>NW_014333329.1:369754-513201 GCF_000341935.2 Cephus cinctus
GGCCGCCGCAGCCGCAGCAAGTCAAATGTCCCTCTCCCACCAAATGCCGCCTCTCTGCTCGATAAGCTCCTCACTGGCCTCGTCGATCATCACAAACACGGACCCGCCGCCCCTTCACGAGCCCAACACCCTGGAGATGCTACAGAAACGAGCGCAGGAGGTGCTCGACAATGCGAGTCAGGGCCTCCTGGCGAACAATCTAGCCGATGAGCTCGCGTTCAGGGGCGGCAAGGGCTCACGACTGTCACCCTACGATTCGAAGTCCTCCGGTGGGCGCGGCGAGCCCTTCTTCAAGCACCGCTGTCGCTACTGCGGCAAGGTCTTTGGCAGTGATTCGGCGCTCCAGATTCACATCCGGTCCCATACAGGTGAGCGACCCTTTAAATGCAACGTCTGCGGAAGCCGATTCACCACCAAGGGAAACCTCAAGGTCCACTTCCAGAGGCACACGGCCAAGTTTCCACACGTTAAGATGAATCCGAATCCCGTGCCCGAGCACCTTGACAAGTACCATCCCCCCCTTCTCCAGCAGCTCGCGGCTTCCGGGCAAAGGCCCTTACCGTCCCCGCCACCGCCACCGCCGCCGCCGCCGCCGCCGCCGCCCCCGGCACCGCCAGCGTCGTCCTCCTCCTCCTCGTCGTCGTCGCCATCATCGTCGTCGCATCATCCGTCGTTGTGTCACCCTGGCTCCGCAGCAGCAGCAGCAGCCGCGGCCGCCGCCGCAGCGGCTCATGGGTTCCTTCCACCTCAGCCACCGTTACCTCTTGCTCTAACCCTCCCTGTATTGCCACCCCTTTACCGATCACCCCTCCTTAATCACAGGGAGGAACAAGAGGTTCCGGAGAATCTCAGTAAGACCACTGTCCCGTCTCCTCACACATCGCCTCCTGTTCCAACGGGACATCATCATCTCCCTTTACCCAGTTCCCATCATCCTCACCTCCACCATCAATCGAACTCGCATCATTCCTCCTTTCACGAGCATCATCCGATGAAGCAGCAGCAGCAGCTGCATCATCATCACGCTCAGCAACAACATCATCTCCATCATCACGAGCAGACTACCTCGATAGCATCCTCGGCCGCGCAAAGAGACGAGATTAAACTAGAACACCAGTCACCTACTCAAGACTCCTACCAACAACAATCACGACCAACGAGTCGGGAGGATTCCGAGAGGATAACGCCGAAGCGAGAACCAGAGGATACCGAGGAGCAACCCGAGGACGAAATAGAGGAGTACGAAGATAGTAGCCGGAGATACCTGAACAACTCGTCACCATCCTCGACGGCGAATCCTCCGTCACAACCACAACCTTACGAGGACTGTAGTATGGACAGTAGTAAGATGAGTGCCCGACTTGAGGCCGAAAATGAAATGGACGGGGACGGGGATGAAGAGATGGAAGAACAGCCAGAGAACCTCTCAGGTCGCGGTACTTCGAGTAGACTTGGTCATCAGAGTCTCGGCTATCCTGGTGCCTCTCCCGCAAGCAGTAGTGCCAGCAGCAGTAGCCTCCAAACGACCTTCGCGGGAATTTTATTTCCCACGGGGCCACCACTACCGCCAGTGACTTCGTCCTCCGCCTCGGCGATTCATCATCCTCAGCTGATTCACCACGTCTCCTCCAGTGGTGGCGGCACTACTCCCACCGCACCTGGATGTGAAATGATCGTCGATCCTGCCCGTGATCCTGCCATATACTCGAGCCTACTTCCACGACCGGGGAGCAATGACAACTCCTGGGAGAGTCTTATCGAAATTACCAAAACCTCGGAGACGTCGAAGCTTCAACAGCTGGTTGACAACATCGAGCACAAGTTGACGGATCCTAACCAGTGCGTCATCTGTCACAGGGTACTCTCCTGTAAGAGTGCACTCCAGATGCACTATCGTACTCATACAGGCGAACGGCCATTTAAGTGCAAAATATGTGGCAGAGCCTTCACCACCAAAGGCAACCTTAAGACTCACATGGGGGTGCATCGAGCAAAACCACCCCTCAGGGTGCTTCATCAATGTCCGGTATGTCACAAAAAATTCACAAATGCCCTGGTACTTCAGCAGCACATACGACTTCATACGGGCGAACCTACGGATCTCAGTCCGGAACAAATTCAGGCGGCTGAAGTTAATGAATTTCCACCTGGTTACCCACATCATCCTCTGGCCTCGTTTCTCCCCCAGGGATTCCCGGCGCTTCATCCCGCAGGGAGTGGGTTCCCCTTGGGGTTCCCAGGTTCGCGCCAGCACATAGCCGAAAGAACTCCTCATGAGAATGACCTCGACTCGAAGGACTCTCGAGAACATCTGCATCATCCTCTTCTTCCCTCTCATCATCATCTCTCGCACCAACAGAATGCTCAGCATCACTTGCAACTGCATCAACAACACCAAAAGTACTCGGAAGAGCGGAGCTCCACCGCAGGTGATGACGAAATGGCTGAAGATCAAGAAGAGGAGGATGACATCACTCGAGAAGATGATGAGAGGTGCGATGAACGGGAGAGGCGAAGTATGGAAGATGCTGAAAATGATCCGGAGAGAGATGAAAACGAAGAGGAGCATCATCATCACCTTCATCATCATCATCATCAACAACAGCAACAACGGCTGTCGCTACCAAGCTTTTCGACGTCTCTGGCGGCCCTCGAGAACCAGGTGCGAACGATCACGACGACAGTGGCTGGTGGTAGCTCCAGGTCACCTGGACCCCACCGATATAACGGAAGTGAAAAGAGCACCAGTCCCCCGGCGATACGAAATGGAAGCGGCGGTGTTCCGCTTGACCTGACCCCACGCTCTTCCTCGACCCCGGTGGGTGGCTCGACGCCTACCCCGACGCCGCCGTCCCCACCGACAGCAGGAGCATCCTTGGCATCGCCATCCGCCTCGTCACAGAGCACAGCGCATCACGCGCATGCTTTCGGAATGTTCGCAGGCCTTCTTAGGGCGGTCTCATCGCCACCGTCGAATCTCGGTGGTGGCGGCGCCAGCGGCATTGGCGGTAGCAGCATCAGCACTCCCAGCGTATCCGGTACAACGTTAAACAGCGTAGTCTCGATGACCGCTGGGAATCCAGTCCTCGGCGAAGGCGTCGGTAGCGTCGTTGGTGTCAGTGGCGTCGGCGGTGTCGGTGGCAGTAGCGGCGGCGGGGGCGGTAGCGGTGGTGGCGGTGAAGGTGCCGGTAGCAGCACTACCGCCACCACCGGAGGAGCACTTGCCTCTCTAACGACGTCAGCCGTTCTCGCTGCCACTTCTACCTACAATCCCCTCGGCCTGGCTGTCGGAGGGCCAGCAGGTAGGCGCTGCTAGCAGCGGGGCGAGCCGCGCGCGGTTCCTGCTACACCTACCCTCCCTTCGGGATGCATACCTATCCTACCTACGTACCTACGTACCAATCTCTGGCATCATCCCACCTTTTATTCATAACATTGCAATCCTCTTTCACTCTCTCTTTTTCACTCTCTGTCTCTCTCTATCTCTCTTTAAGTTCTCTAAATTATTGATTCTCCTTAGAAGTTAATACACCTTTCCAAGATAATTTTATCCTTTGTTACTTTGAGACTGCTCTACGTGGACTGATTTATGCGATCCTTCTTCTCCTCTTCCTGACTTGGTGTAGCTGGACCTAGCACTCCCCCCCCCCAACCCCCCTCATTCTCTCGTTCTGGATCTCACTCTTTCTCTCACGGATACACATGCACACATTATCTATCTCTGTCACTCTTGCTTTTTCTCTCTATCCGTCTGCCTATCTGTTTCTGTGATTGGTCCAGAGTGTCATCGAAGATCATTTGAATCATTTGATCTCTCGATTCACGTACTGGCTGGTGGGTTCGCGCGCGCTCGCGTTCCTCGCGCGTTTCACTCGTGTTAGTCCAACATCGGTAGCCGGGCCGAATTCGACACACGTGCGTCCGACTAACACGGCTTATTAAAATACATTCATTATGTACACTCACATGCCCCGTAGACATACCCCACATACACCTCTATTGTATATTTTTATATGTATTTATACGTAAATGTATGTGTATACTCATAGATTTGTTTTGTATCGTTACTATTATTGTTCTTGTCATTTTTTATTATCATTGTCATTTATATTACTATTATTACTACTATTATACTATTATATTAATAATGTTATTGATATTATAGACATGCGGACCCGACGTTCTTTTCCTTGCGTCCATGTACGGCACTGAATAAATTGCTTTGTACAACATGAACTTGCCTCCACGCTTTTCCTCAATCCTCCTGGCCCTTATCACTATACCACGAGAAAATAGAAGAATCATTCTCATCGCTATCTTTACTATTGATCTCACTGTTACTGTTATCCAAGTGAATCCGAGTCGTAATTGGGAGAGCATAGGGCCTCTCCATCAGGAACATCAATGATTCACAATTGCTATCTCGAATGTAATCACTGCAGTCTGATCAGCCATCAGAATTTCGTTGTTGATTATTAGACTTTGATTCGAAAGTAAATAAAAGCGATTGAAATTTGCCGCTCTCTAGGCTTTACACGATTAGTACATTGAGCACATCACAGGCTAGAAGCAAATGGATGCTATTACTAAAATATGCCTGACGAGTCGGACGCGCGTTTGCTGAATATCTTTCTCTCTCTTTTTTTCTTATATATATATATATATCCAAATATATATATATATATACACACACACACACACAATTCTTCTCTATATCTTCTCTTTTACCCTCTCTTACTCCTAGTCGAAAGACACAAAGAGAGAGTCACATTTAACTTTCCCACGATCTGTTGCAGTCCGCGGTAACACGACATGCAATATCTGTTACAAGACGTTCGCTTGTAACTCGGCCTTGGAGATTCACTACCGGAGCCACACGAAGGAACGACCGTTCAAGTGCACCATTTGCGACCGGGGCTTTTCCACGAAGGTAAGTACTAAAGGTGCATTAAATTGCTGCCAAGAGGCATCCTTTAAATGGTCCTTCGGTACCCGCTGCCACTTGTTGCCGTTTGTTAGATTCAAGCTGATCCTCGGGTCGCTCCTCTGTCTCTTGTTGTCCGGTTGTCAATACACCGCGATACTTTGCAGAATGAACGCGAACCCTGGTTGACGAATACGTGTACCTGTGTCGATCGGAGGAACTCCCTATCCAAGACCGGCACCGAGTCCACTAGCACCACTAGCACGACTAGCACCACTATCACCAACATCCCTTCGTCCGAGTCGCATGGCGGCAATCGGACGAGGCCGAAACGCAGGCGGCGACGTCCTGAGGAGAGGAAGCCCCGGGGGCGGACTGGTGGCAACGAATGGGGGCGGGGAGTGATCTCTGGCTACGCTGCTCTCCACCTGCCCCCGATGCTGCCTCCCGCCCTCGGACTTCTCGCCTCGGACCACGTCTTCCTGGTAAGGGCCTCTTCCTTTCCTCCCTACCAATTCCTAACCTCAATCCCCATGTATTAGCTATCCTCGTTTTGATACCCGTCTTTCGAGTAACCATCCTAGAATGTCGATTTTCCTGTTCCCCAAGAAGATCACCGTTTCGTAAGATGCAACCTCAGTGGAGTACCACGTTTGTTTTTCTTCCGTAGGGGAACATGAAGCAGCACATGCTCACACACAAGATCCGGGACATGCCGCCTCACCTCTTTGCCGACGCGAAACAGACGGGTCAGCAGCAGCAGCAGCAACCACAGCAGCAGGATCATGAGAACTCGAGGAGTCCCATGTGTGCGGATGAGTCGAGTCTACCACCTCCAGCGCCTCCACCACCACCAATGCCACCGTCGTCCGTGGAAGCTGTAGTGGCAGCCGCGGCGATGCCTGTCAAGAGATCACCGCCCGAGGGTGATTTACCTGCGCCCAAGAGGCCGCCCAGTAAGTCGCCGTCATCGTCCTCACCGTCGCCGGCGCCGTCGTCGTCTTCGCCCTCGTCGTCGTCGTCGGCGTCAAAGACCCGCGGTACTTCTCACGCGATTTTAGACTTTCTCAGAGGGATCGCGACACTCTTCCAGACGTTTAACGTAATTAGTCACGTTAGAAGCACACTGATCCTATACCGCGAGAAGCTATTATTTTTTTGTTCAATGAAAAGAGAGTCGTTCACGAGTCTATGTAATTATTAATTTTCCTCCGGTTTTAAATTCGCTTATAGCCTCGCATAGCAGAGCTACATGTTCGATATGACGTAGTAGTAGACTCTCCTGCCTACATAACTCGCTCATTTATTCCCTCTCTAACCTCTGCCTCTAACATCGCGCGCTCTTTCTCATCCTACAACTTCCTGCTTCTCGATATGCGTTCAGCTGCTAATATTTGCCCCTAGCTTGCGGAGTTCTTGTTCTCAACGCACGTAAGAGCTAGAAAGAGAGAGAGAGAGAGAGGTTGGAAGGTTAAAAAATGGAAAGAAGATGCGCGTCCTAAGGAACGAATTGAAAAAGGCAGCTTAGCGAACTAGCGCGTGTGTGTGTGTTTGCAGGCATGCCCAGCAAGCACTTGTGCCAGGTTTGCAATAAGAATTTCTCCTCATCTTCGGCGCTCCAGATCCATATGAGAACACATACGGGCGACAAACCGTTCCGATGCACCGTCTGCCAGAAGGCCTTCACCACCAAGGGCAACCTCAAGGTACAGGCACACACCTCTCACTCAGCATCGTCATATATTGGCCACGAATCCTGTCTTGATACGCCATCTTCCTTCTTGCAAAAATATCAAAAGAATCACAGCTTACCCTGCTCCTCCAGATTGTCCTCACTCCCATTCTCCGGCCAGAATTTTCCCCAATGCCTATAGCCAGGCTTCTCATGCTTCACCTAACGGCTTATTGGCGTACTAATGCTTGCGCTCAATAGGTAGAATGGATTGCAGCTTAACACGGGTAGCCGCGACATGGCACGGATAGCCCACTGTTCTTCACGTCGCGTTCACTTGATTATAACATCTTATTCCATTGGCACAGGTGCACATGGGAACGCATATGTGGACGAACGGAGCGTCGCGACGAGGTCGCCGAATGTCATTGGATCTACCGCCACTGCCCATCACACCCAAGGACTCGGAGTTTCTTCAGCGACGACCGGATCTCTTTTATCCTTATCTACCCGCGCCGTTCCTTAATGGCGTTCAGCAAAAAGTACGTATCGCGTGGATAAGCGCGAAGGTGGTGGAGGACATTAGCCACTAATCGCGAGGAGCATCATAGAACATCTTCAGACTTTATCGTAGAGCGTTTTATAATACCAGTGGCAAAACGTCCCTACCCTCTTCAGCCGCAAAACCCGACGAGCCGACTAATCCTTATCTTGTTTCCCGTGTTTCTAGGTAATTGTCCCAGAATAAAGCTAACCAGTCGGCGTGCATTACTTACAGCTGAACGAGATCTCGGTCATACAAAGTAACAATGGACTAACGTCGCCACACAGCGCAAGTGCAGCCAAGTACGCTGGTCTCTTTGGATCAGTCTATGGAGGCGTCGCTGGTGGCGGTGGCGGTGCTGGCGGTGGCGCCGGAGGTGGCGGTATCGCCGCGGGATTCCCTGTTGACAAGCAGCCGATGGCACCGAGTAACGGCTCCCTAGGAGAATCGAAATCCCTATCAGCAGGGTCCATGCTCTTCCGCACACCGTCTCCATCTCATTCACCTGGCACTCCGTCGTCGAACACCGGCAATCAGAATTCCGCCAGTGTACCATCCTGGGGAGGTAGCGATCCGCTGCAACACAGATTCGAGCGTGAAACTTCGTCCAGGACGGAGGAGAACGCGACTCCGCCAACGGCAAGACTACCACCTACACCGGCGCCAAGAGGGGAAGGTCTGGCAGCCTAGTTATCCTTAGGACAGTTATCCTAACGACGATCACACAGCAACTTCATGGTCTAATCACACTATGGACGAGAACTCCTGCAGGGACTGCTACAATTAGTACAGTTGCATCTCGTCCTGGTCATCCTCGACCTTGCACTAGTGTCGATCAGTGTTCTCACCGCGCTGCATCCCACGCGACTCACATCCTCGTGATGATTCGATGCCAGCAGAAGAAGACAGCATGTTCCTATTATCAGACTAGTCGTAACGCGTTAATGAACGGTAGAGTGTCGATCGGATTCCGCTTGACATCCTTCCGGTTAGGCTAGGTTACGTTAGAGGGTTCCCGCGAGGCGACAAGGGGTTATGGCCGCAAAGGTCACTTGCGTGCGGGACCACTCCCCCCCTCCCAGAGGATTCGCGTATCTCGTATCTCCTTCGGTATCCTTTGGCATCCTTGGGCAGGAGGCAAGACTAACCTAAGAGTGCGAGAAAGAGATAGAGTAAGAATGTGAGAGGGAGAGGGCTGCGTGGGGAGAAGAACTAGATTAATATAGCAGCGCCTAGACTGAGCTCCTTAACGTCCTGTGCGACGATACGAGCCGCAAGACACGTGGCGCCGCTTTCCCACGATTTCCCACGATCGATGTAAGTTATTTCCCTCATTGTCAGTCCCGCCTCGCCGTCAGCCTCATTATTGTTAGTATAGCCTCCCTTGGTTATTCCTTCTCAGAATCAGTTTACACGAAGCTCTTGGTCGGACTTTGCATCATCGTTCAACGATATGCAAAGGCGAATCTACACTCATCCAAGTACACGTGTATTATACCAATAAAAATATTGCGTCATTGGAGGAGAGAAAGCTTGAATGGGAATGTGGGTGAAATTATGAATGATGGTGTACCGTGTGTTGTGACAGGGAGAAAATATATAGAAAGTGTACTATTGGGGTGGGTCAGAGACGCCAGGGGAGACAACGAGTAAACTAGAAAAAGAGACAGAGGCCAAAAACGAATGATCGAATAAATGAGTAATGTGTGCCGGAGAATGAATGTCCTGAATGTGTTTGTGTGAATGATGTGAGTACGAAATAAAATGATTGACAAGAAAGAATTAAGAGAGATTAGGGAAAAGTTAGGAGGCGGGCCCGGCAGCGTCCCTCGCTGTGATATGAGAGGAGCAGCCTGCAATCACTAAACCAATGTACTTATATTCTGTATCATAGTATTATTATAAATTAATTATATTATATTATATATATTATTATTATATTATATGATTATGGCGCCGATACGTGGTGGGAGTTAGGCGTTCTCCCCCACCCGTCCCCGATGGCGTACAATTTCAAGTTCTTTAAAATTAGCCAGCTATTCGGTTAGGTCAGTTCAAACTTCCAGTTCAATTTTACTACATATTGATGAAACATTCGGATGTATAATAATGGAAGGGAAATTTACGAGCCATTAGAAGTTACAGTGACAACGTAGACTTGGTCAACGTTTAGCCCAGACCGAATTGCTGGCATTCCAATTATTATTTCAGCCTCCAATCCGAATCATCGACTCGCGGGAACTCGAGTTTTGCTTTGGGCATTTTTTTTTCTAACTATTAAACTTTCATCATCGATACCTACCGTTGTCTATCCGAGCGTGCGTGCATGCGTAACTGCGTGATAAAAACGGAATTGGGAAAAGTACGCATGAGAATATTTGCAAATGTGTGTGATCGAGATATAAAAATGCTTAGTAATTGCGTACGAAGACGATGGAAAGTTTAACGATGATATTTGACTATTTTAAATGGAAGTATTTATTTATTTCGTCCGCTTTGAGCCTCGGTTGAAGAGAAGAAACGTTAGCTGATGTTTCACGTATCAACGTGGGGTGCAAGTCGCTCTGCCCATATGATTTTTCACATATTTTCAAATGAATATTTTTATACGAACGAATTAGGAATCAGCTTCAGTAGCAGCAACAGTAACAACAGATCTCCCTCGAGTTAGTTCCTAAGTACCCGTTGAAGATGCGATAACAAGAAAAACAAAACATACAAAAGAAACGAAAACAAATCTGCAAACAATCAATTTACAAGAAAAAGGATCGAACGTGAGTGTGATGTCAGTGAGCCAACAGCCAAATATTCAATCAGTCACGGTCTCTTTCGGTCAGTCGGGGCTCGAAGGGGTATGAAGGATGAAGGCGAAGAACGACAAGAAAAATGAATAAAGTGGAACGTCACGCCAGGTACGGCACGTATGCATATCGAGAATTTTGTATTCGCAAAATCAAGAATATATTTCTACGTTGATGATCTATGATCCTGGTGGCCCAATAGTTACGTGATCCGCCTAATTAATGTCCAGGAAGGAGAACAGTTGTCATTTCCGAACACTTAAAAGGAAAACCGTACCCGAAGGAATTGCGACATCAAAATAATCTTACGATTAGAGACTATCCTCTATCTAGATAAGGCGTAGTGAACGATGGAGTATGGATGAAATACATGGCTTGTGTACGCATACATAATGTATATGTATGACTTGGTGAGAATGAAAAAAATATATAATAGGAAAGCTCGCGGCTCCAATGCATTATCGTAGCGCCCGACTATTGTAATAATATTTTTCTGGAGGATTGAGACTTTCACGGTGCGCATGGTAAATATACGTGCGATAGAGAGAGAGAGAGAGAGAGAGAGAGCACGAATGTCTGTATAAGATATATAAAGAAATGAATGGATAAGAAATAATAATGCACACCGTAGAAAGATATCTTCCCCGTTGTCGCGTTACTTTTTAAAACAAGTAAGCAGCACGAATGTCTGTATAAGATATATTGAGACTTTCACGGTGCGCATGGTAAATATACGTGCGATAGAGAGAGAGAGAGAGAGAGAGAGAGAGCACGAATGTCTGTATAAGATATATAAAGAAATGAATGGATAAGAAATAATAATGCACACCGTAGAAAGATATCTTCCCCGTTGTCGCGTTACTTTTTAAAACAAGTAAGCGAAATCATTTTTTGAACGAGAGAGCATCCATGATATTTGCCTGTACCATAAGAGTGCGCGAAGCATAAAGAGGACTATAGCTGTAAATATTAAAGAGATAAGGATCGCGTACGCGTATGCTAGTGAAAATCGGGTAGTGTCGTCATCTATTTGAGAAAATTGATGTACACATTGTAGCGTACTACCGTGAAAGGTGATTACGTTATAAATGGTAGCGTTTAAACGTATCAATATACATACATCATGAAAACATTCATGTATCGCGTATACCACGCCCTGATTGGCCGACTTCAGATGCAGTCGCAGCAGCTGCTGCAACAACCTGATCTCCTCTTTTTACACGTCTGACACGTTACACTCAAAATACACTATACATTTATCTCATAATCATACAGTGTACTTGTATACAGAAAAATTTACGCACGAAACCTCGTGCGCATATAAATACACATACGTGACAATTACGCAACATAAAACTACATGTCAGTCCTGTGAATATGATTGTGCTCCGCTCATTGTCCAAGAACTTGCTTACGGTTTTACGTTTCTGTACATATTGTATAATCCGTGTATAAATATAATTATATTAATTATATACGTACCACTATAGCCAAATACGTTACGAATCATTATATCTATATCACTTCAACAATAAACCATTATTATTGTGATGGCGAATAGTGATTTGGCTTTTTCCAGAATCAATCCTAACCTCCAAATCTTGTTATAGCTGTTAAGGGGCATTAGTTATACCGTACTGAGGGGGGAATATGAGTTTTCTACCTAGCCGGCCGTACAGTTTGGTACAAATTATACAAGAGGGAAGAGCTCTTGTTAACCAGGGTAAGTGTGAGTCCGGGCGCCTAGCGATATGCAACCCGCTAAACTGATTACTGGATCATTTATGTAGTTTCCTACTCAGCGGGCCATTTACGCATTTTGGTAAGACTGATAATTCATAAGGCTTACGATTATAGTAATACCGGATAGATTTACAAAATTCATAAACTATATATAAAGAGTGTATCAGGTAAGATGCACGTTTGCAGTTTACTATGAAACGGTGCACGATTTCAAAAATCAGACGCAAACCCGTACACGGTGACTAAAAGGTATGACCATGTTTTTTTTTTTTTTTTTTTTTTTTTTTTTTTTTTTTTTTTTTTTTTTTTTTTTTTTTTTTTTTTTTTTTTTTTTTTTTTTTTTTTTTTTTTTTTTTTTTTTTTTTTTTTTTTTTTTTTTTTTTTTTTTTTTTTTTAATACAAGTTGAAAGGTACATATTCCAATTTGCATTCCAAGTATTCCTCGCCATTGATTTTGGAATCTACATGTTCCTAGTTGTCACTTTTGCATCCTTAACAGCCTCAGGCACCGATCTACAACTTAAACTCGTACGACAGGTAAACAGGAGGGGATATTTCAATTTGAGTGCCACGCTCTATGATGGATACTTACAGGATTATTTAGTTGCCTCGATCGACAAATAACTTGTAATCCAAAAAAAAATTGAATTACAGTACTTTTTAGCCACCGTGTAGAGGTTTGCGTCTGCTTGAACGCGTATCACGAAACAACTGCGAATAACATATTCAGCGTGAAGCTGCTGCACGAAGTTAGCCGTTCCGCCCGTATCGGGGATTTGTCCAAAAATTACCAAATCTCGAACGCAAATATCTCAATTCTGTTTCTTGTTTCTCTGCGATTTTCGTATTTACCTTTATTCGATATAATTTAAAATGGTAAAGATCATTGATTTATTTTCAAACGGAAATTAAACAAACAATAATAATATGCGCAATAAAAAATATATTTAATGTTTGCCGCATCAGATTTTCGAAATCGTGCACCGTTTCATGGCAAATCAAAATACATATATATATATATATATATATCACAGGTTTTCTGATATACGAAATAAATAACGAGTATGAAGCATTGAGAAATTTTTCCATTAATCGAGTTATCAAAAAAAATCTGTTAAAAATTATAAAAAAGTCACAGGTTTTCTGATATACGAAATAAACGGAAATTAAACAAACAATAATAATATGCGCAATAAAAAATATATTTAATGTTTGCCGCATCAGATTTTCGAAATCGTGCACCGTTTCATGGCAAATCAAAATACATATATATATATATATATATATCACAGGTTTTCTGATATACGAAATAAATAACGAGTATGAAGCATTGAGAAATTTTTCCATTAATCGAGTTATCAAAAAAAATCTGTTAAAAATTATAAAAAAGTATCGAAAAATTCTGTGTAATTAAATAATGAATCCAGAATGCATAGAGCGCTCGAACAATGTGGTAATTGGTACCACGTTAAGAGTTCGTCTTACGACTAATCATCATTGACCTTGAAAAATTTCTGTAGCAGTACTATGGCAGCTATACTTATGCAAGCAGTTACAATGTTATCAGCAAGTCGATTATTAAAAGGAGCACAGATGTAGGTAGTTCAAGTCCACGAGTACGACTTATTACCAGCAACACGAAAGGTAGGAGGTAGCGCGTGCGCGTTGACGTACTTGTATCGACCAGACTCAAGTCGAGGGAAATGTACAAGTTTGCATCGTTCAGCCAGCGCCTTGTCGCTACACGCGACCTGTGCAGCCCGGGAAAAGGAATAGAATAAGTTACATATCTTTCAACACAGGTTTCGGAAATTAAAAATATTAAGTTTATTTTACGATTGGCAACGCGTAAAAGAAACAATTTCGCTTTACACGTTCTGCGTCTTATGCAGTGATGTACAAAGAATGTCTCGACCCGAAGACTGTATTCTGTCAATGGATATTTGGACCTGGTGGAAGTTTTGGCTAGAATAGTCCTATAAGAAGATTAATGAATCATGTGTACTGTCAGGTTAGAATGAAGTTTCGGTCACCTTGCACAAGGAGGTTGAGCGTTTAAAAATTTGTATTGCACAAAAAATATTCTAAGGTAACGATATAATTTAATTCATTAATTAACTTGTAGTATAGAACTAATCAGACGAATAAAACTTTCTGTTCATTAGATTGTATTACTTGATCAGTGGTTGTTTGGAATCAAAGAAAATCTTCGAGAATCACGAGATACTCGTGGCATGCGTGCAGATCGTCTTGACGACGAGGTAAAGATCTATGATCTATAATCAATCTGCATGATAAATCCAAAGAGAGAAAAGTATTTATTATTTCTGAAATTGTAACCGATTAATATAAATGTTTTGTCAGTAAAATCTGATATGGTGTTAATCTTTGTCTGGCATATGATTAATTCAGTTTTCATAAATTTTTGAAAATCAAACTTCCATAGAGATAGTCAGGTAAATTATTAAGGAGAAAAGGAAGATCCAAAGAACTGTCACTTTAAAGAAACCATAACTGATTGTTTCTTTATACACAATTTTAATAATTCAGATTCACTGCTATTTTCGAGAATTCTAATAACCAGACAGATTTTTTATTTATTAGCTTGTCATATGGAATTGATATCTATATTTACATTACTGATTACTCGGCTTGCGATAAATTCCGCCAGTTGTTACTGTTAAGTATACTGGTGGGGGTTGATCATGGTGGGAGCTACCTTTAACAAATAACGCAGTGGCATTTGCACCAAAGTATTATTACGGTCGTAAAGTCGATTAACGTGGTGCTAGTGGCGCGCACAAGTACCGCATCGATTCCGAGTACAGTAAAACATTTAGAATATGGTGAGAAACGCATTGATTAGCTAGGTTTAATAAATATTAAATAAATTAATTAAGTAAAATGGTGAAATAGTCAGAAACGTCTTGCATAGGGATTCTTGGTTTCGCCAGGTACTCCTCCGCGTGGCCAAGAAAACGTGGGAGCAGGATGATCCTCGCGAGAGAGATGGATCGGCATTCGAGATCACCAGCCCGAAGGGAGGTTCACGATTACGGAGATGGCTAATAGCAATACTGATATTTCTATTTGTGTCCCTTGTTGCAATCAATAGCTTCACTATCGATCAATTGAGAATCGCCCGTCTTGGACACGTTTCGAATCAAGGTTTAAAGAATTCTTGTATTGTAATGCATGGTACTATACGACACGTCGCACGTGGGTGCATATGCTGATACAATGACTGTTTATCTGCTCTATCACTTTGCAGATAATAACACTCAGCATTTTATGGGAGGTCCAAAGCTGAATCCAGCCACTGGCTATCTCGTTCGTAATAAAGGCTGCAGAATACCAGCACTCGACCCATTTGATCCTGCTATACGTCGCTACGTGCATAAAGAGAAGCCGATAGTTTGTGATTTTGGTAACAACTTGCCTCTCGTCGAATCCAACGACAGTCACATCTTTGTGAATCCAGAAGCACGTGGCTTTTATTACAATAAGGATGAGAGGGTGAAGTGTTGCTGGCGAGAATTTTGGCGGGAAGCGAATAACGACGAATCTGTGACGTAGGTACTCATAAATCAGCATGGAATTAAGATTTGAACATTTTAATTATCTTTCGCAACGTACAGAGCAACATTCGTTACGTTAAAGTTTATACTGTAATGGTACGCTGGTTCCAGTGATATTTTTATTTATCTTCAATAGTTGTTTACATTCCTTTTATTGCATATTGAATAGATTGTTTTTCATGTTTCAAGTTCATGACGCCATTGTGATTTTAGTGCATTTTTATGAATTCTCACAGATTCGCCAAGGACTGCAATTATTTCGAGGAATGGGCAATCGTCACTGCGGAATTCATTAAAGTAGAATGTACAAAGAAGAACGAGAAAATATATCGAGATTATCACGCATTCGTACCGCATAAGCCGCAAGTAGAATCAAGATGCCAAAAAAAATTAGACACAAGAAAAGATGTTTCTCCACTAAGTGTTCTCATAGTAGGGTTAGACTCAATATCGCGTATGAATTTTCATCGAATGATGCCAAAGACTGTAGAGGCACTACGTAAACTCGAGGCCGTAGAAATGTTGGGATACAACAAAGTCGGAGACAATACTTATCCGAATATCGTACCAGTATTATCAGGATTATCACAAGAGGAACTTGTTGGACGATGTTGGGACAATCGCAAAAAACCATTCGACGAGTGTCCTTTCCTCTGGAAGAATTTCAGTGCGTCGGGTTACCGTACCATTTTCGGTGAAGACGCCTGCGAAATGACGACTTTCAACTATCTGAAACCAGGCTTTAAGAAACAACCAACGGACTACTATCTGCGGCCATATTGCATCGCTGCCGAACATGACATCGGCAATACTCATAAGCTCAATGCAGATATCTGCCTCGGTACGAGAAAGAATTTTGATAATTTACTGAACTATACTAGGAAGGTGATTAACAGCTTCGCCGAAGATCCTTATTTCGCTTTTTTCTGGCAATCTAGTTTAACTCACGATTTCTTCAATTTTCCACAACTTGGCGACGAATCTTATCGGCAGTTCTTTGAGTATGTTGGACGCGACGATCTCCTTATGAATACAGCCCTTGTTATCATGAGTGATCACGGTATGAGATGGGGGGATTTTCGACAGACTTATCAAGGAAGACTAGAAGGTAGCTTACCGTTTGTGTTTTTGGTTCTACCAAAATGGTGGAGGAAACGCTTTCCCGTTGCTTGGGCGAATTTACATAGAAACACTAGAAGTTTGACGACACCGTTTGATCTTCACGAGACTCTTCTTGATATTCTTCATCCGGAGAATCTTCGCGAAATGAATCTGAAAAATCGTACGAATATCCTGGGGTCGTATAATGGTGAAAACATACCTCGTGGTATTAGTTGGTTCCTTCCGGTACCTGATCATAGGACCTGTACTACTGCCGGGATTCCTGGACACTGGTGCATGTGTCATGATAGCAGAAACGTCTCGCTCAATGATCCTGATCTCCAAGGAATTTTAGATTTCTTCCTTCAGGAGCTCAATCGGATGCTTGCTGATTATCGCCAATGTGCGGTGCTCAAATTAAAAAGCCTAATGGACGCTAAAGTGTGGACTGGTAAGATTGAAGCGGATGACAAAAAAGCACCTTGGACTGATTATACTATCAGTATACAAACATATCCAGGTGACGCAATTTTTGAGGGCAGTATACGAAATCGGTTTGACAATAGCAGTAACAGTAACAACAGTAGCAATACCAAGGAATTGTTGGGGTCTATAAGTAGACTGAATACGTATGGCAAACAGAGTGCCTGCGTCGATGATTTCAACATGCGCCTATATTGCTACTGCCTCTAAGCTGGCATCACATATCTCAGATATTACGCCCATGTGATATTTTATAATCTCTTCATTATCGTATACATATTGTCTCCTCTAATGTTTCAGCGTTGACTGAAGAGGTAAATAGACTGGACATCTTATGAGATATAATACAATGGGAGCCTGTGTGTCGCGGATAGCTATAAATAGACTTATCCCATTATAGATATATATTCTACATATCAGATATAGATACATATATGTATATTCTACATATCAGAATCGTGAGGCGCAGAATATAGGAACATCTATAGACTATTTATATTCAGTCGGCTAAATTTAAGAATACGCCTCCCTCTATTTATATATTATATATATATATATATATATATTTCGCAGCTAACTTGAAGAAGGCGTATTCTTAAGTTTTACCAAAGAGTAAACTTCGAGTTGCCGGTTTTCCTTGTTCTTTCTTTTTTAATCATGGGAAGCACGTGATGCATGTATGTGGAAATTAGAATTTGGAAGACAAACAAGATTAAAAATGTGGTCGCTTACTAATGGCTAAGTGAATTTTCGAAATAAATTACGGTACTCATATAGAAGTGATATGAGAAGAATCTGTATGTTTTTAATTTAATTCTTGTAAATATCTATATTTAGGCATTATAATGGACATTTAAAAACACCATCGCGTACAATACACAAACGTTTCAAATGCAAAACTCTTATGTTCGTTCAAACATTCGCACATCACCCATATTCCACGAGTAACTAATAGAATTCAATTTATGGTTTGTTCCCGGCTTCACTGCACGGTCTTAGCTCACGAAAAGTTGACGTATTATACGATGCTGCTGAAAGCCACCAGTACAGATATTCCGGGAGTATGTACGCGTTGTTCACACATTCAGGTTATGTGCCTCGAAGTTGCGTTTGACACAGAGTCACCAATCCAGTTGGTGAATACCACGTGCGGAAGTCGAAGATGCTCGATGGTTTTGTTCGATTAGAACATACACGATGAACACAGATAAAATTCATTACGATACACGCACTTTGCATTGTCATTCGTTTGATAAATCTCCTTTGTAAGCGGAAATCTACGCTCCACGTATACCATTATAAACCCTATTTACAGAACTTTGTTGGAATAATTGCTTAATTTCTGTGAACAGAAAAATAATGCATTTTGAGACTGGTACATTCTTTTGGATAGTCTCTCAAAATTGCTTAAGAATTGACTTACGCTCTTTTTCTTCTGGTGTGAATTCCTTGTCTGGGAATGCCACATCAATTGTTACATATAGTGTACCATGGAGATTGTTGTTATCATAATTAGGCATTCCCTCACCCTTTTTACGAATACGAGCTCCAGGTCGTGTTACATTATCCCTTTGAATTGTGATCGTACGACCATCTAAATGTGGTATATCAACAGTAAAGCCACTGAGCGCATCTTGCATTGATACAGTAACATTGGTATACAGATCATCCCCAATCCTTTCAAATACAGGATGTGGTAATGTGCGGATCCTACAGATTGTTATTTATTACATTATTTCTAAATCATTAAACATGATTTTATTACAGACTGTATTTAGGCCTTACTTGAGAATCAGATCACCAGGTTCCCCATCTAGATGTGGCTCTCCTTCTGCTGTAAATACAGTTTCTTGACCATCAACCATACCAGGTTCTACTTCCACCTCCAAAACACGTTCTTCATTCACTAGTTTAACATTTGGACACTCAGAACAAACAGACTGCTGGGTAACAGTAAACCTTCCATTGCCTAGATGTCTGGAAACCAATTCTTGTCGACAATTACATTTTCTAGTTCCTTTAGCTGCTTTTACTACTGGTTTATTTCTTGCTATCTAAAATTTAAAATAATCAAAGAAATTAAATTTTATATTTATAAAAAGTTAAAGTATTAGAAATAATATTAACTGAATAAGTACCTCTATGAAATGTCCATTATATAATTCTTCTAATGTTACATCTATATCCATGATTATGTTGGATCCTTTAGGAGTTTCATGTTGATGATGTTGTTGCTCTCCACCAAAGTGAAAACCAAAATCCCCAAAGAAGCTGGCAAATGGATCCATGTTGTTCATAGAGCCATCCTTTTTCAAACATTCTTCTCCACATTTATCATACATCTCTCTTTTCTCAGGATCAGAGAGCACTTCATATGCTGCTCCAAGATCTTGAAATTTCTGTACGGCATCAGGTTCATCCTTGTTTTTATCTGGATGAAGCTCCTTTGCTAATCGCCTGTATGCTTTTTTAATAGAATGAGTGCTAGCACTTTTGGATAATCCAAGAATAGCATAGAAATCTCGCCTAAAAAAATTCATCATATTAAATCGACCAATGGATTTTAATTCATAATCGACTGACTAAGCTTTTACACAATATAGGATCAACAAAGCTATTTGAGACCAAACAGTTAGAAGCATAATAGGGAATAATTATTATAATTATACGCAGTTTTAAAAAGAATATATGACATTCACACAAACAAATTTAAAAACATTCTCTAAACTTACTCAGCACCAGATAGAAGAGCGCATATCGTCAAATTAAGGAAAAATATCCACAAAACTCTAATCGTTGCCATCGTAGCAGACGTTTCTGCAAGCCCCGGGTTTTGGATCGTGGTTGACGATGATTGGTCCACAACAATGGAGGCTTAGTCATTGATTACGATTGTTCACGAGTCAGCAACATACTTATTCAAGAAAAGACACCTCCTGCCATCTGAATTATGAAACCTTATAAAGGTATGTTAACAGCTTTGACTCCTTATTGGCTAAAACTAATTATATAAACGTGCTGTCGACGCACACGGCTTACTTTTGAACACACCTATAGTGCTTAGGAGCACGTAAAAACGTTTGCACGAACGGACCTATAGTTTAGCCAGAGATGAGAAGGGAATTGTACAACGCTACGATTTTAGGCGATACCAAAATCATGGCGCTAAATCGTAGCGGCGAGTCCGGGAGTAGGATTTTGTGATCATCAAGTCCGTCGACAATGCATATCCCGTCGTAGCCGAGCTGAACGTGATCACGAACGTGTAGCCTGGCCGGCAGAGGTACTCCGGAACTTACCGTTGGTTCTCAGAGCAACCCTTAGAATGAGGCCGCTCATCAGATATTGCTTAAATATGTATTTATGCTTAATTCGATGAACTGCCTAGTTGTAAGGGTTTCTCTGAGCAGAGATAAGCAGGGAGATGTACAACACTCCAGTTTTCAGCGGTACCAAAATCATGCCGCTAAATCGTAGCGGCAAGTCTGGAAGTAGGATTCTGTGATCATCGCTTCGTCGACAATGCAAATCCCGTCGTTGCCGAGCTAAACGTGAACACGAACGCGTAGCTTGGCGGGCAGAGGTTCTCCGCTACTCACCGCTGGTACCCAAAGCAACTCTCAGAACGAGCCTGGGAAATATAGAACTTCTCAAGAATTATTGAAAAAGCTTATTGTTGAAATATTTTTAAGACATTTTTAAGAAAGTGCCAACTTGACACCCGTGTAGCACCTCAATTTTTACTAAATATTATTGGACCTTGATTTACTTTCAAAATTTATTCAAAATATAAAATTGAAGCTAAATAAAAATCTCGCAGAATATACGGAGTAGATCAAATTTGAATTGAAATTGTAGAATATCGAAAATAAATTACATTCAAATTGAAATATTAATAAATTAAGTGTTTGTAACATTAAAAGAATTAATTAAATCAATAAATTAAAATATTAACACTCAGAAATCGGAAATTCAGGCCAAACATATTTAGAAATTACTGGAAGTTGCCCAAAATTGTATGCGCGCAAATTCGTCGCGGCAGGACTCTGGGAGTGGGAGATGGCGGAGAGTGGGGGTGAGCGCTGGAGGCAGCGCCCGGACTCCGAGCGCTCATTCTTCCTCGAGCCCTTCTCGGTCTTCTATACTGGTCTCTTGGAATCATTACTCTTATTCATTTTCAACATTCTTCTCTTTCTATATTTATTTCTTCTTTACATTCATATTTCTTTATCTGTCATTCTTTACTTTGTAATTTATCTCTTTCTTTATTTCTTCTCTACTTTTATATTCCTTACTTTTCTACTTCTTAACTTCTTTATTTCTATCTTCCCTTCTGTCTTCTCGTTTCATTCTATTCCCTCTCACTTTCCATTGTGCTTGTTTTACTTGTCCTATTCCTTTGGTCGGGTCGAGCATATTAATTCAAGTAGTCATATAAGAGTAGTCACCCTGTTAGTGCAGCTAGACTTAAGACCATGGTGTCGGGGGTTGCCCTTCCGCCTCATCCGCTGAGCTTGCTCAGTGGGTCGGGCCCAAGTTGTGGCCGCAACAGGACCTTATGGGTCTCCCGACGGGGGCCTTGAGCCCCCTTAGGGTATCTACGGCCATGGTCTTTCGTATAGTGAATCTAGCCAGGTGTCTAGCTCTCGCGTATTTAGTATCTAAAAACACTCCAACATGTCGTTGACCCTTGGGCACTTGTGTGGGTAGAGACGATCCTATGTGTCGGTGGGGAGGTCGGAGGGGTAGTCCGTTGACTCTGGGTAATTCTTGAGAAGTTCTATATTTCCCGGGCTCGTTCTAAGAGTTGCTTTAGGAACCAGCGGTGAGTAGCGGAGAACCTCTGCCCGCCAAGCTACGCGTTTGTGTTCAAGTTTAGCTCGACAACGACGGAATATGCTTTATCGACGGAGGAGATGATTACAAAATCCTACTTCCAGATTCGCCGCTTCTATTCAGCACCATGAGTTTGATATTGCCTAAAATCATAGCGTTGTGCATCTCCCTACTCATCTTTGTCTATACTTTGCAAGGATACCATACGTAATACGTAATTTTGGTTGGATATGTGAGAAATGAGAAACTTGTTTCTCTATTTGCATTTATCCTTCACAAGTAGAAATGGATGTAACTGAGCCCAAGATTGTCTTTGTTGAGGGCCGACGATATCGGGTGTTTGAAAGTGAGGCGTGGTCGAAGGATCGTGGACGATCTACGTATGATGAAGAATCTTATGAGCCTGGTGATGATAGCGTTATTGATGAATGTAATGACGAGCAGATTGTCATAGTACCGACATCAGATGGACATTTTAAACATGAGTTTTACGTGCCCAAGTCAATAACATTATTATTTTTCGTCAAATTTTCTTTTGATGTCATGTAACTGAAAATGTTTTTTATCGTTTTTTTTTCAGACCCTATTTCCCATTTATCATTGGTGTGAAACATGCGACGCGCAAAAAGTTTGAATCTGATACTGCAACTTCTATATCAATACCAAAACTGGGTTATGATGGAAATATAGGTAAAAGGTTAAAATTACTTTATAAATTTTAAAAATTACGAATGTATTAAAACTAATTTGAGAAGTTCAACGATATTTTACGAATGAATGAATATCACTCGTTGGTTTTGAAATTTACAGTAATAAGAGGTCGCAGTCGACGGGGAATCATCAGCGCGAGAAGACGAATCGATCTTTTAATAGAATCAAGCACAAAATCATTGCCTGTAACCCATTTCTTGTCAATACCAATGTTTGGGGATTCCATACGTCAGAACTTCAATGCTTTCAAGGAAGATGTTCTTAGGAATAGTAAAACAAATGCAGTAGGGGTGGATGAGGATATTTTTCAACGGCCGCATTTATTGCATCTTACTTTAGTCTGTCTCATTCTGTTGGATGAAAAGGAACATAAACAAGCAATTGAAACATTTAACGCATGTGAGACAGAAATTGTTAGGTATGCAAATTCTATACATGCAGCACTTAAATGCCAACTAACAATTCTTTGATCTTAGACCTTTCCTCCGTGAAAATGGACCGATTTCCATCAAGTTACAAGGAGTTGAATGTATGAATGACGATCCGTCTGATGTAAACGTTTTATATACAAAAATACAAACAAAAGATGACAATCTGAACAAATTAGTTGATGAAATTTATGAATATTTTTATCAGACAGGTAAAGTATATGAAAAGTGTAAAAATAGAATCGTTAATAAATCTTAGGTTAACACGATCACGCCGGCGTGTACCACTGGCGGCTCACGGCTAGTTCAAGTACTTTATTAAAAAAATGCGCCGGCGTGAACGTATTAAAATTTTTCATTATAATATTACTGTTTATAGGGTTAACACGCAGGGAATACAAAACTATTAAACTTCATATGACTATAATGAATTCAGCATTCAAATTTAAAGGTGAAACACAACCAAGTTACAAGAAGCGAAAATCGTTTGATGCAACTGAGATCATAAAGGTGGTAATATTTTTTGTTTTTTAAGATTATTGAAAAAAAGAAAATTGCCTACAAAATTGTCGTATTTCAGGCTCACAAAGATACATATTTTGGTGAAGTTAATTTAGAAAGCATTCATCTTTCACAACGTGGCACATCAACTGAGGATCATTACTATCGAGCGAGTGCCGAGATGAATCTCAAAGACTGTTACTGATCTATGCACAGACATAATTTTTGTAATTTCGCTATAGTATACAGTTATACATACATTAGTTTCAATGTAAAATAACTTACAATAAATTCCGCAAAGATTAACATGTTCGATCATCCCCACTAAAGTACCATTAAAAATGTTTTGATTGAATAAACTAATAATCTGATATACACATATAGAATAGTATATATTTTAATAGCGAGAATATTTTAATTAAAAAAAAATTATTGACAAATAGAAATAGTATAATATTGATTTGGCTATGTGTGTCTCACAGGGTTTGTTATTTCATGCATTCCGAATTATATTGTAATAAAATTAGAATGTTGGACCACAAGGGACCGATCACTGTTAGTTGCATTGGCTGCTACTAGAGTTCCCTGAAAGACCACGTACGTGACTACATACTGCGCATGCGCTTCTTCGAGTGGCGCCTACAAGCAACATAAGTGGGAGAATAGTAGCGCTTCGCTTTTCCATCCTCACAATCAGTTGCAAGCAAATGGCGTCGTACAGGTGGAGATCGTTGCGTCAAACTTCCAAAATCATGAATGAACACTAAGTTTTATGATGAATTTGAACTAAAGTAAAGAGGACTTCAATCGCGGTAAGTCTCTTTGATCCTTTGAACATATTATATACATTGTATCTATACAATTTTCTACGTACAATGACGATTTTTAAGTTGTGTCATTAGTTTGTAAACAAACACGGTACCAACAAAGTGCTGTCATAGAATTTTCCAAACTTTCCGTATACATTTGCATCAGACTCAAAGCAAATATAATTTCTTTTATACGGATACATTGAATGTAATATTTGTTTGTAGCAACTATAATTAAGATATTCATATAATCATGTGTAACTTGTTCCTAAACAGTAGCATGTACTTCCTTAAATTGCTTTTAATGATTTATCACACATTTTCTTCACTAATTTTGTAATTGAAGAAGTGTTATATATTATTATTTACTTTTTAATATTGTTTCAGTGTACGAGTAACGTATCGCGATAAAAATCTTGTCTGAACAATGAATGAAGTGAGTGGGGGGAAACAAGAAATGGCAAGTACCTCAGCTTGGGAAACATTGTCAGGACAATCTGTTCCATCACTTCCCGCTATGCACCATCATCATCAGTCTCTTCAGCAGGAATCAAACCCTCCAGTTACGCAAGTGATAGTTCCTACACCAGTGAAGCTGCAAGCACCCGTACTACCACCTCCACAAAATGTCGTGGACCATTGTACACAGCTTGCTCATATTCAACAGCCATCCTTACTTCCTCAGGTAAAAAGAAATTTTTATTTCTACGAAAAATTAAACAGAAGGTGTGTTATAATGAGAATTATATTGTTATATGTATATATTTAGGTCCCAAACCCTGGAGGTTTCGCAGAACCTGAACTTTCACCAGAATTACAGCAACAAGGTTGGAAAAAATTTTGGAGTAAGCGGGAGAATAGGCCTTATTTCTGGAATAAATTGACTGGAGAATCTTTGTGGGTTGTACCTTCTCTAAAACCACAGGTGCTTACCATAGTTACGATAAAGTACAATTTTTGTTATCTGTGATATGAGTATATAACGTTAAAATTTTTCTTATTTTTTCAGTTTGATCCCATTACGGATCCACTTGGTATTTGCGGCGTAGTACCTATCCCGGGGAATGGACCTATACCTCCAGGTACGCCTGGAGGTACGTTAAAACGTCGCGCATCCGAGGACGGAAATACAGTTCCACCAGCTAAAAAATTTGTACTAGCGTACGTATATATAATTTGTAATCGTCTTTATGGTATATTTTATCACAGTAATCCAAGTTAACTAATTAAAATAAATAAACATAATTAATCGCATTAATTAACACTAGAGCTTCCAAATATTTCGCAAGAAACGTTAGGCGTGCAGGCTTCCTCATTAAATTGCACCTTTACTATATTAAAAACGGAAGTATTCTATATTTGTAAATTTTACATTTTATTACACAATTTCATTTTTTTTTTCACACAACGATTCAACAGTTAGTCCAATATCAGTATCAAAGGTACACACGCGCATATGTGACCTCCATTTGCTTAATGGTACATTCACAACACATTTGCTGTATAGTCCTACTTTGCCCCACTTGAAACCTGTAAGACTTAGAAAAATCTTTAAAAACTTGATAAGTTTTTCTTGTATGGACCAACAGGGGGCCGTGGGATTTGGAGATACCAACAAATGTAATTATCTACGAAAGAGCGCCGTCGAATTTACCTCACGTCCACCCTGAAGCAGAGGCTCTAAGATGCGGTCTACTTGCCAAGTTACGACAATGCTACCAAGAACTATGCCATACTCGAGAGTCGATTGATGCTCCAAAGGATTCGTTCAATCGTTGGCTAATGGAACGCAAAGTAATAGACTGCGGTTCCGATCCGCTCCTTCCAAGCCAATGCTTCCCAGAGATCTCCATGTCCATGTATCGGGAGATTATGAACGATATTCCCATAAAGCTGGTCAGACCAAAATTTACGGGCGATGCCAGGAAGCAGCTCTCGCGCTACGCCGAGGCAGCTAAAAAGATGATTGAATCTCGTGCAGCTTCTTCTGAGAGCAGAAAAGTCGTCAAGTGGAATGCAGAAGACACATTTCAGTGGCTGAGGCGGACAGTGGGTGCAACATTTGACGACTTTCAGGATAGATTGGCTCATCTGAAACGACAGTGTCAGCCTCATCTTACAGAAACTGTTAAAGTTAGCGTAGAGGGTATCTGCCTTAAGATCTACCACCTTTCTACAGAATACGCGAAGAAGGTGAAAGATAAAAATAATCAGATCCTCAAGGATAATGGACTGGGGGATGTCATACCATTGGGAGGTCCTGCCAGTACTCAACGTAAAGTATGGTGCTATCCTGTGCAGTTCTCTTTACCAGGACCTCGACTTCCTCAGATTGACTATCTCCCTGAAAGGGAGCAGACTATGCTGCGCTTCCACGGCGACGCAATGTGCATCAATAATGTTCACCTGACAAAGCTGGAACACCTCTACAGGTACAACTGTTTTGATGACAAGAAATTCGAAATGTTCCTGCCACGAGTTTGGTGTATGCTCAAGCGTTATCAGACCTATCTCGGTATAAACGAAGGTCAAGCAACTCAAATGGCACTACCTGTAACCGTCTTCGAATGTCTTCAACGATCATTCGGCGTGACCTTCGAATGCTTTGCCTCGCCCCTCAATTGCTACTTCCGGCAGTACTGCTCAGCATTTGCTGATACGGATTCTTATTTCGGATCACGTGGACCCTTTCTTGACTTCAGGCCGGTTAGTGGATCCTTTCAAGCTAATCCGCCTTACTGTGAGGAATTAATGGAAGCAATGGTGAATCATTTTGAGAGACTTCTTTCTGATTCTGCGGAACCCCTTTCCTTCGTCGTCTTTCTCCCGGAATGGAGAGATCCAGCACCTAATGCCTTAATCAAGCTAGAAGGCAGTCACTTCAAACGCAAACAAGTAGTAGTACCTGCGATGGAGCACGAGTACAGACATGGCTTCCAGCACGTCTTACCAAAGTACGCTTTTACCATTTTTTTTACTCAAAAACTTAATCCACCTTAATTATCCTAACACATTTCTCTACAGAGGTGAAGTAAACATACGTGCTGCTCATGGAACTTTAGTCGTCTGGTTACAAAATGCAGCTGGTACAGCTCGGTGGGGACCTACCGAGGAACGGGTCGAAGCACTACTGGAGGCTTGGCGACCTGGAAGAGAACGAGAGCGAGACAGGCAAGAACTCTTGTCTCCGCCGAGGCAAACACATCAACCAATACCGGCTACTCCGATTCAGGTACCGTCTGCACCGCCGACAACACCCACTGGTGCACCCCTCGTACCTTCTACATCTCCTGTTTCGAGTAACTCAACTTTATCCACGCTTTCGACACTTTCTTCCCATCCGATGTAGGTACGACGACTAAGGGAGGAAAAAGATTATATGAACGAGAATAATACGTATGGTACATAGAGAATCCTCTAGTACATTGCCAAGAGGAAGGTTTAATACTACTTGTTATTGTAACGAGAGTCGCGAAACAAATATGTATCTATTATATAGGTATCAAAAGAAGTACGTTGTGTTTAGTCTGTATCCTTCGAAGAGTCCGATGTTGTGTGACAGAGTGTTTATTGTTGCCGATCATTACGTCGGCCTTTTCTAAGCACGTGGACTATCCCCATAGTGGATATTCTTGCCATGCAAGCTGAACATATGAAATTAGCACGAAAATTTTCGGGACAAAAAATTAAATAAAAGTAGCACATAGACAAATCGGAAGAGGATAAGTTTAAAAAAGATTAGAATATGTTTAGAAACTAAAAGAAATATCTTACAGATACTAGAATTCATTTAAATCGGTCGCTTCGTTATTCTAATTCATTTCTTCTTTTTGTTTTGCTCTTCCAATTTTTTTATGGCCGCATTTGAAATTGATCATTGTTCAGTACATAATTTGCTTATGTAACATTTTTTGAATTTTTTTTCTGTTTATGTATTACATGCACGTATGCATACTATGAAATGAAGCTGACTACGCGATCAGATAAATTTGATTGAACTTCCAAAAAATTAGTTTAGAGTAGTGTTACTATTAACTCATTTCATTGAAAAGGAAAGAACAGAGGAGCAAAGCGCACAATCGCCATGAAAAGATATTTGAGACGTAAATTTTATAGAATATTGCTCAAGCAGAGAGATATTGTTTTACACGATGACACGCACCCGAATAATCATTATTATCATTGATAAAGAAGGATCCCATACGGGAAAAAGTTTTTTTTCTTTTCGTGTCAAGCATATCTACCGAGGGGTACTGCAATGTATCTTCTACTATAAAGGAAAAGAAATGGCACTGTAAAAATAAAAGCATATCAATTAAGTGAACGCGGAATACATTAGCCTCCTTACTTCCAAAAGATATGATAGTGAGTCAAAATCATCCAAATAGTCTTAAAGATTCGTTTTTTCGCTTTATTCGAAATAATAACGATTCATGCGCATTAGAACTTGAGGCAAATTAGTGGATTTACATTGACTGTTTCTTTTCCCTATATTTTTTTCTGTATTGGAAATACAATGCTTTGTTTTTTTTTGTATTCCCAGTAAATTAATACATGCTTAATGCTTTGTTCTTTTTGCGTTGCTGGTAAGTCGATTTCTTTGAATGTTTAACTCCATAGAGCTCGGATTAACTTGTACGTCTCATAGATTTTGTACATTTTTATTGGTAGTGTACTCTGTATATAGATATACATATATGATATATATCTTTCTAGCGATCCCAAGTTTAACAATATATTTATGCTTATACGATCGGTAGCGAGTAAGACAATACGTGAAATGTAATTTTAGGTTCTAATTGTAAGTGTAACAGCGTTAGTTGTTTTGTATGATGAGAATGTTTCACGCGCATTTGATGGTGGAGTTTAGCATGAGCAAGAGTTTGACTTGAGCTCCGATCGTGACTTCTTGTTTGGTAGATATCATATTGGTGCGATTTAATTATAATCGAGACGAGATTATTTATCCCTTGGAATTAAATGATACATCCTCGGGCACCCTCGAGCGAAATAAAAATAGAAGCTCATCCGAGAAATGCTATGGAACTTCGTTTAATTTCAGCGGAAAATCTTGAGTGCATATTACACTGTAAACAACGAGGAAAATGATTACCCAGACGGCTATGCAAATGCCGGATGTCCTAGAGTATATAAAATACGTTACGTTGAGAATTACGTTGTGCAATGTTTTTAATATTTTAATTCGAGAAATGAACGACGTGAGCTACGAATTGTAAAAATCGTAGCCATTACGGTGACTCATAGAGTCCTATTGTCTTTCAATTCCTAATACGTAAACAATAATGTAATGGCACTTTCGTCGAATGGTGTATCAAAAAAAAAGTGCCTCAGCCGATGTTCGCGGGTAAGACATTTTTCTCGTCGATCACCATTTTTAACCTTTGTCAAAGATTTATACTTCTACAAGATCTGGATATTCATTTTTATGAAAATTTTAAGTTTTTCTCACTCTCAGCAGCTGTACAAACGCTAAGTGTATACATGAGAAAATTGTTGTTGACACCAGTGTCTTATCTTTTTCTCCTCTCCTCTTTAGAAGACTCGAGGCTTTTGGATTTTTCGAATTTCTGGTTTTGTTTACTGCAACGTATTCTATGGCTGTCGTAAATACTTTGCATACCTTAGCACGGTCGCTAGCAAGATTGCACAATTTATTTGAAGTCTTTGATAAAGAAATAACAATATCTGGCGTTTAACGACAGCGGATAACACACAATTACATACAAATTTGTAATTATAATTTGGCGAAAATAAATAAGAGAGCGAAGATTTTAATATGATGTAAATTATGAGAAAATTGTTATAACTAGAGACAAATAAATTGGTCTTATTTATAAAATAACAATCTCTTTATATTGCCATTAACAACTGCAACATTTTATATTACAATACTTCATTAATTCTATGTAATAAATTTTCGGGCTTATCCGGCTCAAAGACGTGAGGGTACATAGACGTGTCCATTGCATCATGTAAAAGATCTTCGAGCACCCTTTTTATTTGACAAAGATCGAAAAGGCAATGGTTTCTGCCAAGTTTCCACTTCTGGAAGAATGTTAAACTTACGGAAATTCTTAGGTGTGATAATCGGATCTCAGCAATGTACAAAAGGAATCGCCAAAATTCATGATAATTCATTCCGTGTGAGAATTTAAGTGCACGCTCTATATCCGTCCAATCATCGACAAACTCAAGGATGGTCATCCTTACCGCTGCCATCTCTTTTTTCAAACCCAGCCAAACCATCCAAATGTTGCAGGAATTAATCCAGTTGTGACTGAGTGATATTGTATCCTCCTGTTTGTTCATTTTTATTTTGTTATATAATTATCTAAGTTCAGTTTCACCAGGTATATGCATAGTTACCAAATTCCAAACTTGATGATACCACCCGGACGGTATGAATACAATCTCCCCAGCTTCCTGTATAATCTCGTACCGCTTTATGGAGCTTAAATCATGTTTTTGATATGTAGGAATCCTAGAGAGAGTGTCTTCTTCATCTGTACTAGAGTCATACAAGAAGTACCCATCGGCATTGGGTAGACGGGTTTCTTCTCCTGGTGGAAATATGTGCCAAAGTTTTTTGCCAACGATATTCGCCGACCAACTATATGATCCAAAAACGTCCATATGAAAGGCTGTCCTTAAGAAGAAAATGTCAAAAAGATATCAGCGATTCCCCGTCACGATACACTCGTGGTGCAAAATAATTTCTGAGTAATAACTTTAATTCCTAAATACCCTGAGCCTTTTGGTCCCATATAAACGAATTTATAATCGCCAAACGTGGACGAAGAGGAAACATAATACTCATTGACCCAGTCAGAAGCAAAGTATTTCGGTATTTCATAAACAGGCACGTTCGGATTTTCAATCATACAATGCCAATCCTTTAAATATAAAAGTGGCATATCCTTTGAGTAGCCACTTCTTCGATAGTCAATCCAATAGTCCAAATAGTCATTGATATTCATGGTCTTTGCTTTCCCAGAATCCATCAACTGTATCGTTTTGGTGCAGTCAACAACAATTGCCGAAGACGTACCTAATGTAGTATTCAGTCAATGGTATTCAATTGTGTTAATTCACCGTGAGATATAATCTAGGTCGGTGCTTCTATCAAACTATACGATAAAACTCCTTCGAACTCAACAGTGCTGATGTAATACTTGCCGAATAGTTCTCTGAGTAATTCAAAATTTGGCGCATTTTCAGGCATCCTCCATCGTTTCTTCGATGGCCAGTTTTCCATGAGACCCGAACGAAATAAACATGGTCTGTTAGCGCGTAAACATTTCCAAAAGAATTCATTGTACGTCAGTCCAGGATCAAGATTGATCAATGGTTCTATTTCTCCAGCTTCATTCTCACATTCCTCCTTTTCTATGATATCTATCGTTTCCTCTTCCATTCTCTTGTTTATCTATCTCTGTTCCTCTGTAATGTCAGGTTACCTCTAAACGATTCTACTCCAACAAATATGTCGCTGTGTACCGTAATTTCTTATGCCGGATTTTCATGCAAGCGACCAAGGAATATTTCCACGTAATCTCAACATGGCGTCCACCTCTGAAGTACTATCTTTTGGCGTCGTGCACCTATTAAAGTCTACATTAGGATCTGACTGTCAGCTGATCTGTGCTCCAACTGAGCTTTACACATATACTCCATTATAAAAATGTTTAAAATTCTGACAGCTATAGTTGTATAGAATTATGGAGCAGTGCAGATCGCGTAAAATAAATCCAAACAATGAATGTATATCGTCCATAGCACTGTCTCCAGGATTATTGTGCCCAATAATTAGAAATTCTTGAAAGGTAGAATTCTAAAGCAGAATAACACATGATTGGCTCAAATAAAATATCAAATTCTCATCGGTGTATTTCTTTAATATACATATGTATATCCAGGCAAATTATAGTCTCGTGAGAACCATTGGAAATTAGTGAAAACAATGTTACTCTTAATGCCTTTTATTCTGGTTATAATTCAATGTGAATTATCAACTGGTAATAAAATTAAAACTGATATTGATCCATCAAAAACGATCATCTGGGGACCTGGTTTACGATCCGAAGAAGTTGTTATGCGTGCTCGATACATCTTCCTGCAGCTTTATGATACGGACGGAAAAAAGTGAGTATTCTTGGATGTGCAGAACTTTGATTGAATCGGCTGTATATAAACAAGTGTAATGGCTTTGATCGTTTCATTGTAATTTGTTTCTTTTCTATTTTTTAGCATAACTGAATCACCTGGGGATGGAATTGTTATGACACAGATACAGGGTGAGACTGAGGAAGGAAATCCATGCCATCTATGGAAACAAGTTTTTGATTGCAAGGATGGTAGCTTTATAATACGGTATAAAATATATAGAACGTGTTACAATTTGAATATTATATTGCGAATCAAGGGCAAAGATGTACCAGGAACGCCTTTAACATTCAAAGGCATGTATATATTGTTTGAAGGTTTTTTTCTCTTTGGTTTTCTAATTTTAATATAAAAATTAGTTACTTTTAGGACCGTTGTATGAAGAGGAATGTGACTGTCCAAATCCATCAATAACTAATTGGTTGAATAATTATGAATGTCCGGAAAATTATGAACAAATCCAGCGTGATCTTGCACCATTTGAAAGCGTCGATTTCGATGAAATGAGAAATGCAATTATCCAGAGATTTGATAGGCCAAACAGTGTCAGCATTTGTCATTACATAATAAAAGATAACAAAGTATATATCATTTATATAATACTGGTTAATTTAAATTAATTATATTTTGTTAATTTAACTAATCTGATCATTTTGTGTACCAGGTATACAGAAGGTGTTATGGGCAGCACGTTGATTTCAAGATATTTGTTGATGAAATTTTCTTATCTTTAGCGCGGAAAGTAATATTACCCAATGTGGAATTGTTTTTCAATTTGGGAGATTGGCCGTTAGTTTCCAATTCTGTTCCAATTCATCCAATTTTTTCCTGGTGCGGATCTAACGATACAATGGATATTGTTCTTCCGACGTACGATATTACTGTAGCATCTCTAGAAAATATGGGCAGGTAAAAATTATTCTTACTTACCGATCATCCAACGATGTAATTTTTCGAAGTTATGTTATAATGGTCCAATCACAGGGTAATGTTAGACATGCTGTCGGTACAAGGTAGTACAAATATACCATGGCAGAATAAGAAGGAAAAATTATTTTGGAGAGGCCGAGACTCGCAAAGAGAACGTCTCGATTTAATAGACATCGCACGAGAACATCCAGATCTTTTTAATGCTTCAATCACCAATTTTTTCTTCTTTAAAGATGAAATAGATAAATATGGTCCTCGTCAGAATCACGTATCTTTTTTTACTTTCTTTGAGGTAAATATATTATCCTACATGATCTTCGTGTAATCCTACTGAAAAGTTACAAATATTTGTATCATTTTTCAGTACAAGTATCAACTTAACATCGATGGTACTGTAGCAGCATACAGATTCCCATTTTTGCTTGCCGGCGATTCTCTTGTGTTCAAACAAGATTCCAAGTATTATGAATATTTTTATAAGGATCTGAGACCATATGAACATTATGTACCAGTTAAGAGAGACCTATCGGATCTCGTGGAGAAAATTCTCTGGGCGAAAAAACATGACCAGGAGGCTTACAAAATTTCTAGGACCGGTCGACAATACGCAAGGAAGAACTTGCTACCTCAAAATATCATATGTTACCACGTAGTTCTGCTACAGGTAAATGAATAATAGATCTTTTACATACATCAATACATTAGTGATGTATTACAGGAATGGAGGAAAAGATTGAAGAACCGTGTAAATATACTTCCTAATATGGAAGAGGTACCACAGCCTGAACATGCATGCAAATGCGAAAGCGGAGTAAACCAGGAGAATTACATAAAATCTAAGGATGAGCTTTAGCGTAAGAATTCTTTGTGATAGTTATATATAATGTAAGTATCTCCTCACATCTAATGTCTTTTTTTTGTGTACTAATGAGTAAAATGATTTAAGATTCATGACACATACATTTATTCCTCGTGTTTACAGCAATTTTTCGTAAAGTAATTACTTGATATTTACATCTTGAGTAAAGTAAAACACTGTCAAGCCATCTATTTTTCTTCTAATATCAATCAGACTTTTTGAGTAACTTAGACAAGTAGTTCGCTTCGTAAAGAATATTGTTGACAATCGTAGTTACTTTTTTTTTTGTAATAGATTGCAGATTTTGTAATATGTATCACCGAGGAATGTTAACGTTACGCTTACCATAATAGCAATTAAGAATTTTATAAGAATCCAAATAAAATTACAAAATAGTTTACCTGACTGCTAAAAGTCGCAACAATGATTAAAGCTTATACAGAGAGAAGATAAAGACGAAGCTATAATCTCGAAATGGCGCATAATTATATTCAATTATATTCGGTAAAACTTATACCTGGAAGTAAGACAATAAAATCTTTCAAACCACCACGATAGTTAAAATCCATACGATTATCAGATAAATGGAAGCTGATTATTTTTAATCGAAGCTTTTTTTATCTGTATCCAATACTTTTTTTTTTGCGAATGATGCGATATGCTACTTAAAAGTACATTCACTTTCGATGAACATGATCCTGTGTATGTGTATTCACGAAACACGCATATGTCTTTATGTAAGATTTTTCCCCTTTTCCCCGATTAATAAACAAGGACAATATAACTTGTCCAGAGTATAAGTATGTATTAGCGTCATTATCGCAACAGAAATGTCGAAATAAGAGATGAACAGAGAGTATAATAACGTAATCAAGGAAAATATGTTGATTAACCAATTGAATCAAACAGAGATCTTGCTTACTGAGGAGGTGGTTGGTAGCCGTAACCAGCATACTGATTAGGAGGAGGTGGTCCTTGAGGTCCGGGTGGCGGAGGCATATGTCCACCGGGTGGACGTGGTGGGTATTGTGGATATCCCTGCCCTGCAGGTGGTGGTGGATAAGTCTGAGGAGAATACTGAGTATGTCCGTAGTGTTGGCCTGCTTGAGGGGGATGCGGAGAATAAACTTGGGGTTGTCCTCCAGGTGTGGGAGGAACGTAAGTTTGTGTAGTAGCAGGATGAGATTGCGGTGGTCCATAAGCTGATTGAGGTTGAGGAGGGCCTGGTGGCGGCGGTGGGCCTTGAGTCGGACCAGATGGGGGCTGGAAACCACTTGGAGCAGGACTAGGTGATTGTTGCTGCTGCGATTGCTGTTGCGAATTTTGTGACTGTTGTTGAGATTGTTGGGGCGGCGGCTGGTGAGGTGGTTGATGCTGGGCCTGGTGTGGGGATTGATGAGGCGGCGGTTGATGTGAGCCTTGATGCGACGGCTGATGAGGAGGCTGATGAGGACCAGAGGGATGCGGTGGTTGATGAGGAGACTGATGTGGTGGTGGATGAGGTGACTGATGAGGAGGTTGATGTGGTGGTTGATGTGGTGGTTGATGTGGCGCCTGATGAGGTCCCTGATGAGGTGGCGGATGAGGTGACTGATGGACCGGGTAGCCTGCAGGCGTTGGCCCCGGCGGAGCATAACCTCCGGCTTGAGAAGTTGGCGGTGGTCCACTGCCTGGAGGATAAGTTTGGGTGGAAGCAGAGGGAGTGCTTGTAGGCTGTCCACTCTGAGCATAAGTGTTTCCTCCACTTGCTGAGGACGTACTAAATGGAGGAGATGTGGACGCAGGTCCTCCATATGGAGTAGGGCCTGGTCCTGGACTGGCTTGGTTCCCGTAGTTAGGTTGCGGTCCTGCGTTTTGTTGTGGCCCAGGCTGTGGCGGCTGAGCTCCTGTTGAAGTTGGTGGCGGAGGATAACTTTGAGGGGGAGCATTGTTCGGATAACCTTGAGCAGATGGAGGAGGATAGTTTGCTGATTGATTAGCGCTGTACGCATTCTGAGGAGGAGGCTGAGATGGCGGTTGTTGATAACTGGGTTGCGGACTGGGACTTCCATACTGTCCAGGCTGCTGTTGCTGTCCGCCTGTGGGAAAATTCTGCTGCGACGAGTTAGGTGGAGGATATCCCTGCTGATTTGGAGGCGGCGGCCCATAACCAGTTGGCGGCTGAGTTGAACCAGGTGGTGGATAACCTCCTGGTTGTGGACCATAGCTATTAACTGTAGTTGGCGGTCCATAGCCCGGTTGATTTGGACTGGGATAGCCCTGCTGCTGCGACGGGGCAGGTGGTCCATATTGATTTGGCTGCCCTGGGGTATAAGCAGAACCTTGGGGTCCTTGATAGTTGCTGCCAGGGTTTTGATTAGCATATGGCCCAGGATATCCTTGTTGGGTTGGTTGCTGTGGATATCCCTGTGGACCTCCTCTATATTGTTGTGGAACTGGCCCTGCAGTTGGACCTTTTCAATAAAACAGGTATTAATATATAAATCAAATTACATAGTTACAGTGACGTATTAATCAAATTAACATACGGCTCATAGCAGGACCTTGACCAGGCATAACAGGACCCCTATAGCCTCCTTGCGGAATTGGTTGTCCTTGATTGAAACTCGACATTGGAATTGGTTGTGGAGCATTGGGAGGCATATCACCAACAGGACCTCCAGACACAGCAGGTCCACTTGGTGGACCTTGAGGCCCCATCATAGCATGCTGAGGTGCATTAGGTATACTTTGTGGTGGCTATAGAAATACATTAAATAAGAAATATTAAAATAATATTCCATTTATAAAAATGAATATAGAAAATTTATAAGGAATAAGCAAGAGTTCTTACAGGAAGCAAAGCCTGAATATTTTGGTTAGCATCAGCAATAGATGCTAAATATACTAAATTTCGATGTAATATTTGCTGATATCTAAAAAAAATTCAAAAAGTTAATTATAAGTATCAGCCCATTATTGATATTTTTGGGATAACTCACTGAATGCATTCTTGTGGCTTTCCCTTATTTTGATATTCTTGAATTGTTTGTATGAGATGACTGTTTTCATCCAGCATCTATAGAAAATGATATATATAGAAAATAGTGTGATAAAAGTCGATATAAATGTCGAATTATAAGAAAAAGTTAATTAAAAGTATAACATTACTGTTAAGGTAACAAAGAAGAGAACTCCATATGATTAAAAAAATAGTTTTACCTTTTGTATTTGGGCATTATTCGGTGGAGGTCTACCGCGTTGAGCGAATGTTACAGACATGATTGGATTGTCAGAAGACTTTGTAATTGACTAAAATAATCTTAATGTTTCTTTCTACTCTCGAAATCGTCTCAGTATGAAGGACTGAAGTTAGTGGCGTCACTTATCCTTCAAAGCTGTTCATATTTCGGAGTTCTGTATTGAGGCCGAACTTGTACCTAACAAACTATCGGCTTCCTGGGTGAGGTCCTTTCTTGGGACAAATAGTAGTGTTCCAAAAAATGAATTGCTCACTCCCGAATAAATAACTCCGAAAATAACGCGTTTAACCTACGACGAAGGAAGTCCGCCCATTTGCAAAACGGAAAGCTCTCAAATGCAATGAATGTCAGCGCATATTCCGGGAAAAATGTCAACTATGTTGCAAGTGTAGTATTCATGGCATAGTTCTACCGACATACATAAAGTATGATGATTGGTTGGTTCTAGCAGTATATTTTTATAACAACCAATGGTTCAGTTTTGTGTCGTTCTGTGCCGATTAAATGGAAAACTCCTTGTTATTTTTCTACAAAAATTTGAAGCATATGAGCGTTAATTAATAAATAAATACTTTTATGCAACACAATATTAGGCAATTTAGAAGTACAAACTGATACACCTACAAACTCTTGGTACAATTTCTCTGTCCGACTTCGATTGCACAACTACGCAAGATTTTCTACTGAAGGTAACGAATACTACTTTAGCTAAAGTTTATTTTACTAAAGCCAACCAATAGTATCATGTTATGCAAAGGAAACACAGACTACGTTTACTCGATGTTCTTAAACAGGATTAGTTATACTGATCTAAAAGAATTGACCAATCCCAAATATTCCTTACAAGTCGAATCGTCTATGATTTCTCTATTCCTTTAGATCAGTGTTCAATAAACCTGTTTGAGACAATCGTGTAAACGTAGTTATATTGGCTTAGGTTTCACCGTGCAGAGTTAAGCAGCCTCATTGGTCAAATCCATTTAACTGTTATACGTGATTGGTTAACTTTGTTTAAACTTTACACGGTGGAAATTAAGCCATTTGTGCCGCAAAAGAAGAGCACTCAGCGGCGAGGAACCGATGGAGGGAATAAACACATTTGATTGGTCAAATTATACATTGCGCAACATTTAAGATATTTGTTGTCATTTTTAGCTAAACGCAGTCTATCAATTAGTTCAAATATTAGATAACGAAACATCAATTTAAATAAAATACAATACAGTATTTTTAAGGTTTCGCGCTATTCTAATTTTGTTTGAAATTTGAATGAAAACATGTTTCAACGGATGATCCAAAGAATCGATAAATTCTATGTTGGATTTATAGCAAAATGCCAGTTTTTAAAATTATTTTTTCTGTGTGAAAATGTTGAAAGTGTATAAACACTTGCGGTATTAAACTCAATGAAACACATTACGAATTATTTATTCTTGAAATTGAACATATATAAATAACTTGTACTTTAGACGCACAAAGCATTTTCGGTTTAGAATATTACAAATTAACTCTTAAAATTAAATTGCATAGGATGTTACATCTATTATTGTAGTTATACGATATAGACAGATAAAGTCAATTGAAGAATTTAATGTAGAAGTAATCACGTATAAATATAATTACGCGTTTATAAATTGTCATTGCAAACAAGAAAATGGGATCTCAAAGTATCATTGGAAAAAACATTGTGTAATTTGACTATTCTTCAATATGAAACATACATGTGGCGGGTAGTGGAATCTATGCGATTATTAACTATTGTTCATGTACGCATTACTTTTATCCGTAAAGGCATAAGGGCACACATGACATATCACAATAGATGTTCTACCCAAATACAATGTAACATAGTAAAAAAGATTGGCTCTCATATACGTCTTTAAGAATGTAATAAATAAAGCTAATAGAAAATGTTTGCATTATGTTACATCGAAATATCTTTGTTATCAGTGAGAATATTCAACTGTGTAATAAGGGTTTAGGTTAAGAGTATTCCTATTCCTTTTGAGTATTCGTGATAGATACCGAAAGGGTTTTTGCACTAGTATCAATGAATTGAAAATTGTTATACTCAAATAAAAAATTCAAAAATCCTTGGCGCAGAGACGCCACATTTGATGCTAATGTAATTTACAATTTACTTAGTTCAATAATTCATACATACCGAAATATTAGTGCACCCATTGAGCCATGTAAATAATTTAGCTATTAAAACAGTAACAAACGTTACCATGAAGAAGTGTTATAAAGGCGTTACTGTTAAACGTATCAATTTTATTTTTATTATTATTATTCGAACACGCGGTACCTATAATTGCTTATATGTATTTTACCAATGATTAGAAACGATTTAAAGAAAGAAAAAGAAACCGCTTAGGAGTAAATTCGTTTTCATTCAATCCTACCGATATCTGTGTAACACATTCATTATTAAGCAATGGTTAAAGTGTTACCGCGTTGTGTTATTCCGCAACACAAATAATAAATATGAACTATTTAAACATTCATTTCTTCTCTTTATCAATATCGACCGACTCTTTCTTAATGAGAATTTTATTGTCGTTTTTTTTATCTTTTTCAGAATCTGTTGATTCCTTCTTGACGGCTGCTTTATTGTCGCTCCATCGTGTATCGGTTTTGGATTTGTGTTCACCCTGTGATCCATTTACTTCTCCTACTGTTCTCTCATCTTGTATTTCTACTATTTCCACTTTCTTTGTATCAGGCTGTACTACTTTCGTCACCACGTGATAAACGTTCTTTAACGTAGATAGATATGTGTGCGATTCGGTCTGTAATTAGATATAAAATTTGGATGGATTTTATCGTGGAATGATATTTATATCCCTACAACATATGGTAAGTGATAAATACGTACCGATACTTTTTTTAATTTGTCATCCGTATTCCTCAATTTGTCTTTATATAACTTCAAATCCTCGGCAAGATCTTTAATAGTGTGACTTTGTTTACCAGATTTTTCATTTACAGTGCTAAGTTCGTGTTGTAATTCCATCATTTTTGCTTCTGTATCTACGCGTGCTTTCTCTGATCTTTTTAATTGCACAACAAGTTTTTCTACGTCTAGTAATGAGCCCTTGTATATAACGAAGCCGTCCGGTATAGCTTCCTCTTCTTCTAGTAACGTAGCTCTGTCCTCTCTGCGTGCTCTTTTTGAAGCTGGACCACTTCCCACGAATACTGGAAGCAATCTTTTATTTCCTAAGAAAAACAAATAAATGCAAGTTTAGAAAACTATTCTTTATGGGAATTACCCGGCGCGGTCTACGTTACAAAAAGAAACACCGTCGTCTATATTGGTCTGTGGGGCCGACTAGAGATCTATGGGTTTATTCCATGTAACTAACATATTAAGGGCTTATCTGACAATTATCGTATTTAGAGAACATTCAAGGAGTGGTATGCGTGAATAAAATATCCACATTTAAAAATGCTCCGGGACTCTGTGACCCAACGTAGACGGCGCCGGATTAAGTAATCTTGAGGCGCAGAGAAATGTATTTACCGAGAGCAAGAGATTTCAAAAGATCTTCATCGTCATCAGCCTTTCCAGGAATTTCGGACTTCTCCCCATCCTTCTCCTCTTTCGTGTCATCCTCTTTGGACTTGTCTGTTAATTTACGATAGTGCAGCGAATCACGGGTAACCACTTTTTGCACAAGTTTTCTTACTTGAGCTCTTGATAAATTTAGCCCAAGGGTATAGATAAGCTCTTCAATATCTTTATCGAAAATATAGCCGCAGTGAGTCTGATCGAAATATACAAATGATAGAAGAAGGTATGGGTCCTGAGTATATAATTTGACTTTCCTTTTTTTGCTATCCTTATCTTTATCTTTCTTGCCATCCTTTACAGAATCATCGTCCTGAAAGATGAATGAAAATTATATTCGTAAACAACAACTCATTCATTTTGTTTGTACTATTTGCATTGTAATAAACATGGAGTAACAGTAACCTCAGACTCATCATCGTCATCATCTTCTTCGTCGTCCATCTTTTCCTTATCACGATCTTTATCGTCGATTTTAGTTTTCAGATCCTTCTCGTCCTTCTTGTCTTTACTACCTTCTCGTTTTTTCTCATCCCTGCGATCATCCTTCTTACACAACTTTTTATCATCCTCCTTCCTTTTATCATCTTTTTTATCATCCCTTTTGTCATCTTTCTTATCTTTTTTCTTGTCGTCGTCTTTTTCTTTGGGCTTCTCAGGAAGGCTACACAACGAGCGATATATACGAAAACCAAAGTCACGCATTAACATTTCATTGAAGAGTTCGGCAAATAGGGACACTTCAAAAGAATGTTCCTGTAATGAAAATGTTTTAACATCAAGCTAACATATTATGGCAGCACACTACATAATAATTATGCTACGCTTCATAAACTTCATAATTGACCAAAATAATTTGACACCTTCGTATCCTCTGGCCTGTAATCCAACAATACACTGAGAGACATAACAGTGCAATCAAATTTTCCACTCTTAGCCGTTCGCGAAGGATGAACAATAATATGCGAAGCATCTGGGAGGCTGTATCGTTTTTCAAGCTGGGTCCGTTCACGCTCATGCACTTTTTTCTTATCCTCATCGTGCTGCAATTTGAATTCCCATTAACGTTTCCCATATGCACAAGGACAAATTGTTGAACATCTTAGTAAGTGAGGTAACAGGACAATGTAGACATACATCTTTACTGTCTTTTGACTTTTTATCATCCTTTGATGATTCTTCCTTTGGAGCTGGAGACATTTCTTTCTCATTCTCTTCCACTTCATCCTGTCTTCCTTCCTCTTTGGCTTGTTCAGATTTCGTGGCTTTGGTCAGTCTTGCGAGTAATTGCGATTTAAGACCTTTGGAACTAAGATTCCGTGCCGCCAATTCCTGTCGTAAATCATTGACCTGCACACAAGAAGTAATATTATGATCCGCAAGATTTACAGTGCATTATATCAATACAAGATCATGCTCTTACACTCATCGATTTCGGATCTAGCTCTGAATAGTGAGTGGGATCCTTTTTCTCTGGTACTGCCTCATCCTGTAAAAAGAAACATATGTTAACAAATAATGCTAATGAGATTTGTAAAAAACTACAAAACAGAAGCAGCCCCTATAACCAATCGAAACCACTCCCTCTTCATTCTTTCGCCACTCTCGCATAACATTATAACATCATATATATCTCCATTCACGGTGACCCTCACGTATGACTCAAGTAACTGCTACGATCTCTTAGTGTCCTGGCTCTGGTGTCGGTGTGGTTGGTTGGTTATGGACAAGTAATATCAATAATGTAGTAGTATATAAAACTGATGAAATGAAATTTTTGAATGATTTGTCAATTAACGGTGGAGGTTTCAGGAAGGGGAATGGCTCAGCTGCGCTCTTCTCCGAGCTAGGCTTGCTCGCTTCGCTTGTTAATGTAATGAGACTGCCAGTGGCTAAGGGGGCATCTGCCGTACGTAACTCATCGATTACCGATAGCTGTTACCATATCAACATTTCGTAAGGTTTTGCAAAAAAAAAAAAAAAACGTTACCACTGGTTAAGTTCGTTTGAAAAAAAATGTTCACTACCCTTACAACCAAATTTATAAACAGAAAATATAAAATTCTTATTACCGGCCCAGCTCTAATTACAGTACAACAGTAACAATCATTATTAGAATCATAAAATATTTGTGAAGAAACTTAAACATCGTATAAATAAAGAGTATCGCTAAATGGCAATTTTTTTTCGTGACAAACGATCAAACCCAATGTGAAAATAAAGCTTGTAAATAGAACGATGACACAGCCATAGAATCGATGAGCAAGTACTGCCTACTGAAAACCAGTTTAGTAATGGAAAAACATCTGCACGATTATATAATAATATAATAAAAAGGTAAAAGTAATATGGGATGATGTGGGCAGTGCCTTTTGATCAGCGACGGCAGCCTCATCAGTGTCATTGGCAGCATCCGAATCGTCGGGGTTAGAGGCAGCACGCAGCAACTTTCGTTCCAGTTGTTTCTTATAGTTGAGATGAAGCCCGTCCCATTCCAGCCTGGTCGGCACACAGCTCCAAACATCTGGGAGAAATAGTATGACGGTTTCAACGCGGGAAGGTACCACTCGCCCTGACTTGTGGGTCGTCTCTGCGCGTCTGTAGTAGAGCTCCAAGAAGCGGTACCTGTGCCGCAAGGAAAAACAATACCCAAACGTCAACTCAGGTTAATGCCGGTTAGCATTGCCTTATATACTAATTAATAGCTCGTTCGCACGCTAGACCACGTACTGCACACAAAGCCACGCACAGTATACGACGTAGAGCGTATGACAAATTTGACCGGATTGATTAGAATAATAATAAAAAAAGCCGAGGGTTTGTCTGTCCGTGTCTGCTCATATAACGACGATGAGGTGCTCGAGTCGAGATCCAGTGGAACGATGAGAAATCGGCCGGTCGTGCACGTGGATACATACCTCCTGCATACTGCATGAGCTACAATCAGCCTATCATCAAGTCAAAACGTATGTTAGTGCTAACCCAGTCCCTAAAAATTCACCCACTGGATATATCCTGATTTCCCTGGTCTAAGATCAGTCGAAATAATATGTTTGACATGTACACTGATTGAAAAAAAAAAAAACCGAAGATATTTGTAACGTTATCGGTCGAATGTGCAAAATTATGTCATAGCATTGTAGGTAACTCTGTTGTGAACTTGACTTTGGAAAACTTCTCTTAATACAAATTAGTTTCATCAATTGACAATTTGTCAGAAATTTTGGAAAATATGGAACGATTGTGATTTTCGCATTGTGTATGGATATAAAGGAATACATTAAATGGAAATGTTAAAAAGAGTATTCTATGTGAATACTATAATGAGCAGGTGGAATTATTTAGGAAATCATACCATTGAGTGCAACTGGATAAATCTATTCCAGTAAGAGCCTTGCAGGTCCTGACAGCAGTCTTGATAAGAACAGAAGGATCCTTTTCAGGATTAGGTCCGTCAAGGGAAGGACTCCATGGGCCTCCGATTGCCATTGTTTCATTTTTCCCCCGTAAACCAACTAGGAAATTTACTAATCGTGTTGGATGAACATAATCACGATCAGGATCCCTATCTTCAGTAACACCACAACAACGTTTATAAATTTCCTCCATGGCTGGCATTGATATAAGCATTACCTATGAATAAAAAGCGTATAATTAATGGCTCCAACTCACATCTAATGGATGAGTATCGACACTTTCACCATAAATATATTAGATATACCTTTGCGGAAAATAAATAATCTGCATCAGGCGGTTCTAGAACTGATGTATTTTCCACATATGGATCCACGTCTTTATGCATAACGTGGAAGGAACATGGTTTGTTCAGTGTGAATGGCATATGCGGTGGGAATGCATCAACCCATCTGAAGTTTGTGGAAAAGAAATCACTAGGAATGTACATGTTTTGATAGCGTCTTCGGATTTCTAAAACATCAGCCTCAGGCCTGAAAGAAATTCGTTTGTAAAAAAATTCCATATTTCATATCTAGGTACATTTCAGCTGACTGCATTGTGCTCTTTTTTGACATATACAGTTGACAGTTATTTACTCTGATTAGCAAAAAACAGAGAATTGCAAACTTACAAGTCCAGTGCAATTTTTGGTATTTGTACCATGTAACGAGGAACCACTCTTGTACGACGTCGTGGTCTTGGTGATTTACTCCTTCTAGTTCTTGATGGACTGCGCTCCTCTTTCTTTTCACGTTCTCTTATTCGTTCTTCGCGCCGACGTTTTCTTTCACCTTCTTCGTCCTCATTTCTGCGATCTCGTGGAGATCTTTCGCGAACTCTTCCCGGTTTATTACGATTATTATTATTACCAGTATTTGTGTTTGCAAATCGGCTGAAATTCATTAAATGTACGTGTACGATTAATTTTTTATTAGAATGAAAAGACGGCTAGATAAAATTATTCATACCTATTATTAGTATTTTCTGCTGGGGGAGGTACTGCATTGTAAGTTCCTGAGGGCCTCGAAGGTTGAGGACGATTTGTTTGATTGGTTTGTTGTGTAGTAGTATTATTTGTATTATTTCCCATAGGAAGTACTTGTATCCTAGTGGCATTCCACTTAAATGGCATTGATGGATTGAAAGATGCTTCGACAAGAACACGATCACCAACTACAGGATTTGATCCTTTCACACAAGCACTGCAGCAGTAATTGTTATAAAAATCTTTAAATGCTTCTTTACATATACAAACATAAAATAATTTAACTTTTTTCAACTGACCTTGTTTGAAAGAAAACATCTTCATCCACAAAACCAAAATTATCATGAACCTTCGTTACAGTTCCTGTGAAAACTCTTTGTTTTGTGGATGATGCTGGTACATTTTGCTGTACCTGTTGAGCTACATTGGCTACAGATTGTTGAAAAGCATTGGTATTTAAAGCTCTTGGTGTTGGATAAGACACAGTAGCCACTTGTGGATATAATTGTCCTGCTATACCTGATGGTAGATTGGAGCCAAGGGTAGCCATGGATGCCATTGTGATATTTGGCTACATAAATAAATGCCATATTTAATACATAATATAGCATAATTATTTACAATACATTACATATCAAATTACATGATATCTTAATTATTTTAATCTTATCAGAAACATATCTTGTTACCTGCTGCAAGCCTAAACTTTGTTGATAAACCTGTTGTGTCTGTTGCTGATATTGTACCATGGGTTGACCACCAATGCCTCCCATTGCTTGACCCAACATTTGTTGTTGGATATTTTGTATGCCTTGCCCTAATAGATAATGTTAAACCATAACAATGTTTATTGTGAAACATAATTTTTTTCTAATATAACCATATATATTTTTCATGTTCCCTGTTAATGAGATAACGCCATATATATTAAGAGATATGTAAGTATAATGTATCAGGATAAAAACATCATACAAAAGCTAAAGTTAAATGATAAATATATAAAAGTTATATGTACAAAAAAAACATTTAAGATTTTTCAATAACGATAATATATATAACAAGTACTGCATTGAAGAAATATAATCCTCATAAGAATGTTTCTAGTTGGATTGATATAGTTATAAAATATGAAGTTATAGAATGAGATAATTTCGAATCGAAGAAACTGCAATTCATTAAATATTTCGTTATTAACATTATTGTACAATGGCATAGTTTTCAATGTATTATGAAATACTGTGATACATTGAAACTAAGTGTAGAACTATCAGTTTAAATAAATAGTAATATCTCAGAGGAATATATTTCCACAATTCGGATAAATAAATGAAAAATCATTATAGGAAAATTATACAAAAGCATGTAGTATTTCAACATAAATTTGGCAACATCGTTTGCTTGCACACGGAACCACAATAAACTATTGATATTTACAATAAACAGTACCTGCGTTTCGTACCCACGGTGGATTCTTTCCACCGCCAAAGGGCGACAAATTACTCATTTTTTCGGATAACCTGGTCGTTCCAATCAATTAAAATAGTTCCATACAATGTCACAAACGTCTCGTTCAGCGTCCTTCACACGGGCGCCATATTTTTGGACACTACAGCTGGAGTCAGATTTCATCTATGTATTAAACTTATCAAAATTTTATTCTTCCAGTGAATATCGTTTGTGCAAAGATAATAACGTATCGCGTGATTCTCAATGCATTTACAAGAGTTAAAGTAACTCCTTCGACATTGAACACTTATGAGATTTTCCTTCCCCTTCCTGTCCCACACTCTGATGATAACATACACATTTAAATATAACAATATGTATGCATGTACAACTACCTTATCGGGGGAAGAGCTATACGGCTAATTATAGAATACAACGTAAACGTAAATGTACTAAAGCGAAAAGGCCTTCTGACAGAAAACGAACATACATAGTCCATTGACTTTATTTAATCAATTAAAAAATCATGGCAAATGGTACATAGAAATCATCATATCATTGTTAAAAGTGTGATGAGAAATTCAAGAACTTCAATTCGGTTGAACGTTGTAATATTTATACGAAGTGTGAGATTTGCGCTACATCGAATAGCTTCGTTATAACACATAAAGGGGCCTGTAGATAATCAGGAAGTGTGGCTGGACAAGAGATGAATATTGTAACGAGGAAATAATGTAACGAGTCAAAGACGAAACGCTTCGATTCTCGCATTTGACCAGTCTCCGCTGTGAACAAAAAAAACTTTTCAGAGATGGCCTCCACACGTTCAACCAATTGTGAGCATTAGTTTATGATACGTCATTTCCGCAGGTGAACTCGGTTGGCTCTAATTTCCATTCTGACCTACGAAGTACGTCGCGGTTTTAAATTGTTGAAATTCATAGAGGTTAAAACACCGATAGAGCCGCAGATGGATGGGATAATTTATAACACACGGAAACTCAGTGTAGGTGCTGAGTCAACGGATAGTGCGCATACAGAGGCGTGCTACGTCTCTCTTGCACACTGAAATAAGCTTTTTCAACTCATTGAATGTATCATAATCTCCACTGGCAAGGTTTAAAGGCTTTGCAAGATTTACGAGTTTTACTCCATCTAGTTATTGAGATTTGAACTAGAACGAATAGTACAAAATTTATACAGTCTCTAAAATTCTACATGAAGCTTTTTATTCTATGGTCGAATCATAGCGAACCATGCGCTCGATAATCCGTCATGTTTGAACGAATTCGACGCTTCGTTACGCAATAATAGTTTGTAAAATCTTAACGTGGACCGGCAAGTAGCACGTGTCTATGCTTAGGAAAGCGAATAACGCATAGGTCCCATTTTTTACAAATTTTTCGCTAAACAAGTTCTGGAAATGGCGTTAGCATCGATTTGTCGACTGTCAATTGATTCGACCTTCAGCCGTTTGAACCATTTGGGAGCCACCGCCCGCCGCAGTAAGCCGTCTTTCTCAGCGTCTCTAAGAAGCTTTGCTACTACAGTTGAGAAAATGGGCCTGACACGCGTTTTCTTCGATATGAGTGTGGACTCAAAACCCGCGGGCCGCATCGTTATGGAGGTAAGACGAATTTCTTCTATATATTCGCTACGTTGATGAAAATTCTATTGGTTATTAGTATCACCCGGCCTGTATGGCCATCTTGGCTTTTCCAAGCCGGGCTTCAATACCGGCTATATTCACATTCTGCTACTCGATCTTTACACAATAATATAATACATTAAATCTTATCTTTATACTGATCAATCTAATTTGATAAGGATTATTTGTATTGTCCGTTTCTATTGTTGCTCTGAAATGATCACTTCCGTATACGGGTATGACTAAGGTAAAATTTTCCATTGTCCCAGGTCAAGGAAAGCTCATGTATCACTTGCAAGTTAAATGTGGTATTATTGGTATTTTATATACTGAAACATTGATTAATATTATTAAAAAATAAATTTGATTAATAATATATTACATTAAATTTTATCTTTATACTGAAAAGATTAGAATAAGTGGTATTTGACTTTAAAAAACGCCGTTTATTTTCAGCTAAGAAACGATGTTGTCCCAAAGACGGCTGAGAATTTCCGTGCTCTTTGCACAGGCGAGAAAGGTTTTGGTTACAAGGGTAGCAGCTTCCACCGGGTGATTCCTAATTTCATGTGTCAGGGTGGTGATTTCACTAAACATGATGGCACTGGTGGTAAATCCGTCTATGGTACTAAGTTCCAAGATGAAAACTTCCAGCTGAAGCACACCGAAGCTGGAATTCTTTCTATGGCTAATGCTGGCCCTAATACTAATGGTAGCCAGTTCTTTATTACATGCGCTAAGACCGGCTGGCTGGATGGAAAGCATGTTGTATTTGGGAAAGTAATTGAAGGGATGGATGTTGTTAGAAAGGTATGTTGAAGAAGATTTTAAAAGTTCAATTGAATCATGATGTAACATAGAGTTTTATTAGATTTAAGTACAATGAGAGAATAATGATTATCTCAGTACCGTAATCCTGGATGGCACTGATTGTGTTACTTGGTATGCAACCAGAAATACATTCTCAATCATATTTTGTGGTGTGCAGCACACTATGGAGATCATATAGGAATGTGATTTTAATGGCTTTTTTGTTTATACTTTTTCAGTTGGAAGCATTGGGTAGTCAAAGTGGCAAGACCTCGAAAAAAATCACTGTAGCTGACTCTGGAGAGCTGTAGAATGACTGACATACTTTATTGACTATTTGCATTTTTATTTAGCCATTACATACATTTATCATTATCTTCATTTAACACCGAATATATATGTCGGATTTAGGCCGATTGGATCACCGTCCTTCTCAATAATTATCAAATTTCCATCATTGTTTTTCAGTATCTAAGTGATGAATGATTGTCTTGGGTGGGAACGCAATAAATGATATTGGCAATAAGAATGTGTCAAATATGAGATATTATCTGAAATGAGATCGAGTAAATAGTTCTGTAATTGAAAATGAAAGAATAGTTAGAGATCAAACTTTTGTTCTCTAATATCATTCAATTTTTTGTGAGACGCACATACAAAGAGCGTTTGGACCAACTTCCGCTTACGCTATTCTTCCATCGTTAAACCATTAAAAATTGAAATTCAATGTTTCAGAAAATTGAATAACGTTTTCAATACTCCCATTTATTTATTATTGTTAACAAGATCGATTTCAATATATTGCTTAATGCACATACCCGTTCCAGAATCTCATCAACCTTTTAATTGCGGTAAATTTACACCCAATCAAATGGATCTAATAGTTACACTCTTCGGGATATCGTTCATTTTTATACTTGCATAACATCACTTTATCTATGATATACAGTTATCAATGACATGGCTTTATTTTGTCAAATTAAATGTAGATAATATCCTGGCAATATTATACTTTAGTATATTAGAACATGAGTGTTGAAGAGTGTAGTTGTACCATTTTGAGCAATTCCAATTTCTACGAAATAAAATTGTTTTCAGAAAATCTTTATCTTCATTTTATAACAATATCTTCCATCATTAATGGCCGTTCCTTTCTCCACTCACACTTTACACTAATATCATGTTCGACGTTTGGAAATAAAGATGCATTTTCAACATTCATGATTTATTTTGAGTAACATTCGTAATTTCTCAGGTAGGATCACATAGTGCACGTATGATTATTGTTCAAGTTTAAAGATAACAATGATAATTTTACTTCATAAATAGACCGATGCATTATATCGTAAATAATAAGATATATAACAGTACAGTATTTTTATATTTTACAATGCTGTTATACATACTTGCGCGTTATTAACTATTTTAGAATATACAGCTAACCCACACTGTCTTTCGACGTGTGTTATACGCTACAAGAATTCTTCAGAATAAACAGCACAAAGATTGATCTCTATTATTGATCTTTTAACAAAATATATTTATATTGTGCGCTATTGTTTTCGTGCTAATGCAAGTATAAATTATATCTTTCATAGGAATTCTTGCATTAGTTAAAATTATATATGGTAACGCATCTATACTTACACGTTCTTCCCTTCAGTGTATAATTTTTATTGGTTATAAGAAATGCAAGGTATGTTTTATCTAAAAATAATTTTACACTAAGCTCAGTGCTTATGTGCTGTAAAGGATATAGAACATATCGTTTTTGCAAATTTTTAAGCATTTTGACTCACTACAGAAGGGATATCGAGTAACAATTGTCAATAATAGAAAATAACTTAGATATTTGATTATTACCAATGAGAGATATCCAAATAGATAAAATTACTCTTATCAAATTTTTAATGTCTATCCTATTTTCGAAAATTTGACACATAAAAAAGCACGATAAAGGCGATGAAAACACTATGATAATTAATTTAGTGTACGGCGATGTAAATCCAAAACAGCAAATTTTTGTAATACAACAACTACAAAGAAGCTTTGAAATATCAAGATACGTTATCATTATGATACTTTACATCTTCAAATCCAATAATACATCAATTGGTATTATCCAAAACTTATGTACCTAACTCCTGATCGAAAATTTAATGAGACATTTTTCTTAACTACGGAATGACAATTCTTGAAAAAAAACATTGCGTTTAATCCTGATTAAAATAAAAGTATGTAATTACGGAGCTCAGGATGCGAATTTCAGTTTCAATTAATTACAAACATTTGAGGCTTAGTCATACTTATTTTTTGACAATGATAAGTTATTGTCTCATTAAAATAACGGGACACATTGTATTATTCGTTATTGCGTTATACTGACATAAAAACATTTTTAGAATTATCATTTAATTATTTATACACGATAAGGAACATTTAAAGGACATACAATATTATGTCAAGTCTATGTACATTTTCTTGTATGATGGTAGGACTATTTTTCTTTCACTATACCTATTTCTATACAAATTACCTACAGTCTATTTATCTTAACTAAATATCTAACTAAACTTTCGAATATTATGATTATACAGTTCTCTTGACAATTACTATTCCTTCTGACGATTGTCTATACATTTATATAATATGGTCCTTAAGTTTCTTTCGTTATAATATAATTTATAAATATGATTTAGGGATATAGTCAGCGAAAAAGACACGTCGATTAAATCACTTATTTCTTATCGGCTTTATGCTCTTCCCAAGTGGGTCTGGAAGATTTTCTTGGTTTATTAATTGCCCTTGAAAGTAACACATATATATGTATACATACCCGAAGAATATTATATATGTATATGTACGTATAAGATGATTTTTAGTAGGGTTTATAATGAGTTCTTTTTCTCTGTAATATTCCAGTCGCTCGGGTAAATGTATTTTATTACTCTACGTAAAATTATTGAAATATAAGTCACATCAGATAACCTTAGTAGTAAGAATATACTATTATAACTTATAACATTTATGCAATTCTTAAATTATTTTTTTTCAATAAGTCATCCCTTTTATCCTGTATCTTTGACCTGCAAAGATAGCTATTATTATTGTTATTTGACTTATATTCATGCTGAAAACAAAAGTCATTTTTGTAGATCCAGCAAATACGTGTTTACGCTCTATTCCGAAAGATCTTCATTTTTCATTTCGTAATTTTCAATATTCTTTCTGTCCGAGGTAATCGCAACGCGTACAAAAAAATGTTTCTATGATACACGCACACGGACATACATATATAAATACGTTTGAATGGTCAAATTCAATGAGATATGTTTCCTTAAGAATAGAAAAATATAGTGAATCATTCCTTATCGTGTAAGTTCAATGATTCAACTTAAATGATTTAATCTCGTTTTTCCTTTCTATTAACTGTAAATTCTGAACAGCGAATATAAAGAAAAGAGCGAATTACCAAAAGATAGGAGAGAAGGTCCGAACCCTCTATAAATTAAATACACAGGTTAGGATATCGATTCAGCTGAATATAATTAAGATTAGTTTTATTAAGATCCGAATGACGGGTTTTTGAAAGTAAATTTCGATCTTAACATTTTTGGCTCTTGATTAATTAACAAGTTTGATTAATTAACAAGAGAAGCATGTTTTTAAAATAGATCCCAGCTCTCATGAGATATTTATTGCAAATTTGTATTTTGCCTTTTGGAAAAATTTTTCATTTACGTCGACGTACCAATATCGTCCTCATAAAATCTTGGAGATTAATGTTTTATACTCAAATAATGGAAAACATCTCGGTCAAATTTAAAGTCGACCGTAAATCGGTTCATTTATCGTTAATTATCTTCGATATATTTTATTTTATTTCCGTAGCTTCCTGTCTGTTCTGTTATTCTCTAGTTTCATAGTTTTATCTTTTTTTTTTCTTGCTGCTTTTTTATTCGATTTTGCAATGAAACCTTTAATACGTTTCACGAATAATAATTGCTATTCATGGGCTACACTTAGCAGCAACGTCGTTCCTCTTTAACCTTCATTTTGATCCACTTCTCGTGCCATCTCGTCAATTTCTGTCGTTAATCAGGAGCTTTCGAGGTCAAAAAAAAAGAAGATACAAGTCTTATGGAATGACATAAAATAATAAGGGTGGATGACGTAAAGATTAAATAGAATAAAAATATTAGCTCAACTAATTTCAAATTCAACTGTATTAATTTCTCGACTTTAGCAAAAACCAATCTCTATTGTAAGCATCTTGTTAAGAATTTCAGTTCGTTCCGCGAATCCATCTACTTCATTTAAAAATTCTACATGGACCAGATACATCTACTCCGTCTGGATCATTAATTTCTGATATTTAAGCCGTTTCAGGTTCTTATATTCGCCTGACGTGATTAGCTCAATTAAATCAAGATCTTCGACACCGACCTCATGATCGGTTCCAGTCAATTCTGACTTTGGAAGGACAATTACATAGCACATAAACGTGCTCACTTATTCTTTGTGCTTTACTTCACAAATAGATCCTTAAGAGAGGAACACATGGATTGTTCACAGGATTCCGTCTGTTCCTCCTCTTTATTACCTCCTGTGAACCAACTAGCCATCTTACTGGGACTCGATTTTGGTTTACTAGGTGATACACCCTGTTTGCTAGTAGAACTTGTCGACGCGTCAGTATCATTTCCTCTCTGTGCCGTTAGAAACTCTTCTATAGCGGTACCAAGGACCTGAGCGTCAACTTTGGTACCGCTGGTGTCATCCCAAACGACCTTATGCCTCGTCGATTCATTGATAGGGGTAGTTTTCGCCAAAATCGGTTTTGTCAAAGAATCTACAACTTTGATCACTTTAGATCTCTCATCCTTGAACGTCACCGCAGTTGGGGCGCAGTCCTCGCTCTTTTGCTTCTTAGACATTGGCTGATGTCGCTTAACGAACCAGCTAGAAGGCGCCGTGGATGACTTCGCATTGCTGCTGGGTTGCTTGTTTCCGGTACCGTGCAGTATAGATACGTCGAAGCTGTTCGAACGGAAACTCTTCAAGCGGCTTCGTTTTTGTTCGCTCGACTTGCTCGAGCCTGGTTTGGCGCTATCATCTCGGGACGTACTCTCATCCCCACAACGATTGATTTCCGTTGCGGAAGAAGTTAGAGAACTAAGTATTGAGATGAGATCGGTGTTGGAGCAAACAATTCCAGCAGCCGGTGAAGTAGCCTGCTTGGTTGTGCTCGGTATCTTAGGCATTTCTGATGCCCGTCTTCGAATAGAACCCGAAGGTACAGTCTCAGAGATGAAGGAGACGTCGGAGAATCGACGCTGCTGACATTGCGTGTACCTCTGGGTCGAGGAATTGCCCTCGAGGGGTTGCACCTCGCAAATACGCTCCTTGGAGGAGGTCTTCCACATCTTCAAACGAACCTAAGAAGAACGTGATTCGAAAATTGAACGATTTATCAAGAACCCTTTCGCTAAACGGACGATTTTATTTCTTTGTGTTCCTTACTGGGTTTTCCCCTTCTTTCTCCCTTTTCATCACTATCGGGCACTTACCTTTCTCGCAGCTTTGATCTCCGCGATATCGTCCATTATGTCTAGCTGGAGATTGTGTGTGCTCCCACTGTTACTCGGGGGTCCGCTTATACCAGAGGCAGAGTCACGACGACTCGGTAAAATTCTCGCAGCACCCATTGGAAACGCTGCTATGGACTCTCTTCGATTTCTTCCAAACAATGTTGGAGGCACCCTCGATATGGTGACGACAGAATGTCGACGTCCACCAGGTTGAGGGGCTGGTGCCTGAGATAGAGTAGCGAGGAATGCTGCTTCCTTTGGCGACGGTCCAGATCCTTCTCCACCCCTTTCACTCAGGCGCCGAACCTATTCATCAAAGGGTGTAGCTTAGAATTCCTTTTAGGTACATAAAACACAATGTGATATATTTTCTTCTTTCAACTGACAGTAAGTTCTGCTCGTAATGAGATCTTTTCAGAACTTTTTATTCTTTACCTGCGAAGCAGTTATTCCAGAAGTACATTGGGGCGTCGGCAATGAATGCTTCCTCGTTTCTCGCCATGGTGATAACAGATAAGGGTTCAGAGAGGGTGAATCGGGATCCAGACAACGAGGCGGAGATTCGTTTCTACGAAGATCAGCCTCTTCTTCGCCAAGTAGACTTTCCTCCACGACTATTAATGGCTCGCTAGGGCCACTACCACTGCTCATACTAGTACAGTATGACTGTCTTCTCATTTTGCTGCTGCCGCCGCTTCAGGTGTCTCTGAAAAGAGATAATTCACTGAGTATCTAAAGCGTCTCGAAATTCTCGCTGGTTTTTACTTTTTTTTTTAAATTCTAATCGTACAAATAATTCAACTTTATAGCCTAAATCAACTTTTATGCCGAAAACATCTCGGAAACTTTTTAAATCGAGTGAAGCACTCTCCCTCTTGCGTTACGAAAGCTTTTTCTTTTTTATGGTAGCATGTATCTTTCTCTTTCTTTGTTCCTGTAGCATTCGCTGTCTTCGTTAATCACAGATTTTGTAAATGGCTTATTTGTAACAAAAAATTGTTTTCTGACTACGGTCCACTTTTTGAATTCAAAGACCAGGACCAAGTTGCGAGGCTTTCAGGATGAATTCGCGAGTGGCACCAAGGAAAGTTATTTATTGATCGAATTTAAGTGAAGACTTTACCCTCGTACTGCGAAAATCTTCGGAGAATCAAAATGGAGAAAGGTAACTTTATCCTTAAAGAAGAATGTATAACTCTTAAGTCTTCAGAAATATTTCGAATGATTCGATATCTATAGAAATCAGAAAGATTTTCGTATACAGGATTTCATTACTTTTCAAATATTTGTTCTTTGATTTATCATTTTACATTTTTCTCATATACCATTCTGGATCAAGGAATATAAGGCTGTGACAGTAAGTAATACATAATTATGAATAATTGGAGGATAATGCAGTATAGCGATGAACAAAATTTAATGACGAAAGTGCAACAAATGGCCGAATGACGACGAAATTGAAGATGAATGGTAAAGTGCTTGATCCCCTTTACTACAATTGGGGAGCGCTTTAAAATACTATTATCCGTTTTATGACAAGGGAAACCCAATCAAGGGTAGGTCTTCATTGTAACGACCCTTCCCTATCCATACATTTTTCAATGGTTGAATACTCTTTTGCAAATTACAATTATCCCAGGCAATTTCACTGACACGAGATATCCTTTCCCTCATATCACATATCAATGTACAAAAAGAACACGGATAGATTACGTATACGGATCTGATTGATGGAATGATCTACACAGATGCGCGGCTGTAGGATTTGCTATCGCTTAATTGGCACGTGACGCTGTTATTAATACTACAAAAACTTTGAGCAGTTATTGGCATTTCCAATATAAATCATACTTCCACCTCGTTAACGCCATTTCGTGCAGGATCCGTGTTCTATACCATATACTGACGTATCAATAATCCCGATGTTACAAATTTCCTAATATTAGGTCACAAGAGGGTTGACACACTTTAATGGCCGCTGATGTTATGTAAAAAAAAGTCAACTATAACGTACTTTAATTATTTCATAAAAGTCAAACTGTATACAGCAGACACATATGATAATTTTTTTATTTTCCCCATCTACTATTTAGGCATCCCAGAAATAGTCAAGAGTACAATAAAGTACAGAACGTCATATTTTTGCACATATTAGAATCATGTATAGTACCTACATAACCGTGGAACGTTATAAATTCATTCCTTAAAAATGAACGTCAGGTAATAATGCGGAATATTTAAATTGGTGTAAACATTTATTTTGATACAGTATAGGTATGCTTCGTTTCTTCAAATACATATATACGTATATAATCTCGTTTAATTGATCATATGAGTAACTCATGCTCTCAAGATAAATATGTATGTATATGCTTGTATTATTTTTCTACACTCTACTTACGTATTAACATACATGTATATGTACGTCACGTACAAAACGTATACATTCTCCAAGCCTACAAAGAGATGTCTCATACACTTCGAAGGACATGAATATCGTAATATGATATATTTTCCTCGTGAAGCAATCATTCTGGAATATCTCCCCGGGTATTTCTAGATTACCAATGACGCATAAAGTTGGATTTTAATCAAGTTATTGATTTTGTATAGTAAATCTGATAGACGTGGGCGATACAAAAATTTGTATAATACTAATCAAAATGGTATACCAAAAATAGATATTGACTTTTAAAACTTCAGTGTTTATTCTATTTACATAATTTAGTCGGTTACGTAATTAGCGTAATCAGTGATAAGAAATTTATCTCAATCTAAATGTAAGATGATATTGTAAATAATTAAATGCCATTAAAGAAACTTGATACAACGTGGTAGGCCGGGATAAGGCCTTTTTTCTCTTAGTTGTACGTCACGCTGGGTTTCCGCCGTAGGAAACTAGTAAATTTCTAAGTATTTACTAGAGCTGATTATGGCAACGGTAGTTTGCGAACGTGGTAAAACCGCGTAACCGGTTGAATTACGTGAATGGAATTCTTACAAGTCGATGAGGAATCTCTATGAAGATAAAAGATTTGAAAAGTATTCCACGGATTATTCGTAGTATTACGGTAACGAGAAATCATATATTTCGTTAAGTTAATGTCAAATGTAAATATCTGCGTGCTCCAGAAGTTTGAAATTTATGCTAATTGTAAAAGCCAATTTCTAGTTTCTAATTGCAGTCACGTTGGATCTGTACACTAGTGAAATGTATACATACTATTTAACTATCGAGTTAGCATACGGTAAACTAATGCTTAACTGTGACAAGTAATCCAATCTATTATAACATGCTTACCAGAGACACTAGAGAATGTGTACAGAGTGTTGACAAGAGTCAGCTTATATTATGCTGAAGTTAAAGTTCATCAATCCTTATGAGAAGTAAATGAGTTGACACGAGAGCTACTGTTTTTGTTACTTTTGCCTCACGTAACTTTCTGCTTCTGTTTCGTTAGTCATAAACAAGACTGAAGTGCTCGAACAAGAGTGGAAAACTTGTATACCAAGTTGTAACATATATTTTCTACTATCCAAGTTTTCCAGTAAAATTTTTGAAAACTTTGTCTCAACTCGCTGCGCGTGAGTGGAGAATAAAAATGTATTCACTCTGGTGGATCTGACGTCGATCTGGATTCATACGGTGTATAATGGTGGCTTTGGAATTTCCATGGTTAATAATTAATTTGGTATTTTTCAAATGATCAAAGTTATACTGAAATTGCAAATCAATTATTGGAAATATCTTCCTGGTTAACGGAGTGAGCGTTATACCGAGCATCGGTAATTGTTATTATGAATTCGCAAGTAAAAAACATGAAATACTTAGTACTGAGTTCTCTTACGCAGTGACGTCAAAGCTATGTAAAACCCAAGTTCGCCGTATCCATCGTATCCATCTTCCGCAGTAATGCAAGGAAGTTCGACTTTCCTTACTTTCCTCTGCTATCATAGTCACTACCAATTGACAGGAAAACTACTACAGCTGTTCTAGGAAGTGGATCAGAAGTGCAGATGCTCTTTGTTCATTTCGATCGTATAAAAGAAGCGGACACCGATCCATCGACATCAAAACGAGTAGAGCACTCAAGCATCAATAACTCTCAGAGTAAATTAGCCCAAAAGTCTAAAGATACAAGAAACCATGAAGGTCTTCGCAGTCTTTGTCATTGTTGCAATCTTTGCTTTCGCCTCTGTCAAGTGCATGCCTGAGCCAGCTTACGATGGACCAACCTACGAGCTGAGTAAGTATATCTTTCTGCATTACCAGTCGTGCATAGTATGGCTTTGTTTTATTTTTACTTGAAATAATATTTTTCAATGCTAACTTTTATATTTATTTTATTCAGCTCGTATCGAGGACGTAGATACCAGTGGTGGAATTGCAGATCATACAGAGGAAGCACCCATAAGACATCGCCGTGTGACTTGCGACTTGTTCTCATTCCAATCGAAATGGCTGACACCCAATCACACTGCCTGCGCTGCTAAATGTATTGCTCAAAGACGTAGGGGAGGTCGTTGCAGTAACGGAGTATGCGTATGCCGTTAGTTTCATTGAAAAAGTATTCAGACATGGGTCTTATTATCGAAATTGAGTATTATCATTATTCTTGCTTTATAAATAATCAGTATCTATGTATACGATTCATATTTTTACTGTACCTCGAGGCTATGAAAAATAAATAATTTTTATTTATCTATATATATATATTGAGCCTAATATTTATATTATGAAAAACATCCTTTATACCTTGAGCCTTGATCAAAAATTTTTACAAGTTTTTAAATAAGACAGAAATTTCTGTTCTAGTTTGCTTAAGAGGTGAGCAGTCGAATAGAGCAGTATTAAATAAATTTTTCTATATGCTGCTTAAACGCTACTAGCGCCATCATGGATGGTAGTCACGTCTCATTCATATCACACCCTCCGATTTGAGTTAAGTTTGCAGATTGAATTTCATGGTGATTTAGTTCAATTTGTACGGGAGACCATTAAAATCCACGCGCAGGTCATCTTGCGAGGAAAAGGGGAGCCATCCCGTTTGCTAATTATACGAAAGTTTTGAAGTTTGTTGTTTCTCCTCCTTTGAAAGTAAATACGTGAGTTTTGTCACATTAACATAATTTTTCGGACGATACCAAAGTGCGCGAAAACCGTCTGTACTACTGGGTAGATTTTGTTTGAGTGGAAGGATAGTTTAAGGGAGGAAACCAAAAATTTCGGTCAATAAAATTGCAGTTGCTGAACTCTGGATTGGGGACTTGGAGTACCAGTACGATTTGGGGATATAGTCAATATTTATATATAATATTTAATATAGAGATTAGTATATTCATCTTGGCATATATCTGATATATTACGCCATTTTGTCCCTAAGCAATATATATTTCAGTGGTGTTGCGTAGCAAAGGCATTAGTATTTTATTAAGGTACACGAAGCATCAGGTACGTATGTCATGTATCATCCCACGAGTTTAGGGTTATCCCAGAAACTGAGAAGGGATTTTCGCTTGGTAACCATAACTTTGTTCTCGACGAAGCTTCTGTTCTCAAATTCTCGCATGTTCGTTTCATGTGAAAAAAATTAAACTGCCTAATGTCCCTAGGATATTGTCAATCAAAATTCTATTTCTGTAACGTCTGTGATTCCTGTATAAAAGTACAAGTTTTTCGTACGACAACGATATACTGGAAATCTGATATTTACTTTATGTTTATATCGAGATGGTGAGAATGTTTCGTTAACGTTCTTAAGAAAGTCTTGTCAGTTTTAGAAGTTTCGTTTTCTTTTTTATTAGGAAAATCAAAAGCCATCTTAATATTATCAATAGCTTCAGTACTTGTTTAACGCAATTGTAAGATAAGGATAATTATTGGTGTCTATAAGATCGGAGTGATACCTAACCTTTGAGCAGTAAATTCTTTTCAAATGATAAATTCGAAAAGCCAATCAACAATCCTACAGTGATTAATTAAATAATTTGATTGTAGTTATTAACTTTTGCCATGGATGGAAAAGCTAATAAAAGTCATTCAAGGGAAGAAAAGCAATCCAATTGCGTATTAATTGGACCGAACTGACAACATCAATAAAGTATCTTTCGGTCAGTATCGTATATCAAAGAGTTCGTTACTGTTACACGTAATCAAATTCCAAGGATAAAAAAGACGCCTTGTACCAAATATATATTTATGACAAAAAAATATGAAGTTCGTTTTTTTAATAATCAAATCGATGCACATGTATTGGATACAATTGATACATCACTACTCGTTATTATCTAAATAATGATTTTTCTGTCGACTTTTTTTTGAATCATCTAGTTACTGAACTAGTACACCCACGTACGTATATAGGAAAAAATAATTCATTTACACGTGAAACTGTCAGGGCATAAATTCTTTTTTTTATCGAACTCCAATATTAATCAAGTATGGATGTAGAAATCGACTTTTTCATCAAACTACCATTTATCAATCATTTTATGTCAACTTTAGAAGGTTCTGCCTTACGACTTACTCGGACTGACATACATATATGGTTTAAGTTCATCAGAATAACAATTTCGTATAATTTCATACGCGAGAAGATAAACTTTTTTATTCGTTAACAATAAGTAAAATATAAGTGCCATTACGACATAAATCTCAACAACGAGTCATTTAGCGATTTTACATATCAATTGACCAGATATCAAACGAATTTTTAGTATCAATTATATATATTAGTGATATGAGTTTTGAATCAAGGATTGTCATGTTAGCATTATCAATGTTAAAATTAAGATGACGTCATTTCATTATTAAGGGTTACTAACATTTATTTTTATTTCCTAGCATAGTCGGCAGCGCAATAGGCTGACCCAGTCACCCTTTCTTATCCGCATTCACATATTAAAGCTTAGGTTTCCATGGATACCCTAATAAGACTCCATGTATATCTACCCTGACTCTTCAACCCTGCCAACCATACAAGGATTGAGTTGAAGACTAGTAGGTTGGTACTTCAAATTTAAAAAGCTCTTCGTCAGTTGTATTTATCATATGTATATCTAGGAAGATCTTGAAGAGAACTTCATTACTGAACAGCGATTGTTTCCCACTTTAGTCGCTAGTCGAAATGATCGTCCAGACCTGTTCATCTCGTGCGAACTTCGAATACTTTCAACATCACGAAGAGTAATAAATTTTCATAAATATTACTGGCTAATGGAATATTTTCGCTTAGACGTTAATTAACACAACGAAACTTAATTGGCCGGAATTGCTTTGGGACGTTTATATATAAACTTTTGTACAGAGTGCAGGTGATCGATAATTCCCATCTACCCTCTGGTGACTGTTATAATAACTTTTGTCTGCTGCTGCATTAAAGAATTTTATACAGTGTATAATGTTGTTGTGATAAAATTTCACATTGCTGCTACTGGAAGCTGTAAGCTTTCCATGTTGGAGATAGCAGCTTAGATAGCTACTACAAAGCAGATAGAACTTGAGTTGAAGTTTGTCCTATTAAGAAATAGAATTGTTTAATTAGCCTAAAGAAAGTGCAAAGGGATCATAAAACTGACGATTATTAATATAAGAAGCATTCGCAATTGTTGACAAAAAATCTCACACTCATATCTCATCCACAAGGATTCTGTCTGCTCTGAGCTTTTAGCAGCTGCCAGGAATAAAAGCTTTTATTATTTCTCTTTGTCCCTTGGGTAATGACAACGACCATCCAAGTGATACAACGTTATATCTGTACCAGACACGTCCTTCTTTAACAGCTGTATACGTTTCTGACGACGTTGCAAAATCTTTAAATGTACTCAGACGGGGATTAAACGTGTTTATAAGAATATTTATGATATACATTATAATAGATTAGACGAACTGTAGCTATATATGTACGCAATTTGACAATGGATTTTAACTATCGTCCTTTGATTAATAATTATTTAATTTGTACTTTGGTGTTAGATCAAGTTCGCCAGACATCATTAGCAAGGCAATATCTCGGAACTGTTGAGGTAATTAATTTGTCGGCAGTCCTTAAGGGAAAATTGCCTCGAGTTTAATCGATCTAGACGAGTCGTTGAAATGCTGGAAGTAAGAAATCGGCTCTGTCCGCCATTAGCTAAAGTAATAGTAACACCAAAATGAGTCAAGTATACTCTCAGAATGATAGCGATACGCAAAATAGAAATAAAGAAAAGAGTAGAAAATGACTAAAACATCTATTAACGCAATTCCTTTTAATTAGAATTTCAAAAAAAAAAGTATAACGATTTCACTCATTTTATAAAGTAACGTCTACTTTTAAAAAAGTGTTTTGACACTCGTGTAAAATAATATATGTATTGGAGGAATAAGGGAGAATGTACGAGATGTTCTCTGCGATGAAAAGGGATAGCGAAGGATTCTGGCTTGTGAAACGAGATCCAGAACTGAACGGGATGGCTGGTTACATGAAACGAAGTGGAAAGCCTTTACGTTTCAGTTATTCAAATAATTATCTTTATGAAACGGAACGTGTAAAATATCCTGGCTGACAAAAATTGATATAATACTATACGACCAGCACCCCTCAGAATGCTTTACTAACGACGCCCAAGGGGCAATCGAGTATTGTAAAAGGTCACAGAAGACAATGATATGACATAGATATTGGTACATTATGTAAATTCACAAAAGACGATTATTACATCCAGTTAAAGAGCAAACAATGGTAAAAGGAAGTAACATAAATGTAACTGCCAAGTAACTTGCCACTTCGTATCAAATAAATGAGTTGTTATTGGACTCAAAAAATTGGAGTTTTTTTTTCTTAGTACAAGGGTAAGTATTTTTTTTAGCTAAAATCACTAAATTACTTAAGCAGATACAGGTTCTGAGAAATAGGAAGCTAAATTACATTTTTTGTTTAAAATGGCTCATAGATCCTGTGCATTGGGCGTGGTAATGAAGCTGTCCAAAATAAACGAAAAAAAGGGACAACATGAATATCGCGAAGCAGTAAGTTAACTTCACCCGGTCTTCTTCGCAGTGAATCTGAGATTGTAAACAAGGGGAATACGTAATCTTAAGAAGATGGAAGATCAAAAGTTTTTTTCCAATAAATTTTTCGTCTCCGAAGGGAAAGAGAAAAAAAGTGAGAGAACACGACCTCTAAATTTGACTCCCGAATCTGCTTCTCTTTTATGAGAAATACCAAGGACATTTTGCAAATAGGCTCTTTCTGCCTTGCCATGTGAATTCGATGATACGCTGGATCATGCAAAGTGAAACCTCACCAATTTACCCTTATCGAAGAACGAGCAGTCACTCCTTAGCTTAGTCATTGCAAACTGGCATAGAAATAGCCTGAATTACTGGTAAAGTACCCTATTCTGAATTTGACAACAATTATTCTTATCTGTCCATGACCTTATAATAGCCGTGCTACAAAATTGAAGGCATTTTTCTTGAGTTTATATGTATAGAGAAAATGACTGTTTTGTGGTTCTAGTAATTCCATGGCTGCTTAGTACATAATCTAAAGATTCGACATTGACCTGCAGTACAAAGCTTGTACTGAGAATCAAAATAGTCCAGTAAACGTTAATGAACTGTGTTTGCTACTGTATTTGCTTTGAGCTTACTGGTGCATGAATCAATATGGTTGATAGGCAGAACGTTATATGCTATTGCATTCCCAGTAGGTAACCACATAATTGTGGTCTGCATGTTCAAGGGGGTTAAAATATTTGGAATTCTCGAATAAATTTCTCTTAATAATTTTATCCTCAGAGACATAATATAACATAAAAGTTTTTACGAGAATTATTTTATTTTGATTATAGTTCATATGTATTATGCATGCAGATGATATAGAGATTATTGTAATCCGTATATTTCTGATATATGAATATATTGGGGTTGAAATTTCACAGGAAACGAAGTAAAGCTGTATACATAAAAAAGTATGTGGTACAGTCTATTGGATTTATATTATCTGATTGACCGACTTTATCCACCATCAGCTATACGTGGACCAATTAACTGAAAACTAGGTAAATGGGCAAGAAATTTCTTTGCAATTGATTTTCATTCAAAATCGATGATTTGGCGAATTGTTCCTCGTCCTTTTACGGATGTGAGTTCGTGCAGCCAATTCCAATAGCAGCAATCGCAGTTGGTAAATCGGATCACAGCATTCATCAGTGTGAATTCTGGTGAAATATGTAAGCAAATGAATGTTGAGTTCAACTTTCTTATTTACTCCCACATTCTCAAAAAGTCAAACTGTGATTGATCCTAAGCACGTCTTACTAGTTTGACACTTTTTTTTCCAGAAAAGAAAATTCTTTATTTGATCTCGTTTTCTCCGATTCTTAGAAAGACGAACGGCCCTTATTTCTTATTTCTCGTTATTTTACACGATTTGACGCCTGTCTCGTTGTAACCTTTATCTTCCAATTGTGCTATTGGTTATGTCACGACCAAAAGGAGAGACAAAAAACCAATGTGTCAAACTAGCGTGTAATGATTTCTTACATAAAATCTCAATACGATATTTAAAATTTAAATTTTTCATCAGTACTTTTCATCATTATATCTTATCCTCCTTTTCATCCCTTATATTACCACTCATTCCGTGTAAATATTTAGTCGGTATTCTAGTAAAATTGAGCGAGATTTCAACGGCGCTTGCGTAGAAGTTTCTATGGTAAAAATATAAAAAATTTTCAACAAAGCAAACCAATAATTATTATAATGAAAAAAAAACATGCCATTGTTAGTAAAAATAATTTTTTATCTGTGCCCTTATCATTGTCCCGTCGCCGATTACATAAATAAATCAGAAATACAAAGCAGGGACTAAAATAAAATACAATATAAAAGAAAAGCATATGGAAATATCAAAATTGAATATGCTTGTAATACGAATACAGTGATACGCAATATCTCCAAGTGGTTTGAATGATAACACCATTATCCTATAATACACCTCTACCCTGTTATACGGTATAGTGCTCTTAGACTCCTCATCAACAATAAGATCATCCACAGATCCGCCTTAGTACAATTGTTAGCAATCGGATCCTATAGCAGGTATAGGTATCCTCATACAAGTAACAAGATGATCAGCTTCTAGTATTTCCAAAGATATATTGCCAGCACGCTCTGATATTATTTCCAGAGCATTGCATTCATGAACGCAACACGTGGACATGGTGGTCAGCGATTTTCTATATCCACATCTTATTATCCCATAAAATCGATCATCGCCATACTGATCGGGAAGTAATGGCGTCCGGTTCGAAAACTGTAAAACGTCAGGACTCCTTAGTCAGAGGTCTTGAAAATCCATCCGGAAGGATCCTCATAAATAGGCCATCACGAAAAGGTTTCATCCGATAGGGAAGAATGTTGGAATATGAGGAATCCGTGTGCGCGCACCCTTAGATTACTTATCGATTTGCAACAGCGTACCGAGCTTAAAGCTACAAAGCTGCCACGAGCGCTGAACTGCGATTAATGTGTGGATCGCGTGTTGGCCGCGTTCGTGACGTTTGTCACGTTTGCTACGTCATCCACGCGTCGTTTTATATGCAGTTGACTTAACGTTATTATCTAATGACGTAACGATTACGCAATTTAATTACGATGTACGTACGTTAGGTATGATCGATTTACGTAGACCGGCACAAATTATGCATTAGCAGGCATTTTTTTTATGTATCCTTGATCTAATCTTATTTCTTCTGAATATTATTTCTTCCACTGTCAACTGTGAGAATTCGCCTTTATTATTTTCTTCCCGTTTGTTGGCAGTCTCTATTTGGAGTTGTGGTTAGCCTGCCTCCTGCCTCTTGGGAATAATTCTCCCAGTGGAAATGTGACGGATAGTTTCCTGCTCTTGTATCGGAAGCGCAGAAAAATGAAATTGGAACACTCATCAAATTTTGTTCACTTTTTTTTTTCTAGAGCGAACTTCGAATTTCTGTATAGGGTAGATTATCTTTTTTCATTTGGCGTTATACATGCGACGTGCTTCAAACAGATTTTTCTTAATTTGAATAATATTATGCAGTTGCCTATAAGTCGTTCTAATAGAAAATAGAGATAGTTTCAATTAATGGCATCCTATCGTCTAAAGTGCACTTTAATGGTTGAAGATGCTATAGTACTACTGTGTCGAGTATCACCATCTACCATCAATCAGAATGTTAATGAATCCTTGACATTCTGCTTGAAGGAGTTTGGCCAACTTGTGCCGAATAAGCAGCAAAGAGTGTTGTGAGAAGATCAGCACTAACTGGAAAGTGCATTAATTGCACTAGGGAAATATCTACTTCATAAATAAGGTTATAGTATTACCTATAGTATCTGGAAGTTCAATGAGCATTTTGAAAAGCATGTTTTCAAAACTTTTTCTCATACTCTACTGCAAATGTAACTGTGTGCAGAGTAAATTCGAAAGAGTGCCTCAGGGATATCAGTACTGGTCTATTTTCCGTTGTTGAACAAATCCTCCCGCAAAGGATACTTCAACGAAAACACAATATTTACAGGAAGCCCTGAATTTGCCATGATTTTATTGATCGTAAAGGAAGGACGTGAAAATAGTGGGACTTAAGTTGCATGTTTAATCATGCTATCGTCATATTTCCTTGTCATTGTCTACTTAATACTTAGACGTAACATAAATTTCTGAGAGGTTCGTTGGTGGAATTCCGGAAATAGCTTTACAAGTAGCTTTACAGAATCGCTATGGTAAATATTCATTAGGTATATATAAATCGATATTTTTATAAAGCACTTCGATCACGTTTAAAAACAAATCCTATTCCCTCTGTTTTCAGAATTTTCAAATATCTTCTTTCTCGCACTGACGTCATTCGAAGAATTCTCTTAAACCGCATTTCTGTCGGTCGTTTCTATCATTTTATTTTGTTGTGGGGTTGGAAAATTCCTCGTCGACGGCGTCCGACGTGACGGTGGTCGTTCTAGTCAGCCTCGTAGGAAATTAAAGTCTGGTAAAATATTTGCAAGGTGTGGCGCACGATCTATGGCGTCTCAGCGGCCGACATCTATTTCAGGCATCATTACGACGATTACTTTTGCACCGCCCTTTTTCCTCATTTTGAACGATGTCGAAGGCACATTTACCGGCGTAAACTTCGTAATTGAAATGCTGAGCTCTGAGTGGAGTCTTGAAGAAAAAGCAACATAAACGCATGTTGAAGTTTTATACTTGAACTCGAATTAACTCGATTTACAAAGTATAAAAATATTAAAGCGATAACATGTAGAATGGATACTCTTTTTATTTTACTTTTTCAGTAAAATTAAAGCCTCGGATGATGACGCTCTCACAGCTTTAGTAATGTTGTTGATCGTAAGAAGATTTCTGTAGAATGGGTATTGCATAGTCGCGAAGGTTCTTGAGCTCAGACGTGACTTTTTTATTATTTTCCCACTCGCCAAGATCTTTTAAAAATAAACGTGAAACCCACCTTCACAGACTTTTGGATTTATCGCCCTTAATCCTCTTCCACCCTTGAAATCCTCCATTTTAGCAACTTCTTACCGAACTTGCACCTATCCGGTGACTCGTAATTTCTATTAACTTCAGGGATTCCCTTACCAACCGGTAGAGGATTTTAAAACGTGAAAGAAAAAGCTCTAGGATATGACGTAACGCCCTTCTTATTCCGCCCTTTTTTTTCTTATTAAACTTAATACGTCTCTCACTGGAAATACATCAATCTCTGACAACGAGGCATCTGTTTTTAATTATCGTTAAATTATTTTTCATGATACCAAGATTTTTTCACAAAGTACTGTCTTTGGATCTTTCCTCTACCTTCTATCTCCTTATGCATATACATATGCATACAAGCATCTATTCGCATATCGCTACCTGCTATAATGTAAAACATAAATATCACAGAGCCCACAAGGGCGTGTAAAATAAAGAAAAATGATATAAGATAAACGGAGTGAAAGTTCCAAATTGAAAAATAACTCAATTGCAGAAAATCTCAATATTTTTTGGACAAACCAAACAAAAAGTATACACGTATGATTTTCTTTTTTATTTATATCTTCTTTACGATGGGATGAGATATATGAAAAGTTATAGCAGCAGTTATAATATATGCCAAACTAGCACGTGTGAAACCGCATTTTCCTGCTGCGGAATATTGGATCAGTCTGCATGGTTGGTGCGGAGTATATGCGATTCTAGGAGAAAACAGGACCGTGAGAGGACGAAATGGATGGGAAAATAGAAAGGAGTTCTTATTCTGTTTGAAGTGTCATTTTTGTAGGTACGTTACTCGAATATTCAACCATTTGCAGAAGAAGATGTCTGTATCTATAAGGGTGGTTTTATGGATACTTTTAATAATGCAAAATCATTTGACCTATGTAGGCTGCCATCAGCAGTATTTGCGGCCTACTGCTATCCGGCAACATTTGCAATCACCTGCATCGCCGCAGGGGGTGGCTGATTAAATTTCGTTATCGAACGTTGGAAATATTGCTATTACTTAAGCGACCTCACGCGGTAGCTGGTACAACACGTTTAAAGAGGACGTAGTAATTCCGTTCGTTATGTAGTAATATCGTAAACAGTAAAGGAGCACTATAATTTGTAGGAAAATGGATTAATATCTTAATCTGTTAAATTACTTGTTACAATTATAACAGAGTTTTATGTTCTTCATCAGACTCGAACAGTTGTTATTTTACGGGTATTTACATGGAATAAACGTGTTTATTCAATAATTCGTTTAAAAATGTTTTCCTCAAGTATGAGAAGAAGCAAAATTTTGTGACTACACAAGCTTTTATTATTAACCAAGGCTCTGTTTTATCTTCTAGAGCTGTTTGTTATTCCATGCAATCTCTGATTACTTGGGGAGCCCGCATAATGGCTAAATACAACAGACAGCATGCTCCTTGTTTTTGTTGTCTCTTGCATTTAGCTGCAGCGTGGTATTCTGTATGTACCTATGTATAATAAACTCACCGATTAGCCTACTAATGCGCCTCGTAAAGTACGTCTACTAATCTGAAACACAAAATATACATACCCATAATTAAGAATTTAATGTAAACTTGATTGTTAAAGGTTTTGCTAAAATCAACGTAATTCCTGTGCTATTACTAATTGATACATTGTCTATGTTACCGATATGTGTAGATAGTATATCCATTTTCTAGCGGACGCATTGAACTGTGGATCTCTGAATTTTATCGATTACATTTTTTTATAACCCATCACACACCGACTTGTCAAATTCAAAATAAATTGCCTTCTACCAGGCACTAATTTTGTTTTACGCTGGTGCCAATATGTAAAGGATACCTAATATTTACACAAGTATAGTTGAAATTCGTCCTCGAGTCTATGTGACTTCGATATTAACCCTGGATGAGTCATACGATTTTCTTCACCATTTGAAAAGGATTGAGTTGGGGTGTGACAGATAGCTCATGTACCCACTCCCCTGTTATTCAATTTCAAAAAAAATTATTGATATACTTCGTGTCTTCCGAGTAATCAAACTTTACTACCCCCTGGATGTAGACTTTTATGTTATCCATGCGATATTATTATTGCAAGAGTTGGGTCGTAGTGACAACGTCCAGTTTTATGAGACAAGCAATTGCAATAAAACCTAAACGATGAATAAGAGTTGCAGAATGTCGCACTTCCGGAACGTTTGAACAATTTTCACAAAGCCTTTGAAACATTTGAGTGGGAAGATATCAAAGGGATTTCAGATGGAAAACTTCATGATGAATGAGAATCCGTATAATACTTATCTCTTTGTCTGGAAGAGAACAATATCAAGTTTTTTCATCTATCCAGTCTACACGATATTTGAAAATTAATGGTACTCTCATTACTTTCTGTTGAAGAAGTAGCTGAGATTATATTGGTTTATCCAAAAATTCACTCCTCGCTTTCAGGTTCGTATCGACATGAGATAACGATAAATAATACCTGCTCATCGATAACCTACTATATCCTTGATTCCCTGAATACGAAAGTCGTCTTCTCTCGGATACGATGTACGACGTATGCTTCACACTCAATGTGCATAATGAAGAATCGTTGAATAGATGTTGAACATATCTAGAATTTCATTGTTCTTTGGCTCACTGTGCATGGAGTTTTTGTTGTACGCAGGAAACTGGCTACAGATAAAATGTAAAAGGGAGAAATGTCAGGAACAAATGAGATAATGAAATTTTTTATGGCGAAGCTTTCATGCGTTTACCCTTTCAACTTTTACAAGTAGGGTAATGGCTCTTCGCTCAAAAGTGCAAAACCCATGTAGATATAATGTGGGGTTAACCCTTGTATTACATTAACGGAATCCATTTTTATCATATTATATCGGCCATTGCCAATCGATAGTTTTAATGTTGATTTTTTGATATTTCACGTCTATGTGTCATCGATACTTATGAAAAATGCTTCATTCGAAATCCTTTCGTCTACTCGATAACACTTCCTCGTAGAGTAACGATACTCTTCTGAGTGTATTAAATGTCGCATTTCGCTTCTGTGCTTCGAGATCTCTTTTTCCCATAAGCACGCGAGTTTACTTTTATTTAAAAAATTAATTTGAGTTTGTTGTCACAGAACGGTTTCATGGCGGTATACACTCTTTGGTATTTGCAGAGTCTTGATTGTTTGTTCACGCGCAGCTACCGGCAGGCATGTGTACCTACATTGCCTCTAGCATTCTTTAATACAGAGAACAGATGGTATGAGAATATCAATGGGATCAAAAGAAAACCATCGAATAATTCAATCCATGCTATATCATTAATATGGAAGATAGATAATAAGCATGATTTATCAAAAACTAAATTCAATAATATAAATTGTATATAATTAATAAATCTATACAGTATGCTATTACTCTTTATTAATAAACATATCTGACGTCACCTAGTATGTTACTAGTATTAGTGGATGGGTATACTAAGTCCTATGGAATTTAATTACATTTTTTTCCAGAGAAATTTCAAGATTGGTCGTCCAGTATTCTCTCTGGATATTCGTACCGAGGTCGAATGTGGAGAAATAGTTTCGAGAATTCCTTAAAGCCTGCCATGGCGCCCGACCAGCGGACCCTATTCGAATGAATCAAATCAGAAAGCTTTCATATACTACATGTATATTGTATATCTATAATGTTAGCTTCTCTCTATCTAATCTAAAAATTCAACTTCTCGAGTAATTTTTGCCTCTCCAATTGAGAATTTCAGTAAGAATTTATAAAAGGATTTCCCAACTGTTACGTGAATATATTTCGATATATCGTATCTATATATCTAGGGTGGTATCGTACCTAGGGGAATCATTAATTATCCTGTAGGATCTTACAGTTATATCTATCTGTAGCAATTACTGGAGGAACCCTAACCCTTTCCTGCATCTAATTCGTGTATCCCCAATTAATCCCATTAGAGATCAGACCCGATGTACCGTAAAAAGTTTGTAAAATATCTTATATAGATTGAAGCACTGTTTCTTGGAAATATAATTTCCCTAGAAAATATTTTGAAAATTGTACTAGATCACAAAATATATAGGAAATATACAGCTTCTTCGATAACGATTACATATTTTTATTTTTGCGTCTGCCATTTCGCATTGGGGATACACACTTAAAGTCACGAAATGATCCATACTACAGTACATAAATGCATTGTTGTTCGCTTTTTATGGCATTCATGTTGTATTGCGTCAAGTAAAAGATTATTTGAAGTGAACATTAACACACCCTATAACTTAGAGCATGAAGGATTTCAGCTACACGTATTTTTATCTCAAGTGGCCCATGAGTATATATTCTGGTTTCATTGGATAAGGATATGGACTATGCTTATCTATCTTGATTATGCAACTGATTATTCTTGAAAATGATTATGAAAACGATTATGTATTGATTGGGTTGATTATTTTGGAAATGAACCAAATTTTTGTGTTATTAATATAAAGGGCGTTCATTTGCCACTGGAGAGTGTTGTGCAGTACAATTTGGACGAATGGGACCATTTTTGGAATATAACTTGATATACTATATAGTTATAAGAAAATAGGTTAGTTTGATCTGAATAGATTCTTGACAGTGTTCCTTAAAGTGTTTTGAGTATGAAGAAATTCATGATAATGATTCAGATTTTCTATCGTATGAAAATAAACTGACTTTTCCTCTAAACAAAATTTTGATTCTTTGAAACATTTGACCTTGACTTTATTTAAAGCGGGAGTATAAACCAACGCTATTGTTCTACCCGTGTTTATTATTACGTCCATTTCCTATTCACGTAAAATTCATTGAATCACATATTCATTCTCCTAAGGAATTTTAATGGCCACGACACAGGTATAACACTGTCATAAATAAATCTTTCAATAATATAAATGAACAATATTAAACAATGAAAAACTCAATCCAAAAAACAAATCTCACTTTGTATAATATTTAAATCCCTCACATGCATTAGTTGAATGTTAATGATATTCTAGAAGCTGGGAGAAAACTTTCCTTAGAACTGATAGATGCGAGTTCATAGAATTCATATTCTATACAGAAAGTCAATTCGCATTTGAAATTACGTTGAAATTTATACATAACCTCGTTAACAACATCAATGTTGTCCGAGTAATATATTACGTAACTCAAGTACAGAAATTATACAACTAGATGGATTATTAACTTGGTTGAATGGCATATCTACAAAACGAAAAGGTTATACACGTGTCACATGATTTCTACATGTTATTAGGAATAATTTGATTTATCATATGGTACCGGATGTGAAAACTGATTGTTTTTAGAATTCTAGTAAAATTTGCACACCCTGCATCTGCCAACAAGTCGATATAATTTTTTAGAAAATTATAACGCTAATGCTTCGCAGAATCTTTGGCATTCTTCATAGCACGTGAAGTACTTACTCTAACCTTCACATATAACTGACGATAAATGTCTTTAGATGTAGTTGAATTATATCGATTTACGAAAGCAATGATTTTAGGAAGTTAGAGAAACAATAGGCAGCTTTTATTTGAAAGTATGCAAACTCAGTAGTATTGTTCTATGGAATCCAGTTCTCCACGTTATTTATAACAATGCCAGAAATTGAACGACTAACTGTCTGAAGTCTTTTAAAGATGTACGATTAATGAGAGGATTTATTATTACTGTTGTTGCTATAGTTACTATATAATACTTAGATATTTTGTACGCTTTAAAAATATTCTACGTCACTCGATGCACTGGGAAATATATTGCGTACGGATTCGACTGATTATAAATGAGAGCTCAATATATTTATTTATTTCAGATATTAAATATACCTCGTTCAACTGTGCGATCGATATTTTTTTTTCATAAATGAAAATAAAATCGAAAATAATGTTGTTTTTCAAATAAAATCAAAAACAAATTCAATTCCTTAATTTTTTCTGATCTAGCCAGATGCTGGTTTTCTAAGTTTCTATCTGCGTCGAAACATTGATAAAGTTTCTCACAAGTTTAAGTTATACGGGGCTATAGTCCACGTATAGTACACGTATCTCATGAAATTATTACTTCAGGCAGTATTGAATACTTCTAGAGATTCCCAGAAGTTATCTCCACCAATGAAGAAACTCCAATAGTACATCCTTACGAGGGATCTAAGAATGCTCAGAATAATTTTCTGATCTGACGAATAGTCAGATAATTTTATTCTTTTTGAACTATTTATCATTTATGCATCAGCACTGAGGATTTCACCAGCTTTCAATGTTTGGTCCAGTGTTTTTTAATTTTATTCGCATCTCAAAGAGAATAGTAGATCGCTCGCGAGACAGACAGGAATACAGAAATGACATAAATTTCAAAGGGCGTACGAGAGCTTGTGTCAGGAAATCGAACAAACATAAATTTGTCTACGAGGTATATGGAAATTGGTCTATTTTTTTCTACAGGTTTTTCCATAAAAATAAAAAAAGGAATCGACTAGCGGGATGAATATACAATTTGAAATTTCATTAGTGTTATTACAATGAAAAATAAGTTTTTCGAAGATATTTTATTTTTTAAATTTAATATCCAATTGTAACAGTTGAGTCTATGTCTGTGTTATGGGACATTTTAGCTTGTTAAACGTTCATAATAACTTTTTACCAGCCTACGAATCCGCTTTCTGCCATGATGGTAAAAGTGTTATCAAGTGAAATGTGCCAACTTTCGAATTTCCTGAAAATTATGCAAAACTCCGTTTAGATTGGTGAGGTCGATATTATGCGGATTGCTTGCGCCCTTTGTCGTCGGATGAACTTCCTTAACTTTTACTTGTCACGTTAACCCAGTTAAGTAAGAGACAGACAGAACGGCAGCTAATGAGAAAGCCAATTTTAATTTCCCTTTCGCAATTTTGTCTCACACTTGAGCCTTATAGTACACTATGTCATGCATCGTTATACTCAGCAAAATGGAACTATAATCAATATCCAGTGTGTAGCGCTGACTCTTTTTAAAAATTTCGATTCTTTTGACAAGGAAGCGGCCTATGTATTATACATGTGTTAACAGTGACAAGGGATTTAGCCCAGCTGAATTTACATTCTAAAAATATACTAACGACTTCACAGCGTTATAAATAGAACTTGGAAAACAGGGAAATTTGTGTTAATGTGAAACTTTTTCTTAACTAAGCTAAATAAATAGTCTTTGTATAAATGAAATTAAATCTAGAATAAGTATAAAAGGTCGCGTTTCAGATTAAACATTCTATTCGATCATCGGATAATTTCTTTTCTGTGTAATGTCAAAAATATGAAGATCGAACGAGTTTTTCGGTTCATATCCTTAGCTCTCTTTTTTCTGAACTCTGTTTAATTATGACTGTCTCGTTTGTATCGAAAGGTTCGAATACTCGTAGTTATAAGTTTTCGTTACCCGAGGCGGTATACGTGTTTTGGAAGAATACCGAGATAAATGAAATTGATGTTTTTATAGATAAAAAATTAGGATTTTTTAAAATGAAATAACAATTTTATACTAAAGTATATGTCACTATTATTATACGTACAAATTGATATTTAATTATTCTAATGCGTACCATTACCAGTTTCCAATAATTGATTAAATTATTATAGAATGATAACTAAGATAATAACGATCATTATCAAATTGATAATACTCGTGACCAATGGTTATAACATAAATTCATAAATGTTTATTCAAGATAGAAAAATTTTACGAGAAAGAATAACTGAAAGTTTATAAAAAAATATTATCATCCTTAAATTTGCTAACTTTCTACGAGCAACAGCAGCCTTTGACAAAGAAACATTAATTGATTAACTTTTCTCGTATCAGAGACTGTGTATCCCGAAAAAATCTTATTTTAGCACACTGTATAAGAAGAAGATGAACGACCTCCCACATATCTGACTAACGATACAAGAAAAAGGCATTTCAGGGTCAACTCCTATTTTCCACTCATATGTTTCATACGTTACGAAATAATGAAATGGATGGACTTTCCTTGTTATTTTGGAATTGAAACCCTAAAAGACAATTGAAACCGGAATTATTTCTGTTTTCGAAAGTTTAAACTTGTCGGTCGAACATGTTCCTTAATTAACTTCACAGATATAAAAGGTGCTGTGGTCAATTAAAAGCGAAAGTAATTAACACTTTATACAACATAAAAGAAATATTATTTTAATGTTGAAGTACTGGTGGAATCCACCAGTGAATGGACAGAACCTAGTAAATGAACGTGTTCACATAAATTATATTTATGTATAGTATTTATCACACCTATCCATTCGCAGAAAGCGTTTCTTAAGGTCTTTATTTACTGGTGAATTTAACCCATAAAGGTTTATGTTAAGGTTTGTCATATCATTATGCAGGTAATAAATAACTGACATATACCCTGTACTGATAACTTCAATTGACTTAAATTCAGTTAATCATCCTGATTCAAATTAATACGTCCATTAAATCTGTCTCATTAAACTAGGTACGTCTCACATGTTAAAATCAAAGTTAAAGCTTCCCTTTACATCAAACGTCGCGTACCCTTTATTACCGACGCTCTTACAGTTCTCCATAGATAGCCGGATGACTTCACATTCCATTTTACTTAAATTCCCCTTTATTTCCTTTCATCGTATCAAAGAAACAGACAGACTTTCCGTCTGTAACATATAAAAAAGTAAATTGTACATCCTGATTATTAAAGTCACGTATTTGACTAATTTAACTATATTCGCAAGGTCTATATTCAAAACTTGCATATCACGCAGAATGATTTATAAAAGTAAAATTTTATAAAAATGCTTGGTATTGGCGTGTTATCTCTTTATTAGCTATGGTATTCTTAATTAATCAGATTCATCTCAGTGGTATGTAACAGAGGTATATGGCAAACGTGTTAATGCGTAGGAGGATCGACTACGATGTTCTTGAAAGCTTGATTGCGAAATTACATGCAAATCTCTAGCAAATCATTTTCAGCTTCACATCCCCCGAATACATTTTTTCTCCGTATTCCACCCTCAATGCAAAACGAGAGTAAGAGATTATTTTTTGCATAATCAATGATTTAGAGATTTAGGAGATTATCATTTATATTAATAATCTACAGATGAAGTAAAAATCCTAAAAAAATACATTATTGATTTCGGCACTTTTGACTTTTCTTATGGAACTCTTGGAGGAGCATTCCGTGACGTCGTTGTACCTGCAGCAACGGTCGATGAAGAACTCACGATAATGTAAGTAGTACAAAAGCGAAATAACGTTCGCTCGAACGAATTTCATGGAAATTTTTCAGCTGGTTAAGTATCGGGCTCTTAAAAATTTTAGAAATATTACACAGTCGACTTCGCTTACTATACAGAAACCCACGCGTGTTGTAGCTTTACGTCCGTGAAACATTTTTCAAGCTATCGAGTCGTGCAACGAGCAAGAGTATCTATACCTTAAGCAATTAGGAAAGGGACCCACTTCGGAATTTCCCCTTAACGCATTTTCCTCGTAAAGGGCGCGTTGACCGGAATACGAAAACGGAAGTATCCTTCATATAACTCTCTGGTGATATTTATAGTGGGTCAATTATTTTCAAAGAGTACTTTAGAACGTTAATCTGTATGCGAAGGACGCAACGGGATGGATAATGGCAAAATCAATAAAATTTTTCTTTTATTAACGCTTATAAATATGCATGATTTCGTATTTTAAAATTCATAATAGATAAATCAGATATTCATTATATTTATATAAACATCAAGGTAGAGTTTTCACAAATACTATTATTCGATTTGAACAATCGGTCGGATATTCAGTTGCATGTTTATATAATTTTATTCAACTGCGCTTTGCCTAGGCTGATCCACTTCTATGGAGACGTATTGAGCCGGTTGCATTCCGTTCATCAATTGCACCTGGGCAATCATTTGCACGTCGATACGCAATATGCGAGACAATCCTGAACCGAGTGTTTGTTCTCTCTCTCTCTCTCTCTCTATACTCACCTATAGTTCTATGTGGATAAGAGTAGTTCTAGTAACATGCGTCCGGATGTTGTTTGTTCTCAACCTCTTAAGAGGAAATCAGCTTCGGTTGGTCCCTGAGTCACTTCCTCTCTAGGATTATTGCTTCGCGTAAGAAATGCGTGAAGCGAAGGATAAAATTCTCGTTTTCCAACTGAAAAACTCATATTGGATTGTCTGAACGATGAGGCGTGTTACTTTCTAATCAGAGCGAAACAACAGGTGTGACAATACGCGAGTAGCCGGTATGAAGCGTAATCAATAATATCGACAACGGCATAAAAAGCCAAAATAGATATCTAGTATTGCGTGAAACTTTACGGCCTGGAGAATAGGTACTAACAATGTAATAACGACGCCATTATTTTTTTTTCTTGCACGATAAATGTCTTACCATATTAAAAATATTTTTCTTAAAAAATTTGTATATAATAATAGTACTCTTTCGTTAAAGTATTTTTAATTGAATTTCATTTTTATAAATGCGCAGAGTGCAATAATGTCTGATATCAAGATCAATGTAGGAATTTCCAATTTCTCTCTAAGAATTTCCGATTTCTCGTTAAATGCGAAAGAGTACACTTTGTCTACAAGATTGCTTAGTTGGAGTGATTGTCATGCCTTGGACACATTACACAGTAGATATGATGATAGAGTAGGTAATAGTGCAGTCAATCACGGAATAAAAATACGAGCAGGTGAAAAAAAAATATTTTGACCTATGATTTTTATTGATTTTGATAAGTCTGTCACTTTCTTAAATTGCATCGATCAAGTCATAACGGTATGCAAATTCGTAACAATGTACAACCATCAGCGAGCAAAACGTGATGATGGTCTACAAACTCTCGCTAAACATTTGTGGTCAAGGAACAGAAAATTGAACGCAACGAGCCTGTAGGTAACTATTTTAGAACGGTTTTCAAAGTACTAAAAAAATATGATGGCACGAATTTTGTATTGAATATGAATAACTTATTCATCATGTAATTACGTGTAGCGAGTTTGTATTCCTTATTGAAATTATAAAAAAAACATCATTTTCTAATGCACTGTTCTTTATCATACGAGATCTCATCGGCTGTTCTCTATATTAGACTGTACAACGAATTGATAATTGAGATACGAAGGCTAACGTAGCCACGAATGAAATACTCGCTTGAACTATCCGAATATACCTGAATGCAGTCTAGTAATATAAATCAACGAAAATCGATTGACGTAACTATAGTGTTGGCATTTAAATTTCCAATAAATACATAGTTATTTATATATCTTATAGAAAATTCAAGGAATTAGAAGCATTTTGTTGAACTGTACTCATGACACTGAGAAATGTATATGTATGCTTCTTATTCGGTATTCCCTTTGACCTTTGATATGACGGCATATGCATATGTGAAATTTATTCTCAGGGTTCGGTATATTTGTTTTTATCTAATTAAATCAATTATGCCACCTGTTTATGAATATTTCTGGAGCTTCTTTGATCGTAGAATTAATGTCAAAATGTCAAAACCTATAGCTTTATATTTATTATAATTATTCACTTTATGATATTCTACCAAGTAGTACGTAATCCCTTTATCTTTTAACCTTGTGTCATCCTCTGTTCACATTTCATACTTTTTTAAGTAGTTAATCTCGAAGATAATTTTTTTTTCTTATGTGGTTAAAACGTTGCATAAGTAGAACATAAAGTACACTTTTTGAGAGGTACACTTACCCGTGAAGTATCCTCAGCGATGAAGTCCTCTTCTTTTTCTTCTTCTTCTTTTTTTTCTTCTTCTTTTTCCACTTCGCTGATTTACATTTCGTTTTTGATATCTCGGTATCACGTACGATTAAAGTTCACAAATGACGTATGACGTTCTGAGTATGATTTTTGGAGTTTCGTTTCTTCGGGACGATTTACACGGTCCGCGTTCCAAACTCGTGCGAATCAACTTGATGACGAAAATTTTCTTTCGGCGAAAATATGGGAAATGGAGCAAAAGCCAGGAATAATGGCCGCTGCTTATCCTCGTACAATTCCCCAAAGTCGTAGCGCGGAAGTATATCAAAAGCTCGTAACGGTTGTAATTTTGCAGTATAATCTTCTCTTTGTCGTTTCCCAAAATTTCCCAGAAGTTGTTAATAGCGGCTTATGCCTGAAAATGAAATAAAGCCAAACTTTTTTTCAGTTTTATCTTTGAAACGTTAATTATGCGTAGGGTAAATCCACAAGACCAGCTCCACTTTGAGGGGTCACTTTGTTATGAATGTTAAAGCAGAAGAGCCCCCTGAATTTGGAACTGACATCAATTCGATTATGTATGTTTGCACTTTTTTGAATTGCGAGTGCATTTACCTGAGTAAATGCATTCGCAAAACTATAGGCAGTACCCGTTTGCATATTTACTCTACTAAAAGCATAATAGCTATCGAACCGGAATGAAATATTGTATATTTTAGTGAATGATGAATTTGAAGAATTTTTAGTAAATTCGTGTTGCTGGCTATCAAGCAAGAAATTTTTATTATTTTGAAATTTTTGTAGCGTATGTAAGCGCGTCCAAAAATATTTCTTCTCGTCTCAAGTTTTTTGTATAAGCCGAGGGGCTAAATAATATTCGTATTATCCTACGTGAAGACAATGAATAAAAAGAATACAAAATTTGTATAATAAAGCATCTTATATTCCATACAGATATGTTTTTTCAATTTAAGATCACGAACAAGCACGATATATCTCACTGCAAATTTTCTCGACTTCTTTGAAATCCCGTTGACAAATCCGACTTATTAATTTACGATACGATTGTGGTGAACAGTCAGTTGCAAGAACTTTCGAATACGTTAAAAAAAATGTGTGGATCGATCAAGAACACCAATCGGCCCCTTGTCTTAAAAATGTTAATAAAAACAGCATTTAACAACAATCTACTAACTATATTTGTTGTTCACGCAAAATTGTATTATTATTTATGAAATGTCACGTTTATTAAAAACTAAAGAGATACTCATCACACGGACACTTAGCTATAATTTATTTCACAGACGACCAAGAAATATAATATGCAATATATTTATATGATATTCGCGAAGGCATCTATGCATTTTCATATAAACTCTATAAAAAAAAAAGAAAGAAAAAGGATACAGGTAAACTTCAGTTATCACAGGAAATTTAATTTGTGGGGACGTAGAAAAAGTTTTTAAATTATCCACGCAGTATAGCCTCTATGTTTCAAGTTACATTCGTGGGGTGTACCTTGTATAAGGTTGTGCCACGCGGTAGGTCGTCGCGACGCATCCACTACGTCGGTGGTCGAAACGGTACTGCAAGCTTGCGAGCTTCCCGGCGTCCCTTTGCCGCCATTGACCCACCCTCCCACAGCCGATCCCCTTTCCATCCCTGACCCCTCGTTCAACCTCTTTCATTGGTGGGAGGGGAATAGGCAGCCGGAGGGATCTCCAGGAGATAAGATGGTTAGGGATGGTGAAACCACCCCTGTTGGACGTTCACATGTTGCTCCATTGGGAAGGAGATATCAATAGGAGCTCTAAAGCTTGATAGCACTTATCAGCCACATATGAGATGTTCGAACTAGCAGAAGCAAGAAATAAGTATCGTTGTACGTAGTAAAGGTAAATTTAATATTAAAATTGTATTATACTAGAATAACTCATTAAAGACTGTACACAAATTAATATCTTGAACGGGGGGATGAATTGGGATGAAAGTAAAGGGATTAGGTTCAGTCATCCAAAAGAGAGGGTTAATTTTCATTTAGCTTGGAATTACTTTTCCATGACGTAAAATAGATCAGTAAGTTTGCTGCTTGGGATTCCAGGATTTAATCGTAGGATATTTTTAACGGTAGTGAAAAAAGAGTGCATTGTTCAAACCGAGCCGAAAACTATACGAGAATGTAGTGCATTCGTCGATTTTGGGTTAGAGTACTTGAACGGTGTTGACATAATTTCGTGCGAAAGCACGATCGGCATATATCTCGTTAACACTTGTGTAACTATTTTTGCAGTCAGCGTTATTTTTATTAAATATAGATCCAAGCAATGACTCATGAATAATTGCAGGAATGTTCTATACTTTGAACGTGTTACTTTACACGAATTGTTACTAACTAGAACTCAACACGATAACCATAAACTATCATGTAAGCTTCAGTAGCACAATGGCCATAACGTGACTTCAGAGAGTCGTAAAACTTGGGTTCAACGTTAACCAGTCTTTAATAAAGACTTTTCTGACTTTTCCTCGTAGAATTTATACGCTAGCCATATTTCTGCTTTCCGTCATATAAATTGATCTTGCGCGAACACTAAAATATTCGTATGCTCATCGGACGAAACGCTTTAAAAAATTAAATATATATTTCTGAAACAAATCTAATTTAATACATGGATTACGTCCAATTTATTTTTAAAAATTACTTTTTCTATTCGACCAAGTCTAATAGCGAGTATTAATAATTTTATTATTTTTCTATATACCTTGATTCTTTGCACAATAATATTTAATCCTGTATCCTGTATAGGATACTGCATCCTTTTTATAGTACACTGGGGCCTCGCCTAGCTCACCTTCATTCAGCTTACATGGGTAAATGGAGGGGCACATTTTAAACGTTTTCGTTTTTTAGAGCAGCGAGAGAGAGAGAGAGAGAGAGGAAAACGTCGTCACCGTTTCTCGTACCTGATTGGTTCTTCACATAGCTTACACGTCTCCGGATTAGGTAAGCTAGATGAGGTTCCACTGTAGGTGCACTGTCATGGTGAAGCTGGACTATTCCTATTGTGAGTACAAAGTCATTTTTCATCTACAATGCGATTCGCATCGTGAATAGGAAAGGTAAAGGTTCAAGTTCGCACAAGAGGAAAAGTGTGATACGGCATTTCTAGTTCCGGGAAAATTGAGCCTGAGAAAGTAGTCAGGCTGCCCTTTGTTCTTTCTTATGGTTTCTCTCGTTATATTTTTAGAATTTGGATCACTGCCAACACCTGACATACTTTCACTGCGATGAAGATGAATGCGGATACCAGTATAGTGACTCGCTTACGTTCAAAATGTAATATAATATATGTATATATATATATTTTTTCTATTTTACGTGGTTCCTATGTATATACATATGTACCGTCGCGTACTATGCGAACTACACGACGAACGAAAGTAATAAGGACCTGGGGTGTCTGGCGGACGAAGGATCGATTTTCCCGGGGCTGTTCACCCCTGTAGAACCTGCAGGTGCATCAGCCAAGAATAATGATTGACACAAATTCCACGCTATAGTTTCTTTGTTACCAGGTACGTAAGATACTATTGTTCCTGTACGTACGAACGTCACGCAGTGTATAGTTATATTGTTTCGTTAGAACTCTACCAATGATATTTTGATGATAATTTTTCTTCAAAATTTCGAATATACATAAAGTATGTTAAGTATATTTTTTATATGTTTAATGAACAGTGTATCCATATGATTGCGTGTAAATAATGTGTATACGTTGTAACAATATTCAACGGGTTTCACAATAATATTCTTTGGGTTTTGAAAATTACCTGTTGGGGGAATATTTATGAGAATAAATATGCATGCTTACGTTGACCACATCCTGCTAAATTACTAAATCTGACTGCTAATTTCCGCAGTGCTTGAAATTATCAAATTACACGAAGTAGAGATGTGCGAGGGCTGGAAAGTTCTCTGGGTGAATCCGTATTTCGAACCTGTCTCCATCCGAAGTATATACATTGATAAGACAAACCCTAAGTCTACCCTTATCATTTTACCAATTCACCTTACGTCTTGCATTTTAAACTAAATTAAATGTGGCTTGTATTTGGCAATGTTAGACGCTAACTCTGACTAATTAATATTTTCATAGAAACACATAAATGTAGCAATTTTCATAACAGTACGCGTAGCAAAGTTTTCCGTTGCCAATATTTTTTTCCAAAGGTAATAAATCGTTTTCCATTGATTGTTCGTATATTACATTTGGCAAAAGGGCATTGTCAATGGACAGTTATGCTACGGCTAATATTGTGTGACTCAATGAATTAAAAGAATAGTAATCGTTTGAAATTAAATCTCTCAAAAATATCTGCACTGATTTCACATCACTTTTCTAATATAATCGCGCTTAAGAAGTAAAACAAAGTTAGATTTACACTCATATTCTAATTTCAGATATTCTAACTTATATCATATTTTCCAATTGCAAATTTATCGGACACTCATGTATATACCTGGGGCGTTACGATGAGGTGCTGATATTCTTATTATTAAATCATAAGTTTTTAACGACTTTGTGCACATAATTTATTATATCAAATCTCGATACAGCCTATCCAAGCTATCCATAAGTGGTTTCGAGAGTAACAAATTTTATGGATGAACATAAACATATTCAAAACACATATCTTACACTATACACTATTATAGTATACAATATTTGCCCACGATTAGATAATACATAATTATTTATATTTATTACCGAAGAATTATTCATGGATGGATAATTTTATAATGAAAATTTTTTTTGGCACGAGTTACGTAGATGGATGAATTTTTGGTTATTTTTAGAATCGTATTCCAATGGTCCCTCAAATATATCCTTTATTTCGCCCCCTGTACTATATCTCAAAAGGCATCCTTTTGAAATCGAAAAGCATCCTTGGAGAGAAAGCCTTCCGATGTTAACGTAAATCGAGCAGTAATCGTTTTATACCGAGTGACTGAACGGTTCGCGCAAACGTAAATAGATATCGATCGAATTGATTCGACGTATTTTATCGAAAAGAGTCAGCATGAAAGTCTTTCAGAACGTGTTGTGCATAATAGAATAAAGAATCCTCTGCTATGACATCACAGACATTTTCACGAAGGAACATTTACAAAATTTCGATCGATTCACCCACGTGATATATAACTAAATCGGAAGCTAACCCTGAATGGTACGGGTCATAGAGCTCTCGAGTACCTTGAACGTGATGTGTGGGTTAAAAAAAGACTGTACTTTATAAGGTATGTGACGTCAACTCTTTCCCCATGGAGACTACATAAGGAGCACGAACTCTAATGGGAAAATTGACAGAACCTGCTACTAATATCGTTCACATTACGTTTTCTTTCTGTACCACCCGCGTCGCTAGTTTCCCTTTTGTACTGACGTGAATATAGCATAAAAAATATATGTGAAGTAAGCTGGCAAATATTTATAAGTAATCGCCATTACAAATTTTTATAATTTGTGTATCTAAGTTAAAGTAGGTTAAATTATTTATTTAATAATTTTCAAAGTACGCCTTATACCCATCCACTTTTTCGGTGCATACAGAACACTAGTGCCCTCTTATTTTGGGAAGCTGTATGTATACATGGAGTTCGTGCTCCTCATGTAATCTCCATGCTTTCTCCCTTGATAATATTAAGTACTCGACTTATGACTGCACTAGGAATGCTTTTAATTATAAGATTTTTTAAATTTCAAGGGTGAGAATGAATCTGGAGTATTTGTGTTTATTTTATTTTTATATATCTCTCGTAGGACGCATTTTGTACGAACTTCTTCTGCAGATACTATAACTATGTATAAAGTAATAAGGAATATTTTTTGCTTGGTAGCAAAACTAAATATGTGAACTTGTTTGGGCTGATGTCAAATATACATAATATATCCTACCATGCTGGTTATCCGTGTATGTATATGTTTTATATACTGTAGACAGTTCTTCTTCGTATTTCGAACGAAAACATTATTCAGGGATAGATAAAAAGCAGCATCCCGTATAACGAGATTCCTAATTGAAATATGTTTTATCATTTCTTAGATATTTCCGAGATGATGCTCCAATTTGAATTGTGTCATGGTTAATTTAAATTTAGCTACCCAATGTCTCAACCAATTTTTTGTTTCATTTTCGTTGAACAATTTTTCCTTTGATGGTTGGTACTGGACCAATAGAGCAATCAAAAATACGTGAGCCCGTATTACTCGTTGATTAGCCAAGTCCTTACTCAATTAGGCTGAACCTTTCCAGAAAGTAGAGAGACCCTTAATCGAGGGTTATCAGACTTTGCACGCGATTTTTTGTCCTAACAAACTCTCATTAAGAATTCGGAATTACGGCTTTCTTGTTCCTTTGGTTAATTTCTATTTGTTTGATTATGAATCCATTCGTATGTCGTAACATTGGTATGTGTTATCCCAATAAATGGAATTCAGGCTTAAGAAAATATGTAACCTTGACCGACATAAGAATAATATGACGTACGATTCGTGGTCATGCATAACGATTGATAAATATAATTTCTATCTTGCTTAGGACGCTGCAACAATTTTTGATGGTTTGTATACACTGAAAAAATTTGTATAAGAATCTGTTGGATTTAACAAGACGTCATATAATATATGTTACAGTTGCTATATCGTTTCGGGCTTAATGGCTTAGAAATCCTGTGGTATACGATGTGGTTTCAGATTTAGCTAAAGCAAAGCGTCTATTCCCATTTCAAATATAATTTGCCAAAGAAGCCGAATCGCCAGTTTCGAATAGGGATACCCCAAAATACTTTGGTGACTCTTCATTTATTTTCATGGGAGTCTTCCAATTTCAGCTCAGGGTCTTGCAAGCTTCCGTAGACCCTTAAGATTCCTTGATATCGCAGTCGATTAACCTTTGGCTCCGTATACTCCATAGTCACACTAATCCTACTACCTGTCTCTCAGACAACTATTTCATCCTCACTCTTATTTCAATAGTGTAATCGCAAAATACGCACCCTTTTGACACTTAAACAATTATTTGGCATAAAAGAAATTTACAGTGTAATTTTATGTAGTTATTTGTTTGACATATCCATGAATCCCTTTTGCCATTTTAAATCTGACTTTGTAAAGTATCAAGTACGTAACAATAGCGCTATGTCAGACTTGTAGTACTGGACTAAAGATTAAGGGCATTGTTACGGAACACAGGAAATAAAGGAGATAGGATGCTGTACTTAACTTTCCATTACAGTTGGTCCCTATGGTGCTCCACAAATTATAATCAATATAATAAAATCCTTTTTCTTACATTTTACAAGCAATTTTTGTCATTTCATCTTAATACTCTACAATTCTACTTGCTTGTAATTTAGCGAAATTCATTATTTTCATTTAGGTATTTCCTGTAGATATTTTAAATTATAATTTTTCTTAAAATCGTGATCCTTCAATTGTATCATTCTTCTGATACCTTTCTATCCACCATATAACTTCGAGATAGCAATTGCGCGATGCTCAGTAACTTAGGCAGGACGATCGATAAATTTACGCATGCATGTTGTATAATCGTATATGCGTCGCACCCTTTTTTCATGTATTTCATCATAGCAGTGACATAATAATCATTAAAATTTTCCAATACCTCAATACTTTTCGTTGCGTTATTCATACGATATTTGACAGGGTTGTCGCGTTTTATAATTTTGTAATATCGATTCTTTACGTTCGCTTTGGGGTTTCTGGAGCATACTCTAACACGCATGCCCCATGGGTAGCAATATGGCGGATGCCGTAGTGCCATGCAACGTTCTGATTTGTCACATTCGTCAAATAAGATCAGTAGAAGAAAAGTAAATAAAAATGTTTAAATAAGTAGTGTGGGCAAATCACTGCCGATGTAGAGTAAACAGCCGTTAATCATGAACGGTGATAATCGTGTAATTACAGTGTTCCTCCTGGTCGTCATATCAATCATGTTTTCCCAGGGTAAAAACTTCATGTCATTTATTATCAGCTAATCAGAATATGTTTCATTTAAAATTTCTCTCGGACTTCCTAAAATTTTATAATTAAAGTATCTATTGTTTATTTACACGAGTGTCAGAAGATTACGTGTTATCTCTGTAGGCATAAGGCTCATCCCGTTGACATATGCCTTGTGTAATAATGCCTATCAATTTCCATAAGCGTAATGTAGTGTTTGATTGAATTTCGAATATATTTTAATTATAACGTACTGATGTTATTTTATGTTAGAAAGTATTTATATTGATCAACCACATATGTAGTGACTGACAGATTTTTACCGATACTAACAAATATTTCGTTCTTTGGGTAGTGTATATTAGTTTTTAAAAAAATCATCAACCTAGTACTTATTATTTAATGACTTTTTAGGACAACTTATGTCCAAGGAGCATCGCACCCACGCAGCATCCGAACGAGCTAATGACTTATGGTGTTATCAGTGCGATACCATGGACGATGGAGAAAGATGTGTCGATTTGGCCGGAAACTACAGTTCCCTCATACAAAAATGCAAAGATGACAAAAGAATATGCATGGTAAGTTGATAATCTGTCGTATGATTTTTCTATGCTTCATTGTACAGATTTTTTAGAAATATATTAATTTTGACAGGTTAAACGCTTCTCGTATACGACCAGCACAGAAAATTCTACTTCCGTACCAATGATGTGGTCTCTGGAGAGAAATTGCACAAATAAATGCGAGCCAGGATGTATCGTGATTGGAGAACGCACAAAGCTGTATGCGTGTACCGCGTGCTGCGAGAAATCTCTGTGCAACACTGGCAAAGGAACGGCTGCAGATCTGATGAGGACGAATATTGGATTTTATTTAGCTATGATATTACAAGCGATGCTCACTGTGATAATGTATCCGTCGTGACACTGTTAATGAATGAATCTTCTATGAAAAGATAACCTTCGTTTTGAAAACATTTTTCATCAGGATTTCTTTATATGGAAATACTCTTCTTTTTAATATGCGATCACTCAAGCTTATACGATCAGCAGGCACTCAATGATTGTGTCATCCACTCTGCTGACTACTCAGTACTGACCTTCTTGTCAGCCGCACTCAACGTTGTAACTTAAGCACAAATTCAATAACGCTTATAAAAACTGGAAAATAAATAAATTGTCCCGTGTGAAAAGGGAGATTTTAGAAAAGTTTAATATTAAATTCATGCAAGGTTGTCAGCCGTAGAAGGCACGACCAATGCTGAAGATCTTGACCTTACACGAAAATGTTTTTTGGGTGGTAAATCCATTGCGTAAGGGACTACAGAAAAACAATTAGGTTAACGGCACGACATTAATCCCACTTATGTTTATACGATAGCCGTAAGTATTGAATTACGTCACGTCCTCAGTTTCAAAATTCCGTATACCATCACAAGACATAGATCTGTCCTGGCCCTTTAAGATTGATATAATATTCAAGTGATAATTTTTTGGTATTAAGTCATAAATCACTGGTTCAACAACGAATTCAATAGGTACTACGAAAATGAATAAATAAACTGACCTTAAGCAGAAGATCGTCACTTTTTATTGATCTGACATCGAAACTGGTGATCTTCAATATGGACATACAATCGCTCCGACGAGTCAGTGAACTCCGATCGCTATACACGATGGCACTATAGCTCACATAAAGCCGTCATTATTAGAACTTTGTGCGCGCCAAGATTATACGCATCTTTTATAACGACCAGAGCTTCGCATCTTACAGGCAACCATAGAAGAGACCGTACGCATTTGTGCGTAGGCATTTATACATACACATATATATATATATATATATATATATATATATATTCCAAGTATATTGGTGGGTTCTACATATGGCAGCCAGTTGCACCGAGGACGGCCACCGCGACGGCTAATGCAGCTTTTCCCTAATCAAATGTTAATTACTATCCCGTTCTTGTCATTCGTATAGCTGTAAAGCGAGCACGAGTACAACAAGAGTTCATTATGATCGCTGTCTTGCGGAGAGCTTTAAATTACGTAATTAAAATCCTATAGGGAAATCGTTTGGAATTGAACCATATTTAACAGCGAATATTGAACAAGGGTGAGACATGAAATTGGAATAGGTAGTGCAGTTGCGAAAAGTGCAATCATTGTAAAACGTGAGATCAGTTGTAATGTAATGGATACGAGAGTTATGTGAAATTGAAAAGAAATTGGATCTATGTGAAATTGTGATTACATCAGGAAGAGTAACAGCTACTTGGTCGGTGAGGTAGAGAGCTGTGAGTAGGAAAATATCTGGCTGAGGAAAAAAATCAATGAATGATTTTCTGAAAGAGCATGAAAATTCGCTTGATCGATAACTAGTTTTACTGTACGATTGACTGATTCTATTTCGTCGTAGAGAAGATTCAGTGTTCCAGTATTGAGCATCCTTAATTGTCCGACTCGGTATGGATCGATTAACGTTTTCACATCGTTTTGTCTTAATGGGATGTCTGCTGGGAATAGCGATCGCTTTGCTGGATTCAGAAGAAGGTCCGCAGCCTGGTATTAATGGCGAGATCGTTTACCCAAAGATAATTCATCGGGATGAATATCGTAAACGACGCTCCGTTGAGAACGACGAGACGCTTATATGGATATCGTTGAAAAATTGGACATTAGAAACGAGACTAAACGATCGTCTTATAGTGTCACCAGACTTTCTTGTCCAATGGATCGGTTCGATGGAATATCAAAAATCAAGAGATTCCAGTGATAATATCCCTACAAACTGTGAAGTTCGTCATGGTTTTGTGATAAGTCAAAGATCAACCGTTGCCTTGACACTGTGCGACAGAGAGATGTACGGTTTGGTCCACATTGAGAATGTGTCGTTTTTTATTCAACCCTTAAAAGACGGACGGCGTCACATTCTCTACGAGTCAGCGACCCCGACGAAGTGGAAGCTGGAAAGAGGAGCAGATGGTTACGTCTCGTTGACGCGTAACGATAACGAGTTTCATCAAAATCGGAATTCAAAAACGAATTTAGTTGATGAAAATCGAGAGAGATTTAAAAAAAGTAGAGGAAATTCGAATTTGTTAAACGGATCGAAATACATAGCGAAACTTGAGAGTGGCTTAAATCAGCAGGAAGATGCTGGGAATGAGAATGCTTTAAAATCAAATGAGGTCAAGGAGAGAGTCGATAATCTAAATTGGAGAGGCAATTCCCGTGCGGATGTTAGCTCTCCAATGATGGGTAATTTAAATTCAATGGAAGAAAGGGACGGGATGGACCTAAAGGACACGAAGCTGATTGAGAATAATGAGAATCATATGAGCGAGAGAATTTCTTCGTACGAATTAGGAAAACTTAATTTCAAATCTCTTATGAAAGAAGGAATCGATAGGCTATCGTTTGTTTTTGGTACAGAGGATGCTGAGGACAATGGGATATTCGCGAACGAAATCTTGGAGCGTTTTCGGGGGTATCTTAACAATATTATACTGTACGTTGGGAATTTCAATATATCGAGAGTAAATGAATTTTCAACGAGAGCCTCGGGACATGGTCCTGGATCCGAGGAAGAAGAGGATTTGAATCTAAAATTGGTGGAGGGTTCCATGAGGTTAGGTGGTAGGGAGAAAATCGACTACAGGAGCCACAAACGAGTCAAACGAGATTTGATGATCTGCAATACGAGGGAGTTCTATAATTTAACGGGAGATATGATTGATGTTGAAGCTGAGGTAGAGGAGGAAAATAAAGATGAAAAGGGTAAGGGAGGATCTGGGTACGAAGAAGGAGAATCGGTGGATGCGAAACTCCCATTTGAGGAAGATTCCGAGCATATTGGATATTTCTTTGATCGGGCGTGGGAAAGAGATAAATTGCCTAGTAAGTAAAACCAAGATAAAGTGAAATAATATCTATTGCAGGTACAAGTCAACGCTTCCTGAGAAATGGCTGTATTCGCAGAGCTTTCGCTTAGGTGTTAAATATTGAAAGAGAAAAATAATACAGAGACATTTATTTTGCATCGACCTATAGTGGCGTTATAAATAAATTCCAGTTTAAGATATTTTACTTGTTATGTTTTATTGTCGTTGAAGCGTAAAACGAGACCGAGCTTTCACGTACAAAATGTGAATTCTTTTAAATCTATTTGAAATAATTTTTAACAAATATTTTATCAAACTACCGCATACACCGTGATTATTATTTTCTTGTTGCATAGAACGGAAAACTGTAAGCGAAGAAGCTCCACCTAGATGGCTTGAAATTGGAATTGCAGCTGATTACTCGGTTGTTGATTTTCATGGTGGCAGAGTTCAACAATATATACTTGCGCTATTAAATATTGTGAGTATACGAAATTTTTTCATAATTTCCAAAATCCAAGGTATTTTGCAGAAGATGGTTAATATATTAAAAAAGTAACAGTAAGAGGTTCAACTTATCAAATTTTGTATCTTACGCATCTATAAATCCATTAAGCCTTCTAACGTGCGTTTATTGGCTCTACATGTTTTATTTATGATAATTTTTAATGGCACCCTTAAATATTGATTCAGTAGAAATTTGTTTGAAGTTTCTTAGGAGGATATTAAATAGATATATCTATATGTATCAAGTAGCATATTGTTGCTAATGCCTGAACACTTTTGTCTTAACGACAGTTAAACTAGGAAGGTATAAGAATATGGTCTAATAAAGTTAATAGAGTAGTTAGGTAATGGTTTAACTTCAGCTGATTAAGGTACTATAAGGCTAGTGAGAGAAGCACCGACGAAGTTGAGCTTACGAAGGTAAGTTTGTCCACCTGGAGCGTTTTATTTAAAAGTTCCATTCGTGCGAAGTTATAACAAAGAAAATAAGACTTGAGATTAAAATAATTGTCGAATAATCCAAACTAAATAATCATCATCAGACATACAGTCTGTGCATCGGCTCTATATTTCGCATAATTGGATGAGAAGAATTTCTTAAGCAGAAAAGATGGTTTCTTTCTACTTCAATATAAAATTGATGGAAATATATCGATTATATATTTTTAAAATAATTTATTTATTCTACAGGTAAGCGCAATTTACAAGGATCCTTCTCTGGAGTCTAATATGAAGCTTGTCATAGTAAGAATGATATTCTACGCTAAAAAAGAAGACAGTATGGCAAGTATTATAACACTATAATTATCATTATAAAAACAGCAGAATAGATTGGACATATTAAAATAATAAATATCTGATTTCATTATTTTTCCTAAGATTTTTTAATTTCAATTTCAGGTACGTAGCGGAAATGCTAGACGATCTTTGGAAAATGTTAACAAGTGGAATAGAAAGCTGTTGTCATCTTCGGAGGAAAGTCACGATGTTGCTGTATGGTTAACCAGATTGGATATCGGTGGACCATCCGGATACGCTCCTGTGTCAGGTGCCTGTGATCCAGCACGGTCTTGCGCCTTGAATCGTGATGAGGGTTTAACTAGCGCTTTCATCATTGCCCATGAAGTGGCGCACATGTATGTAAAGTATAAAAATGAAAGGATAATGGTAACGTCGTTTATTTATGTGGTGCAGTTTAGGATTGTCCCACGACGGGGATGAAAATGCTGGAAATACTTGCGGGGATGAAGCATCTTTTGGAAGTGTCATGGCTCCTATGGTGGCAGCAACGTTTCATCGCTTTCACTGGTCAACATGCTCCAAACGAGAATTTCACCATAGAGCAAAGTACAGTTTTTATCTGTAATACAGGTTGTATTCAATTTATCCAAAAAAGAGAGACTGGCTTAGGTCATTCCTTTTTATAGACAATGGTCTTGTCTTCTCAATGCACCCGATAACACTAATGCAACAGATCTGAAGGCAACCCTACAGGATACGTTTACAATGGACGAGCAATGTCGTATGGAATTTGGTGATGGGTATAATTCCTACTTTACTCTCTGTTGAATATCATTTCTTTGCACCAGAGAATATCAGTGTATTTCTTTTCTGACCGTAGATATAGTTTGTGTAGAAGCTTTGATTTACCCGAACCGTGTTCGCATCTGTGGTGTGGTCATTTGAATTCTTCTCAAGTTTGCAAGACTAAAAAAGGTCCTCCACTGGAGGGTACTTCGTGTGGAGAAGATAAGGTAATCAAATGAATAATTTCTTATAATTTAGACAGCTATCATTATTACTGTATTACATCGTTCCAGTGGTGCATCAATGGCTACTGCGAGCCAGTGGACCGTAAAAGATTTGGATTGGGACCAGTGGTTCATAATGCACGTGACGGTGGTTGGGGCCCATGGGGCGAATGGGCAAAGTGTTCTAGAACTTGTGGCATCGGTGTGCAATTTCGATCCCGTAAATGTAATAAGCCTACGTAAGTACAAAAAACAAAGTATGAAAAATTGTTCATAACGAAAAGCCATATTTATAAATTTATAGACCTGCCTATGGTGGTATCGTTTGTAAGGGTAAACTCGAAGAATTTCGCATATGCGTACAACCAGATTGCCCTAAACCCATAGATCTCAGGACGAAACAATGCTCCAGATTAGCAAGTCTGATGGATTTCAAATTTACCTCAGCCAGGTACAATATGACTTGGCTGCCATACGAACCCGATCAAGAAAGTTTAAAATGTCAATTGACGTGTCGCAGCAAACAAAGTGGTGAGATTTTTTTCAGTGGTGAAAATCTCATTGATGGTACACCATGCTCTTATGGGAATACTGATATATGCATTCAGGTATGATATTTTCATTGATTATGAGAATTTTATACGATTCATTCTCAATAAGCAATCCTTACCAGGGTAAATGTCATGAAATGGGATGCGATAACATCTTAGGTTCTAGAAAGAAACAGGATACTTGTGGAGTATGCGATGGTGATAATTCAAACTGTAACAACGTCACTAATAAGGTTCAACGTAAACTAAGACGAGGTAAGTTAAAGCCAAGAAGATCGCTTTGTCATACATACATATGTTATAAAGGACAAAGTTTACCTGCGAAATTTCTGTTAGTAAGTGAAGTGCATATAACTTTGTAGCTATGACAAGAGTCGCCGTGGTGCCACATGCTGCATACAATATAAGGGTTGATGTTACTGTACTGCAGGCACCGGCTGATTATAAGGAAAACGTCACTATCACCGTCAGAGATAGAAGAAGACGTAGAAACGACGTGAAGGGTTTTGATTCAAGAGGTCGTGGACAAATTTTAATAGTGGAAGGTGCAGCTTTCCGACCTCAAAAGCTGGGCGATACTTACACCATGTGGGCCAAAGGACCTTTATTTGCAGAAATAGTAGTATCGGTATGTTTTATACTGTTTTAAGATGACAAGACGAATTTTTATTTCTTTATTCGGATGTGATCAACAGATTGCCATACCTGAGAAGGTTGTCAAGCAAGGTGTATCCGTATCGATATTTTTGAAGTATACGTTAAATCGCAATGATCGAATTGCTGCTGAAAGATATTCATGGCTACCGGGTGGGTGGGGTCCATGTAGTGCAAGTTGTGGTGGTGGTACAAGGCAGAAAACAGTTGCGTGTAAGGATGAATATACAGGGAGGATTGTTCCTAAGAGAAAGTGTCCTTTAAGCCTGAAGCCTGTACAGGATGTTGAGAAGTGTAATATATTTAGGTATGGAAAATCAATTCGATATTAGCATCTATACATATTATGAATAACGATTATGTAAATTTTTATTGACAATTCAGCTGCGATTTCAAATGGCTGTCAGGCCCTTGGGAAGGCTGTTCAGCTACGTGTGGTAGCTCTGGCGTACAGTATAGACAGCTTTATTGCGTTCATTCGTCTTTTAACGACAGCTATTTTACAAAGGATAATGAATTAGATGTATACAGGACAATGATGCCTCCTACATGTTGTAGTAAACGGAGCCCTGGCAATAAAAGGGAATGTAATAGAATACCTTGTCAGGGACGATGGGAATTCACCGATTGGTCTTTGGTAAGAAGATATAATGAAAGTTGTATCAAAATGAACATCAAGCAGGATTGTAAAATCATATTTTTTTTTATAGTGTTCGCAATCGTGTGGAAGAGGTATCCAGTCTAGGATGGCTCGTTGCGTTTCTTCACATGGCGAAACTTTGTTTGATTGTAACGGTTCCTTTATACAGGACGAATTAAGAGCATGCAAAGGATACGCAAGAAGGACTTCCGACTGTATTAAATCGTGTGAAAATGATACCAGTGATTATTGCGTCGTACCGAGTCTCAGACGTTACTGCGAGGTTCCAGGATACAGACGAAGATGCTGTCGATCTTGTGATAAAGCGGATTTTGATATTTGATAGCAATTTACAATTTAGGATGTTAGTGTGGCTAATGAGTTGCTACAGACGGGCTCAGTTTAGTATTTTTTCATGGTATTTGCTAATAAAGTGGAATTACTAATATATAGAATACATTAATATGTTACATAGCTAGGAGTAGGTTGAGCGTAGAGACACTTATTCGCGGTGACAGACTAATTATTATTCGCAATTTATACCAAAGACATTTCTTTATCAGGAACCAATATAGGAGAGGCCAAAAATAATATTTCACTGTCAAACGAATTAGTAATACACTAGGGTTTATTGGTAGCCGAAGTGTACAATGAATAGTGACATCGTTAGTGCTAATTAATGAAAATACAATAATTTCAAATAAAACGATACGATACATCGTTGCAGCATTATAGACACTACGAAGCCTCTCTCGGAAAATAAACGAAGTACAAGAGATGTGGCGCTCAAAACAGAAAACATGACGCTATCAAAGTTTATTCAGGAAAGATGTTATTGGAGTAGATGCAAGACTCCTAAATATGGTAGAAATAAAAATCTGCGTCAAGCGCGAGTATTCAATGTTTAAAAAATTCGTAACAATAAGAAAAAAATCACTGTGTATAAGTGATGAACGCTTAGATCTTAAACTCGCGCATTTAGCAGTCAATTAAAAATGTACCATATGAGAGTTTTCTTAAAGTTTACATTGTATCCTTTAAGGTTCAATTAAAATAAGATATTTTTGGTTGATCGTACATCTATATCTGGTCACACGCGTGATTTTAATAATTAATATTTGTATATTCTTCATTCATTTTCTATGATATCCATGCGATATGTCGAATATTTAATATATCCTGTAAGAGCCAGTATATCTTCGGTAAAGTCAGTATGTGACGTTTGACTGACTAGAAGCGTCCAATTTGAATGTTACACAAGACTCCGCGTCGACGACACCCGGTATATCTGTATACTGAACAGAGTAATGCCCTTGTACATATTCTCTATTCGTATCAATAATTTTAATATTGTCTGTTTTTTGAACTACGTCCGTGACGACGCGCAATGTACGTATGTAGGTTTTATTACACACGCATAGAACTTATCGCACAACAAGAAATTTCATAGCGATGGTCATAGCAACGGAGTCATGTTGTATGTATTTGATGTTTGGTGCATGAACATGCAATAAAATGTCGCGTGTAATTATGTGTATATACCTATGATTTATATATATATATATATATATCACTAATTGTTTAGGTGATATTTTTCATATTTTATGCATATACTATATATATACTATATATAATTCTAAGTATAAATAATGTATACAAAAATATGAATATGAATTTGGGAAGGCAAACTTTCAATCATAATGAGAGATTTGCTTCGTCACCTTGTTGGCGACGAAATGAAATCCACCTTCTAAATCATTGGGTTAATTCTAATGTAAATTCAACTCAAGCAGAATACACGTCTCTAGATGCTGATAAGAGTGGTCGGTTCAAGAAATCAAATAGTTAACAATCTCACAAATGTCGACCCTACGTATTTTGTTTTATTAGAACGTTGTCGCGGGTTGATATAACGGGGAACGCATTCGCGACAACCTATAAGAATTCATGTATTCATATTACGGTTTTATTTTTCAACAAACATTTTTACTCAATGCAAACTCCGAGGTGAGTGAGGTGTTCGTTTACAGGCCAAAGTTCCTTAGCCCTTTCAGACTCAAGCTTAATCATAAAGAAAATGAAGTTTTATTTTAGCGCAGTTGAGAAATTAATGGTTTCTCTCTGAAATCACTTGTATCGAAAGGATTAAGGATGGCTACTCTAAGTATTCGAAGTATCGCGTACATGTAAAGAGCTCCCTATCAAATACAGTAGTCATTCTTATCCCTTATTGATTTAAAAATAACGAAGTTCGATTTTACACTCGTTATTAAAATTGTTTCGACTTTACAAATAACTGTATGCATTTATAGTCGCGCGTTTTACAAGAGGCCATTCCTACGTAGATATATTTGTAAGAAAAATGTATTGTTGAGCCACGCAATGGGGCATCGTGCGCATAGGATATACAGCGATGACGTGTGCGAACGTCATCGTAACATTGATCGTCGTTACATTCGTAGCATGACAACTTCATATCAATAAATTACTAAATGTTATTATACACTACTTACACATTAGCCTAGGTGAACTTATACATTATTTTTGGTAGATGCAATGTTATACAAGATCGTCGTTAAATATTATTCTCTCGAGGCTATCGAGTATCCGAGTGCATGCGTGATTGTTATCAATTAAAATCAAATGTGATACCGTATTCGGAGGAAGACCCATAATCGCTTTCGACACTTTGCTCGTCGTAACATTTCGTTAGTCGACAGAGATACGTATTATGTAAATGTTTAAAACCTCTTATCAATATTTATTTCGGTATCGTATCTAATCTAATGTCACAATTTCAAGGAAGTATAGCAATTTCATCCCTCAAGCAATAATTCGATCGCTACGATGCAATTTCATTAGCATTCACTTGACTTCCGGTCTACCTTTTTTTTTCCAATGCAACGGAAGTGATGTTCGGTCTACCTATGATCTCCTCGTTCGTACGAGATCGCGCCTTGTGTTCTCTCACAATCTTTCCACGTAATTTCCAGGGAAGGTACCGAAGTAACCGGTTCGTTGGCTCGAGCCGACGTACCAACCGTCGTCACATTTTTCCATCACATACACCGTATCGCCTTCTTTCAATTCCAGTTCATCTTCATTCTGCGGTCTGTAATTGTAGAGAGCACGATACCTGCGACCATGAGGGAAAGACTGTTTAATACCAGAGATAGAGCCATGTGTCACGGTACTCAATGTTCCGAGAAAGAAACAGAGTTCGACAACGACAAATGTCTGTTACGTTAATAGAGTTTACTTACGGTTGAGGCTCTGAGTGGGTATCGATGTGTAATGTCTCGTTGACAGGAGCTACGTGTAATTTGTTCCCTCCCATACGTGGCTATTTGAAAAACAAGTGATAATTAGTACGGCTGACTTGACGCCTTAGAAGAAATTGTAATTTTTTTATCGATGATACAGGCAGACTAGAATAACAATGTGCCTAATGTATTACTATTTTGGAATGACTTGTTATTGAATTCTAGGTATAATATTTTTCTAATGAATTAGATAGCATTTGTGATACACTTTAATACATTATTTAATCTCTTCTCTTTTGTTTTATATAATACTAGGTCAACTCAGTAGCAGGGACTGTAAATACTTACCAGTGAATTGTAATGGGGCTGGGTTGTGGTGGGGTTGACGGGGATCGATGGGGTGTAATGATGAGCTCCCATGCTCATTTTTCCACCAGCCGATCCATTAGAGAGCAGACTGTGTGCTGCGGGTGAAGCAACGGGTTTACTCTGAACGGGAGTTTCTGAAATTCAACAAAATATCAGCCAAAGTTGTTTAACTCATTTCGTAAAGTTTTCTCAGCCGGAAAAGCGAGCGCGTGCACAGTGATTAGAAACGAATGCTGAAGGATTGATGATGTAGCCACGAGGAAAACAAACTTTCTTTTTTAATTTGGGAAACGTACAAGACTATCCGGTAGAGCTATGTGAAGTACTCACGAATAAAAGTGACGAGTTATTCACGAGGAAGAATTTAGTGACAGTTCTGCTAGGCTATTCTATTTTTAAGAATAATTTTCAACCCTACAGAAGAGAGAATTATATGAGAAGCATGAGAGATGAGAGGATGACGTATCAGCTGAAAGCGACGAATACGTTTAATTATATGTATATGTTAATTTCTATAACAGTACCTGGCCTGTGACCTGGCTCTACGATCACTTCAACGTAGGAAATTGGGAATATTCCTTTCCTATTACCAATCCGTCCTTCGTACCAATTTTCATCTACCCGTCGTGTCAGAATAACCATTTCACCTGAAAATATACACGAGTATATGAAATTTTGCTTATAATCGATAATGATAGCATTAATGATACTATATGAAGGTATATGACTATACCTTTGGTTAACGATAATTCCAGATTTGTCTGAGCGACGAAATTGAATTTTGCGCGCGCCTGTCCCTCGTGTGGCTTCTTTGGTGTTGTCCTTATTCCATCATACGGGAGAATCTAAATATTTGAATATAAAATTATGATATTAATCAGTGCGGTCTATTAATACGTATCAAGAACGAGTCACGTAATACAATAAAAAGGTCATTACCTCAACATAATTAAACGGGAATAATCCCACCATGGCATTGTGCTCTCCCTCGTACCAATTCTTATCAACTTGACGACGTACGAATATAATATCGCCACGTCGGAAAGTCAGTTCCCTGGAAGACTGTCCTACAAAATTATAAAGAGCCCTTGCAACCAGACGTGGCTCAGGTGTAACATCCTGATGAGATCTCCCACGATGACTGAGGTCATCGATAAAATCATCGTATCTGTTCAGCGGTATTGGAGACTTCTGCGAAGGTCTGAAATAATAACGTAACTGTTATTGACCCTGTAACTTTTAACCATTCACTGCAAGAAACTCTGTCCGATATTGCGTCACGATTATACAAGAAATTGCAACAGACAAAAAGGAACGAAAAAAAAAACTTCAAGGATATATTTCACATCCAACTCACTGATTTGTCACTTCAATTTGTTGCAGTAGCCAACAATTGTTTGACATCTCAGCAATATCTTCACAACTTGTACTACCAGGTACTTGGAGTACTTGTTACTGTACTAACGGTAGACGCGTTTACTCTCTGCGAATTAAATGCGATACTATCGTACAATTCTACAGGTACTACCCACTACTGGCACCGAAAGAAAATGTTTAGTTTCACTCGTTGTCATAACGCGAGTTAACGTTTCTCCTCCACTTATGAACTGCGATGTTCATCGCGCGTAAAGTTACATGGATCGTGTGAACTAGATGTGTTTTTATCGTAATAAACTTCGGCATGGACTATAATAATTATGATATATCGATATATTATATACCGGCTATAAATAATGAAATATTTGCAATATATTTATATTATGTATCAAATGTTACTATATCTGTAAAAAAAAGTGTCAAATATTATAACAAAATTATACCGTATACCCTAGTATCACGATTAAACTGTAGAAATATATTTCCTTTCATGTATTTTGAGGAACAGATGTATACGGTTAATTATATCGTGTAAACATTACGCATATCATCAAGATACTTCGCGTAATATTAAAATATAATTAATGGTTTATAAAAAAGTCTGCATCATTCACGTGTCATTATTGAATTACATGAAATATATAGTTCGTGTCTATGCGCTTTAGCTCTGTGCTCTTTACAGTCTCGAGTTCACAGTACTCACATAAAATTGTCCGTATGACGTCGTGAATCGATATCGTGCAGCTCTTGAAGATATTTGCGACGTCTTTCTTCCTGATAAACGCGACGCATATTCTCGGCACTTCTGCGTGCAAGTTCCTCCTCGCTCAATGGTTCCTTCGCCTCTGTGCGCACTGGCGAGCGATAGTGAATCGTCACCTCACCCTCAACATAACGTCTTGGCGATTCTGTTGACGAAAACAATTAAAGTTGATGAACGTCAGGAATTAATAATCGGGATATAAGGTCTTGAGAATATACATAGACTTTAGTACAATACAGGACATTGTAAGCTGCTACCATTAGAACATGTAGGAATGTACATTTTTTATGTGAATTTTAATGTGAATATTTTTTGTGAAATCTTGAGGAATATAGAAATTATTTAAAATTAATGGAGCTGCTGATCTTTCATTTTCTCCAATGCAATTTAGTAACGATGTACTTAGTAGAAAAGGAAATTCCGAATATGTAAAACAAATGAGAGAAACTTACAAGCTCGTGTGTGCTAGATTGTTGAGAAATGTATAAAGAATGTATAAGAAATATATTATTTTTGTTGAAGAAAGAAAATTCAAAAATTTGAAATTTGTCATTTTGAAATTGTAGGTGAAGTAGTGTAGTACGTATCTTTTGCCGAAGTGTACTGGTTACTTTGAAGTTGATTATATTAATTTTATCGAAAGTAATTGACACCACAAGTTCGAGAAAGTTATAATAGGATACGTTACAGGGTATAAGTACTGTTTTGTATCCACTCTATGCCAGATTATTTCTGTAATCGCAAGGGTCACTGTCCCTTAATTACACCTCTTTTAATTATAGATCAGTGCATGAAAGTTCCAATTAGACATTGATTACAGGAACTCCTTATGTCGTGACTGTTTCCTGTGCCGGATGTATTATGATGAAATTTCTAAACCTCTGCTTGTGTTTTTAAAGTTAAAATTATCATACAACTTTATCGAGTAGTACAGCTTCCGTTATCCCATATAAAACAAACGAAATGTTTCACCCTGACATTTAACGGCTGACCCGCACTATCACCAGACCAGAAGTACACAATCTTCAAGTAGAATTTAACTATAAAGCGTTAAGGTTAACATTTGATCCGTTCATTGACGCATTTCATGTGTTGAATATAATTTAATATATGTCTTGGTATTCTATAGAAAAATAATAATTAAAAAGAAAATGCTTCATAATGACTGTAATAATGGTCGGCACGTGTACTGTGTATACAGAAGAGCCATATTGCATTCTTAATGACGAGACAGTTACGCGTTGGATAATTAATGGAAAGTAAATTAAATGAGAATTTCGCGGAGGAAGCATCGTAAAAGTATGCCAACTTTTACATTCCGTTCTAATCATGACCTAATGCTAAAGGCAAGACGTATAGTCCTTAATCATTGGTGTCATTAACGAATCAAGAACACGTGTGCTCCCGTATATATTTGGGCCACGAATTAAAACCACTTTACAAAATGCTGTTTATTATTGTAACGGTGGCCATTGTTGTCGGGCATTAGAATTGACATTTATTGGCCGTGAACGTAATTAAGGCTCCAGCGCAGCATCACGAACGTACGATTATAATTGTGATCTTCTGCACGGCTCGATGCCTTATACTGTTCATATACTCTATTTCTTTTTAATTGATCGGTAGTGATTCGAACGAATATCAAATTACAATAATATCATTACGTAGTAGAATATTTGTTTTTACAAAGCCAAAGGAATCCCTTGTAGCTGGGTACGTGGGGTAGAAAAAATTGGATCGCCAATAAATGACCTACATTTCTCTAAGCCTAACCAAGTCTCTGGCGATTATAAGGTTTCGTATTACAACGGTCCGTTGATCCTAAGGAGAAACAGAGAGGGAGTGACAGCACTAGTAGAAATTGAGAAAATTTCATTTTCAACGAATAATTTCTTTTTTACCTATTTCCTATGTTAAGTAAAATTTTCTCATCGATTGCATATCACCCTGTAAATATTATTTATATTTAATAACTGTATGCCATAAATTTCGTATGAATTATCAGTGCTATTATTTAAACAGTCAACTGACCAGATGGTTTCTGACGAATACATAAGATGTGATTTCTTTTTTTGCAAATCTAATATTCACGAATGCAGGGAATTAAAATAGTTGGTATGACTCAGACTCATATTGCATAATGAATACCGTTGCCGTACGATTTGGTATAAAATTACGCACTTACGACACCAGTGTATTTGTTATAGCCGTGAGGAAATATACGAGTTTTGCAGTTCCTAAAAAAATTCAGTTCGTGTGTAATATTTTAATAAATATTTAATTCTTCCTGTTCCGTTGAAAATATGCAATATCGAACACGTGGAAAGCGGAAATAGCGAAAGAGGAAACTTGCGATTAGTAATTCCAAGAAAAAAAATTTCTACGCGTTCAGCATTCCTGCTATGAGGAATTTCTTTAACGCGTGGTATACGCTAGCAGTTTATTTAATCTAGACTGTCCCATAAATAATCATTGCCACTTTTACAGCATAACTGTCTGACAGAGCTGTGTACCAAAGCCGTGTAACGTGATGAGACAAAACAAATGACGCCATCTAGAATTCCAATTTTTCATTAGAGCAAAAGTTACGAACGGTATTGGAGTAACTCTGCATGTCTGATTAATTGTACCAAACATTCACTATTCCCTGAACATACTATAATCATCTGTCGCGGGACTTTAGTGACTCTAAATCGCTTACTCTCAGCAACCCGTGCATATTTATGTTCCTTTTTGCGCATATATGCACCTTAAGCTCCTAAAATAACATGGCATACTATACACACAGTATACACGATCCCTCTTGAACGTAGCGTTACCAACTAAACTAGACTAGATGATCACGATACTAAAAGTTCTCATTTTTACTGCGTTTTTAATTAACAATGCAACAGCAACAAAAATTGGATAAATTCCTAATACGTGATGATCATACGTATACGCATGCTATTGTAATAAATCATTAACGATCAAAGTCAACGTACAATGATCTCAACATACCGTGACGTGAGTAGCGATGCTCACCCTTAATAAAATTCTTAACTAATTACGGTAATTAACACTGGTACTAAGTAACACGTCCAACACAACGCGTAGCGATGATACAACTGATATCATAGAAAGATGCGACATAACGTAGTGGCGCTACGGTGAGAGTGTGCCTGTCACGCGTCTGCGCTGAGTTCACACTGGGCGACTGTGATGATCGTGAAGCATGGTACTACGCAATGAACACCGCATACGTTACACGTTGATTTTGGTACATGAAAATAAAGCCGCTTCACTTCGATGACGACGATCTTATCAGAGCCAACGATCTCTGGTCTGCGTAGGTGACAATGGTTGTTACGAAATTCTACATGCAGCATCCGTTTTGGTCTCTTTGACAGCTATAGCAAAATGAACGACAGTGTTGCCACGCATTTCCTATAAGCTGAGCACGTGGCGTCGAATCGCTGGCTTTGCAGCCCGTTGGAAATTCCAGTCAGAATACACTGCAAGTGCGATTAACGTTGGGAAGCACAACGTGGGAATTCTAATTGAATTTGAATTCTAGAAATTCACGAGGAGTTTCGCGGAAGTGATAAATATTTGCTACTATTAGTTAGTGTAATATATCATGAGAAATGTGTCGTATATGTTTTATGTCTGGTTATCGGTATGTCCGGATCATTCGTCATGTGTTATAACGAAAAGTGATGTTTTTTTCGGTGTATGTTATCATTAGAGTAAGTAGTATAAATATCGGAACACTTGTGTCTATATCTAATCTATATGAGGAGACTTAGACGGATAAAGTATTCAAGGACTTCATTAAGTTTTGAGTCTGTGACATCTTACGTAATACGAGTGGTAAATGCTTTGTAATGGATATTACATTTTTGAGTGATTTAGGCATATTAATATTTTTTTCTTAAACAGTAATGTAAAGAGAGTTCATATTTCTATTGTTATGCCTGTATCGTTAGCATATTCCTTTAAATGAGAATTACTTCATTAGAAGTAAGTAAATTTGAATTATATGCATGGGAGCTAGTGGGTTGTACAAGACTGTCATTCCTTTAATGATAGTCGTTTATGTGATGGAGGAGATGTTACTTGTTCTATAATTTGAATTATATGTGGACTTGACATATGTAATTTGAGCTGCATAGTTGGGACTGTACAAAAATAGATCGTACCTAGTAAATTTAAAAAAAATCTATTTGTGTACTGACTGTATGGTATCGGGCCATAAACCAATGGAAGCGTGGTTCCGGTCCCCGGAGTAAGTCTGCCACTCGACTTCCGGTGATCTGACAGAGGACTCACGGTACCGCTGTTCGATGCACTGTCAAAGCTACCCAGCCGTGAATGCTGGTCACCATCGGTAGAGTAGTTGGTAGAACGTATATCCACCATTGAATTTTTGAAGTTGTTCACTAATTGTGGAGACTGTAGTTCACAGGCTCTGGATATATCGCCGCAAGATTTATTTAAAAATCTTGAGCAAATTAGTCGAGGCCTCTCTTTAGTATTTTTATTAGGATTTCGAATTTTATCAGAATTCAAGGTTGATACTGATGATGGTGAATTGTTTGAGATTTTTAAAAAATCTTTACTATCTCTTATCACGGTTTCTCTTTCTCTTGTGAAAGTGTCAAATGGCGGGCTGTCGTCACGAATTACGGTAAAAACACCAGTCATTGGCCTATCATAATCTTGCAGGAGGGACACGTCAACGGTATAATTCTTCAACATTGATCTTTCCTCTTCATCATAATCGGACAAGTCACATACTTTTGATAAATCCAGAGGAGGGGGTATGATCTTTTCAATTCGACGTTTTGGAATTTTTGGGACTTTTGATTCCTCGATTGATGACTCGCGTAAGTGACTGTGTGCTGTGTAGAAATTTGGGACGTATTCTTTGTATAGTGATTGTGGTTGAGTCTGGTCCAAATAATTTTTACCATAGTCATGAGAGAGTTTAGATCCCGACAGATCTATCATGGACCCATTAATCGACAGTCTGGTTACAGAATTCGTAGAAAATTGTGGTTGATTAAGGATCGCCAGATTGGGTAAAGATTTTCGAAAATCATTGGACATACTTGATTTATTGTTTACGTCTGAGAAATCGTAATTGCTTCTTCTCGTTAGAACAGATGACTTAAGACGATCATTACGAATAGTATTTCGATCAGTAGTTGAAGATATGGAGTCATTCATCGATTGAGAGTCAAGGTAAGATCGATTAGCCTTTTGTTCTTCGATCCGAGATTCGAGACGGTCCAGCAGCATAAGACCATCTGATTCTGGATTATAATTCGGACTTCTAAAAATTTGTTGATTCTCGTACGACGTCATCGAAAGTGATCTGTCATTCTCATTATCGATGTTAACAGCATCCTCATCATTGACCGCGTAATTCATGGTAAATAGTACATTTTCGTGATTTTCAAATTTCTCAAAATCTTTCAGTTTTTTAGCGTCGTTTCTATCCTGAAAATTTGGCAGCATCTCATAAGTATTTTCAGTTTTACTTGGCAGAGAAATCTTTGAGAAATTCTTAATATAATCCGTTTCGATTCTTGGTAGATTGTTAAAACGAGGCTTGAACTCGTCGTTTGAATTTCTCTCGTTGTCATTAAAATAAACAGTGCGACTGATCGTTTGTTCAGATCGATCAATCTTATCCAAGGATTGTATATTCTGAGCTGAGTCATTAAGAGATACGTTATCTGCATTATTATGATGCTCATTAACGTCGAGAATTGGCTTAGTTCTCGGCACTGTATTATACTTCCCTTCCGATTTCGAACCGATAACTTCAGTGAAGTCCTCCTGCCTCTTTAGTGAAGCATACTTCACCTTATTCCTTTGCATTGCATTTGCGTAGGTTTCCTCAGCATCTAGTGGTTCGGGCGTGTTGCCAATGTCACTGTGCCCATCTTGAAGTTTCCTACTAGCCACGCTACTGTCAGCCGAATGATTACTTTGACTAGTGACTGTCTCAGTGCTACCGAATCCATTTCCTTCTGGAATTCCAGGCTTCCCAAGCACTTTATTCTCACGTTTATCAACGTCGCTGTTCTTATTTACAGAAACACTGCCTGGCATGTTAGCAAAAAATTGTCTCCTTAAGTGTCGATTGTGTTCGAATATTTCATGCAGTCTTTCTCTACTTCCAAGAAACTCCGATTCTTCCTGCTTGAAAAGATTCACCATATTAGATTTAACGTTCCGATTAACGTCAGTAGGGCTTTCCTTTGGTTTACTCGAATCTTTCCTCTCTTTGTTCTCTCCAGCATTATGGAATGCTTTTGATTCGTTAAAATTCGTATTATTTTCCTTATTTAGACGTTCTGTACTCTCATAATAATTCGGACAGCTATTCTTAGCGCGATCGTAATGAAATTCCTCGTAATTATTATTACCGAAGTATTTTCTCTCGAATTCCGTTCTTGGCTTCCAACTCAATCTCTTGTCCACCAAGGCAGCACGATCTACCGAATGATCCATCTGGCTTCTGTGGTTCTTTGTGAGGTGATCGCTCGTCGTCACGCGCACGACCAGTAGGTCAGTTTTTTGGGACTCGGGTAAAGAACGTCTGTTGATAGCGTGTCTCTTGAAATCCGAATCCTGGGTCCGAGTCCTCATCAAGACTCTATTTCTTGGATGCATTCGTTCCAGTTCGTTGATGTCGCTCCTCAGACTATTCCACTGTTGACTCCTCTCCAAGTCATCAACACGTGGGTAGAGCGGAGAACCCGTAGTTCTTGGCGACATTACACGCTCCATTGCCGAGCACATTAACAATATCGATAATACAAAATCCAAGGACACTCGCGCACACTGGGTTTTGGTTTTATTCAACAATTGAATAGCGATTGTCAAATTTGCCACCTTTCATTGTCAATCTGACGTCACTGTACGATCTGACGAATGTAAAAAAAATAAACGTTCGAACGACGAGATTGCGAGTTATTGCGTCGTATAAGAAAACAAAAGTTATTCTTCGTTTCTCATTCTTATTGTTCATCGTGATTTATCGAACTCGCTGAGATAAAGACATTTCCACGATAACCGGTTACTGTTTGCGACTGAACTTTTACCCATAGAGTTATAGCCGTTCACGAAGTCAACAGCGATACTGTAGGGAGGATTTTTTGAAATTATATTTTTTTATCCAGTGATACTGATTTACGTAGCTCATCTTAAAGAACCGTTCGTAGTCACGCGATCGTTGGAGCAATACTGGTCAAGTGGTTGGGACTTGGTTTACGGGTTCCTGGGTCTCGGGTCCAAGACAATGCCTCTGTCTTAAGATCGCTACGCTGGTTACGTTACGTCGGGTTACTTCGCTAACTCATTCACGGTAAATGAAGGTTCTCATCCGCGTCACGCACACTGAGCTCTCCTGATCTCTTATCTAACTAGGTGCTTCCATAGAAGCTATGTGTGTTTGTAATACGTACTATGTATATTTCAGTAGTCGCGGATTTCATGTCGATTTCAAATTTGTCCTCGATTCATTTCTCTTAAACGGGTATTACTACGCCTTTGCATCTACATCCGTTTTATACCTGCTACTCTAATAATTACGGACCAAGAACAACTGTAATTTTCTTTAAATCTTCAAGGTTACATCAATTTCAACGAGTACTTGTTCACGGGACTAGTTCCTAAAAAGGCGTGAAAGTGTTGTTTGGTAAAAAGAAAATAATCGCTATTTCGAGTGGAGTGACGTCAATTTTGATAATATTGAATTTATCGATGCGTTGCTTATTATTTATTAATATCTAGAGCGAGTGAACGTTAATTTCATTTTCAAAGCGGGTACTTGACTGAGCTATTTTAATTGGTTTTTATTAATTACAATTCTTCCTCCTTTTAAACGATTAACGGGGAATCTCTTGCTCTAATTAACCTGCGCTCGAAACTTTATATTGCACGCTGGCTTCTTAGGTTATTATTCGAAATCGATTACGCGGGAACACGCGATGAAAATGGAAAGCGACTAACTTCAAGCGATTCCGAAATCGCGTTGTATCAGTGTCGATTTCTCAACTGTGGCGTGGAAATTTCTTGTAAACGACGTGGTTTATGTGTTACTAATTTCACGACAGTTATCTATACACGATATAAGAATCTATATTTGTACTTGGGTATCATATCTTGCGTGAGTCACCGTTTTATTAAAATAGAAAGAAAAACCCAAAGAAGGAAACTTCAAACGGCGATTGCGCGATTAAAGTGCCAGAAGCGTCGAACGTTATCCGAGTGGTAACGAAGGGATCCGAAAGGACTTTCACGAGAGGAGCTGATCAAATTTTCCTAGACTGATACGACGAGTTTGAGTTAGTCTCATTTTAAACTCCTTCTCTGCCAAGAAGAAAAAGAGGAAGTTAAAATAAAGTAAGAAAAACTCAACTCCCAGTGTAATACTCTCTTCGCAAAATTGTGTTGATACAATTTTCACCGTTTTCATGCAACGAACTCTTTCCCTGAGAACGGTGCTACCTCTACTCTCACAAGCCGATACAGACCCTATTATATTCTAATGAGTCGTGTCGCGTCTCATTCTCGACGCAATGTAGAACAACTTCTGTGGAGCGTATGATCTGCCGTATTTACAACGTAACGTTTTCACCGTTTTACTGAACGCACTGACCGTCTTAATGACTATTATAGACACATCGATTTAGGTGATACAGAAAATTGCCATTTTCTATCGCTTGAAATTGTAAAATATTATCCTGTAATAATTTCGAATAAATTCCAATCAAAATCCATAATCCAAATCGAAGGTTAATGTACGACGTTAAATATCCAATCGTGGGATTATTTGTCCTGTATCAGTACCACCTTGACACAGTATCCATTATCGTGGAAAGTTCACTGAGCCGCCTTAATGTATTGGCTACGTTTCCATGAAAAAATAATCACCATAGACTGTAACGTAAGAACGAAAATATATTCTCGCTTGCCGAAGTGTATATAAATTCAAAGACTCGTAAGCATAACACGCAAGCACGTCGTTCAGATATGTTTAAAGCTCAAACAAGCACCGTTCGTAATTCGTGAGCAACGATTGGCAAGGGTTTGGTGAAACAGTTCGAGGATCGATGGAAGGCGAACTTTTATCACAGTCTCTGCGTCACGCACGATAACATTCCACCCACTTCCCTCCCAACAAGAAATTAATTTCCACCGAGTACTCGAATCTCGGCATTCTATCTTTACGCGGGTCACGCACCGATCTACAGCACACACGACACAACAATCGGCGAATTCCATTCGATACGAGATAACTTCATGATCACGTGAATAGAAATAGAGGCAAATAAAAAAAATGAATATGATAAAAACAAACGTAATTTCGTTAACGCGACAGACGCGCAAGACGCGCAAAACGCGTCTGGCCGGCTAAGCTGGCACCATTCGTGCTCACTCCACTTTTAACTTCAGCCGTAGACAATGCGAGCCACTTTATGTTCCCAAGGACGGAAGTCGCATATAACGTCTCTCTGGTATAACGAAAAAATTTCTGTCTTTTTTTTCTATCGTCCACTTCTTTCATCCAGATCATCCGCGGGACTGTCCATATGTTTTGCCGTAAGTGTAGAAACAGAGGCCCACGAATTACCGTAACGCGATTAGATAAGGTTCGTCATTGGAGTCTGCGAGTTGTTATCTGAGTAATATTAAGCCCGGTACGTTGGAATAACACTGATCCTAGTACAGTGAAAGTCTTCCACTACCAAAATACTGACCACCACCCACTAGACACGCTCCTTCTGCCATTCATTTCACGAAAGAACTAAATCACTGCTGGAATCGGTAACGTTCGACCCAGGATGCCAAGGTTGCACTCCTCACTGCTTGAATAAACGGTCTTGCTTGTAATTATGTAACGGGCAAGATAACTGTTACTTTGCTGTTGTTGCTTTATCGAGCAGCACGTTGCTCGATGCGTGTCGATAATTTGAGTGCGTTACAGGTAATAGATAAGTTCTGCAGTCATTTTCAAAGGACGCACGACGCTTGACGATCGGTGGAACGATTAATGGGAGTGAAGGTAAGATTTTTGAAAATTTTCAACAATGCTTGGAAAATTTTAATGGGATTTTTGGAAACAGTTGAAATTCGTGGGAAGCTATCAAAATTTCTAATATTTTTCATATATTATTTACTTTTATCGACTCAAGGTATATATGTATGTTAGATTTATGTAATTGTAACCATGGAATTTGATAATAAAAAAAATTCGTATTCAATTCAATTAATATATTCGTAGTGAAGATTAAAAGTATAACACTGTCCGATTCGTATATGTAGCGTGGACGCTCTCATATTTATTATAAGCGATGACGCCATTCCGTGCGATTTCAATATTTTCACGATCATCACGTGTTCCTGCGACTGTGTAACATACGGACGAGCAATACTAATAATATCCAGTAACATAATTTCCTCGGCTTTGATACATAGTTTGCAAAACAGATATGAAACTACGAATCATTATTCACGAATTATAATAAGCCAATCATTATCGTTTCATTGCCTGCCAGGGAAATTCTCGTTATGGCAAAATAGAATTTCATTTTAATTGTATTATCATATGTTTCTTCCTATATTTCACATCCGACCAAAGCATCATGATGGTTGAACGGATCAATGACCATTCTTGTTTATCACGTCCGAAACTTCATTGACACATTAAGTATGCAATGAACAGAACGAGACCACAGATCTCATCATTTAACCTCAATCAAATCTTATATTTGAAAAGTATTAATTTTTTCTTCTTGACACCTTAAATAACCAGCCTGATCGATATGATAATGTAATGGATGTGAATTTCTTTTTTCAATGTATCAATCCATGATCCAGAAACAACACTTCGACAGGCACAAGTTATGCTAGCGTGCGATATAATTTCCGGCGTTTATTCAAGTAGGTACGTGCATCATTACGTGCATCCGACGATGACCGCAACATACATATAGACATACTTAGAGAACGATGTCGTCTCTGGTTATTTTTTTCACCGTAGCGACCTTAATATGCATACAAAACATATCATACGTGGTAATAAGGTTTTTCTCTGTATAATAGAGACATGCTTACTATGACACTTAACTAGTTTTCATGCTTCGACAGTCACTTGGCATGCCTGATTTTCCTCGTAGAGGAACGGATGTAGTGTTTCTTTGGAGATACGGTTTGTTTTTTTAATCAAAAGGATATTGGTCACCTTTGACAAATTTTGGGTTGTAGTTACCGTGATTAGATAATTCGTCGAGCATTGGTTAATGCGGGCACTCGTTATCGGCAGTTGGTTAACGATCCATTATACAGGAAAGGTAAGAAAGAGGAAACACAATGGGAGATGTACATATGAATGCAAGAATGTAAAATTAGCAACGATCATTAGCATGTAGCATTACCTTGACGGTCGCCTTTGTAGTGTGGAGCTTTTGGTGGCGGCGGAGGTGCGTTCGAGTACTCTATATTTCAGCGAAACAAAATGAAAATCAAAATAATTAGCCGCACTAAAAAAAGTGTCTCGAATGAGATAGAGCTAGGGATAAACACAAAGGACAACGCACTAATCCTAAAATCGCGTACGACAATGCAGCCTTGTACTATTAAACTGCGGTATGTGCCTCTTTTTCTAATCTATCGATATTGGTGTTGGCCATTACGTGTAATCCGCATCAAGGAGGAGAGCTTGCAGGTGAGACAAGGGCCAATCGTGTCCAGACTAACTGAACTCGAAAGCACTCCTTCTTGAGAGGAACACACGTGCTACAGGAAAAAAAGAGAAAAAGATAGTGTATTAGGTATCCTAACTCATAAGGAAGCCGGACCTTCGAAGGTGACCGTAGGCCTCGCGGTGTAGGTTGGTATTGGTGGCCACCAGGGCCTGGTCTCTCGATGAACAGTCGGAGGAGGAGGTTGGTACCTATACCTCGGTCTGTGCTTGCTCGGGTCAAAAGGTTGATTCGCAAAGGCGTCCGTGGGTTGCTTCAAGATCGAAGGTGGTCTTCTAGGACGTATAGGTGACGAGGAGGTAGCACGTGGCTTTCCGACCTTCTGCCTCTTCTCCGAGGTACCGTCTCCATGACTCGATATACGACTCGAGGATCCACCCTCCGTCTCGAGCTCGGGTGAGGATAAGGACCGCGCGTTATCATGACGACTAGGATACTTGTGTGCAACCCACTGACCGGCCAAATACGGTGCTATATCACGAAGTTCGTGCACGTTCGGAGTTGACGTGAACATCTCACCTAGAATCGACACCTCCTGATCATGCTCGAATTTCTTACGAATACGACCGACCGGCTTGCTAGCTTCCAACTCCTTCGTTTCTGCTTTCTTAGAGGAGCTCGCTGTCTTTCGCAATGGTTCTTTTAGCTCGGCTAATTTACTTATCACGTTGATACGCGGCATACCCAGGTCCTCCATTCGCAAAGGGATACGTGGAATTGGTGGTGACGTACCACGTTTACGCGCCCGACCTCTCACTGGTTCATATTTCCTTCTGAGCCAGCTCACGTCTGGTACCTCCTGTGGCTTGATTATTGCCCTGTTATCGTCTGCTCCCTTGCTTAGTAAATTACGCGTCAGTTCCGGATCGCTTTGGAATCTTTTTGGGGTTGGCACCATCTTCGCACGGTTACCAGTCAGTTCCTCTAGACTTTCGAATTTGGCGCGTAGTCTCCTCACTGCTCCGCTCTTCGCCAACTTCAGGTAGGCTCGCCAGTACTTTTCTGGATCTGGAGATGCACTTCGCTGCCATAGACTCTCGAGGCTGCAGGATGACGTCGACATACCGCGACACGGACTGACACTGCGGGCCCTGTCGACAAAGTGTTCACGGTCCTGCGATCGTGAATAGAATTGTCGCGTGTTGAAAGTGTCTGGCGAAGCGGGAGGACTTCGTCTCGGTGAGGTCGAACGAGGTCGTGACCTGTGAAACGGTATCGTTGCGTATTTAGCTGATTCCGTCTCGCCAAAGAGTTCCTTCAGGTCTGCAAAACTTTGAGAAAACGACAGACTGCTCCTTGGCTGCTTCTCTGTCCGCGCATCCATTTTATCATCCTTTTTCGTCTCGTAATCCATAGTCTCAAAGAATTCGACCTTTCTCGTTACGTCTTCTGCGCTTCCCTGATGTATAACAGTTCTCACCGATGTCTCGGAACTCTCAGTATTGCTATCCAGCTCACTACCGGACGTAGCCCGTGACATTTTGACTAAACTTTCTTCGGAAACGGCCATTGTCATTAATGGTGGCTTCTTCGACCATTGTTCCAGGACATTTTCAACCCTTCGCTTGCTCGTCGGCGTTTCGTCGTTTGGCGTTAAAACTAGTAAGAAGTCACTTTTATCTTTGGACTTTGGTGTACCTTCTTCTGACATTTCCAGGGAGTAACAGGTGCGCGGTGAAGTGTCAGTTCCACTTGAGGTCGAACCCTTTGGTTTCGCTGCAGCTGCAGCTATCGCACCGCGGGTCTCTCGTGGCGTTATCGACGCAGAAGCTCGTCTTCGCGTTACCTTATCTAAGATCTCTTGACTCAAGGTCAACGATAATCTCTTCTTTTCCAATTCAGACATAGCCGGCGCCACCACTTCTCTGTCCGATTGTGATCTCTCAATGCTTCTTCCGCGATTTATCGAATTGCTTCTCTTCAACGGGGAATCCAAGTGGCTGTAAGGAGACTTCTTATCGACGACTTCGGCCATTTTGCATATATCCGGCGTCACCATGGAATGACATCGTACATGAAGACCTTTCTTATCTTCCTGGATGCCATCGCCAAACTGGTCCTGAGATGGAACTACTATTTCGTAATCAGATTTTGACATGGCCTTCAATTTTCCACTGTCGTTGCTATAAATTTCATTAAGCTGATTCTTCAAAGCATTTACTTGCTCGACTGACAGGCTGCTCCAAAATTTTCTACTTCCACCGAGATTCTTTTGCAGAAGCGGCTGTACGGTTTTTTCCATTTCGGATGACGTTGCTCTTCTCGATATTGTATTCGCTACACTCACCACCGAGTTTCCTCGCCATAGTGGCTTATAGACGTCTTTCTTCGACGAGATTTCACGACGTCGCAAAGATTCCAATTCGCTCTCTTCGTTTTCTAATTTACGAAAATGATCGCGTATATTTTCCACGGACTTTTCCTTACACCTCAATCCGGAATCACCTCGCCATCTGAACTGATCGACGTCCTTAGGTCTGAAGAGGAAGTCCTTTTCCTTTTGGGCTGCTTTCAATTTACCATACAATAGCTTCAATTCTTGTTCCGCACGTTCCTTAGATCTGACTTCCTTCCAACGATCGTAGTCAATGATCTCTTCGTTCTTTAATCTGGGCTTCAAGTCACCACTGGATGCTGTACGCTCTAGCTCACCCATTCTTTCCAAGCTTGCATAGAAATCATGAAGATCCTTATATCGTTTAGATTTTCTTTTACAGTGCAGCATCTCTAGTACGTATTGCTGATACTCTTCTCTATCGATTTGCGAGGAATTCAGTGAACTTGTACTTTTTGCCAGTGACAAGTTTGACCCGAAAATTGCTTTCTTACGTTGCTCAATTTCACCAGCACTTCTGGCTCTTGCTTTTCTCACGACGATTGTGGTACCCGGAACGTCCTGTTGTCTTAGGCTTTGGATCCTGCGGCAGGCTGGTGATCTAATTGGAGATGGCGATGCTGGTCGTGGCGAATGACGCTCAGGATTTTGTTGCTCGGAAGTTACCGGTAGCACTTTTAATGGTGGTTCGCTCAAACTTCTTTCCTTGTAGCAATGCTGAGTTATGTCCGGACTTCGTCCACGCAGTGAAGTGGCCGAACCGAATTCCGTCGCGTAATCATCAACGCTCAGGAGACTATCAAATTTGCTAATTTTTTGAAATACGGACCGCCCAGGCCAGCTGACACCATAAGGACTGGAACACCTCGAAGAGACACTGTCGCGATCCCAATTTTTGAATTTTGAATTAGAAACTGGTCGCTTACTGGTCAGGTAAATATTAAGGGATCTGAGCGACGGTTCCGATTTGAAATTCTCATTATTTAAATCCTGAAACATTTTGGCGCGCTCTAGGACCGATGATTTTCTCAGTGTACTGGCTTGCGAGGGGGTGGGTGAGATATTTCTCAAAAATAAATTTTGAAAAAATGCATCCGACTTCATGGCTTCCTGATGGCGTTTTATCTGCTCCACAGTCAATGCAGGTGTGGGATTTTCTTGATCGAGTTTACGCAATTCCTTAGCCATCTCCGACCCAGCTGCCTTTCCTAAAGCTTTCCTAGACTTTTTCTTTTCAGAATCACTTTTCTTACCGTTTGACGATTTTTTATTTTTAACGATCTCGTTATTTTTATCCTTTCGCAGTTTTTTCTTCTCAATCTTCCTGTCCTTGTCCTCTGGTATCAGACTGATAGTTTCTGGTTTCCTCACGGGCGATTTCACAATTGTCTGCGGTTTCTCACGCGGTCGTTTCCTCTTACCGATATCATTCAGAACATCCGTACAGTAGGATGAAGTCGAACGCAAGGATTCTCGGCTACTTCGCAATTTATCCTGCTGCTTCGTTACTGGCTTCAGCTTGGAATTTTCGACAGGTTCTACAAAAGTCGTTTTCCGACTTATCAACGGCGATGAACTCGTGGTCGACGTTTTCGTCAGACTTCTGGTAGTGGTTGAAGTTTCCGTGGTTCTTCGTAGAAGCTCCCGTCCTTTGGATGATATCGCCACGGTTACTCTCAATGATTTATCTTCGGTATTCTTTTGCTTGCTATTGGCAGCCGAAGAATACAGAGTCGTAGAACTTTTCACAACGGTTCCCGAAGGCAAGAGTTTCGTCTGTCCTACCTTGGACTCCTTGTCCTTCTGCTTCTGGATAACCTTACGAACTTCCATGGGTGAAGATAAATCAGGTGATCTACTCAATCTCTTGCAAACCTCATCCTGCTCCTTTTTCGTACGACGAACTTTAATAGGCTCCTTTTGCACTGGGACAACCGAAGTCCTTGACCGACTGCCATGATGGCACGTCCTTTCCGATGAGCATAGCCGATCTACAGTCGATTCCCTAGAGCTCATGGAAATAGGACTCTTGGACGGTACTCTCTTGATAGGTGGTTTATCTTCCAAGGTTCGTTTGCTATCGACCGTTTTCTGTACTGTAGTCCTAGAAGTCCTGGATACAGGACTAGCCGATGTAGAGATCCTGGATCTCAATCGTTCAGGACTCCGAGTAGAATGCTTGGAGCTGGTACCCTCTGTGAAACTTCTAGATAAACAAGGTTCTGATTTCCCACTAGGAAAATCAGTAATGACCGTAGAGGACACCCTGGTCCGCGACGATACTGGACTGGTCGACAAGGTTCTTGTTATCCTGATCCTCTGTGCCTCTTCTCTGTCCTTCCTGTGTTTTTCGAGCTTGCAAGAAAGCCGGTCCCTCAGGAATCTGATGTTTGACACGCTATCAGCCGCAAAGCACTGCTCGTGTCTTGAACTCGGTGGATGTGGATTATCAGTAATGTGCATCTTCGAGTAGAGTCTGAGAGTTGAGTTATTTCGGGAGGACATTCTCCTTGGAGGAGAGGGTGGTCCGCTAGCAGGAGACGATACCCTCGATGGCGGTCGTCCAGGTGGTGGGGAGGATATTCTGGAAGGTGTCGAGTGCGACCTTGCCGGAATGATGTCCGACTTGAAGGACTGTCTCAGGGCTGAGTTGACCAGAGAGGGTGCGGATCTTTTGTAGCGCGCGAAAACCATCTCCGTGGATGAGGAACTGGCACCGCCCGGGCAGATCGGAGTTCGCGCGTTCGTTTCTGTTGACGTGGGATTCGTTTTCTTGTGTACGCGAATCCGCGTCAAAGTCGGCGAGATCGGGAAGTATTCGATCTCGGAGTCGTCTGTGGACAGAGTTTCGTTTTGGGCCCGTTAGCAGTGCGAGTTCGGTGATTCGCGAGATGAACCCCTTTCACCAAGGCAAGGCAGTGAGTTTTGCTTGCGCGTGTGGTATCGCAGGAGATCGTTCCTCTTCGTGGTGTGCAGGGGAGCAATAATGTGAGAAAAATCGAAAACTCATAGCTGCATACCGATATCGATAGATCGAAAAGATAGATAAGAAGACAGAGAATAAAAAGATATGTGCCATGTTACGGTATAATATAAAAGTAACCTGTAAGAGGATAGAGATGAAAAAACTGGCATAGTAAAGACTTACTGGAAGCATTAAAATATAATAAATTCAAAACATTCGAGGTAGAGTGCCATATACTTAAAAACGCATAAAAGACGTTCATGCATAATAATGTGAGTACGTCACTTGGATGATGCACTAAGGTACTAATATATCTACAAGATGAGATCAGGCTCTTGTAGTTTCGTCATCGACCAAAACAGCACGTACTTTCGTGCCGTGGTACTAAGAGCGCTTAATTGCAATTAGACAGCATCGCAATCAAAGTTCAGAAGATACTTTGGATTTTAGAGTTAGTCAAGATGCACGTCGCATATATTTGCCGTTAGAAAATAATGGTTAATCGCTGCAAAAACACGACCACATGCACCACGCGTATTACTTGGGGTTAATTGTGAGACATTCCGTGTTACGTGGCGATGAATGAGTCGTGATATGTTATCGGGTACTTTGAAATTACGTAAAATCCATTGAAAGATATAAAGGGATATTGATTTTTAAATGAAGCATAGATTTAACCCCCCATATCCCAGAACAAAATCCAAAAAATTAAACATACTTCGTAATTGAATTTTTCTTACTTACCCTTTGGTCGTTCAGGGGCTGGTTTACGAAGACCATGCAGGGGTACGTCGCCACCCTTTTGTACAGTCTTGTAAGCCAATCTTTGTTCAAGAGGACTCAGAGGATTGACGTCGTCGCGTCGACGAAATACCAGGGTCGAATCGCTTTCGTAGCCGGATTCTTTTAAGGCACTGTAATGAAGTAAGAAGATAAGATTGTTTTTTTTTTTTAATTAGTAGCCTTAATCGAATGACATTTTGTTGGTGTACTTACTGGGACATATAGGGCTTGGCGATATGTGTACTGCGCTGATCGAAAGGCTGTAAAATCGAAGAAAATCGTTTGACACTTATTCATCTGTATTGTTTGGTCTTTCGCGTAACATATATATTACGACACGTAGACATGCCTTTTATTGCGTGCTTCATTACTTTACGAGTATACACTGACATCACCATGAATTTTCGGCAAAGCAGTTTAATCGCAAGCATACATTTAAGAGCTTTCACGCCAATGCACATATGGATATTATTTGTATCATATCAGAATAGCCAACAAATATACTTATGGTTCACACGTTGATTAAAAAGCATGCTGCTCATTCGGCTAACTTTTGAGTAGAGTGATAAAATTATTCAACAGAGTAACACGGTATGCACGAAGCTTAAGAACAAGTAGATAAGTACAGGAGGATGGATAATGGGAACAAGATCGAAGACAGCAACAGCAAATATAGCAACAACGACATCGACAATGACAAGAATAAGTAGAGACAGAGCAATAGAACAACTGGAACAAGTGTCCGGATTATGGCAGAGCCAACATACAGAGACTGGACATTAATCTTTATTGTTTTAAGGCAAGCGCACCGGTACCATGGAGCCATTAGCGTTCTCCAAATTTTGGCAAGCTGCCTGTTGGTTTCGTCAAGGTCGCGAGATAACCGTACGCAGAGATAAGACATTCAAAGAGAACCCTTGTACAAAAATTCAACATGTAACTCTTTGAATTTGGAGAATTTCGTGAAATCCTTCTACAAAAGATTCCTTCTCAATCAACACTACATATACTCAAAATTCATAAGAACCCGCGACCATGCTGTCAACACAGACCGAACCGGCATTGAATCGCCCATATAGTAATATAACTATGATTTTAAGAGCGTTATATATATCATATAGCTGTAGCCGTAAAAAATACGAGAGCTGATGAGAAATAAAATCGCGCGAGCATTGAACTTGACTATATTAATAAGGATAATAATGGCAATAATAATGAACGTCGCATTTAATAAGAATGCATCGTGCACTCGAAATCACGGATGGCAATCTAACCCGTGGCGATGTCGCAGTCAGAGCAGAAGGTTGTGGTATGATATGATTGGTGCTGGAAGAAGAAGAAGGTGGAATGCGGTGGTGGTGGTGATGATGGTGGTTGTGGTGGTTGTGATGATGGTGATGGTGGTGGTGGTAGTCATTGCGAGTGCTTGGCAGTGGCAGGAGCAACCGATCATCGATTTTAGCCAATCGAGCAGATTGACATCCGGTCTTAGTTAACGATCGATGATTATAACGATCTGGCAGTACGAAGCTCTTCGACTTTCCTTCCAGCATGCTGTAGCAGTCGCGTAAGGGTCGTATTATGCGCTCGGGCGACGCACTGTTATCGTTCGTTTCGTCTTTAACACCTTTCACGTCATCGATCTCTTGTCGTTGATGAGATTTTATAGATCCCTTCCCGCGCGTCATCCTGGATGACGTGGTGCGTTCGCTCTTCATGGTGCAGGATCTACCCTGCACCTGTATCCCCGTGCTTGGTCTGGTCTTGCAGCGCGACGTGGCGGAACTGTCTTTACCGATTTCTCGTGGAGGTCTCGAATGCGCGAAAACGCTGTGGGTATTATCGACTCGGTCGGTAAGGAAGCGACCTTCCTCGAGTTGCCCTAATTCGTAGGTATTTTCGGGAGTATTCGAACTCGTGAGTGGTGCTCTTACACTGTGACGGCCGTCCGGTCTGTAGGAGAGACTGAAAGCTCGTGCCGATTGCGAGAGTCGACGCTCTCCGATCGGTTCCTCGGGATTGTGATCTTGAGGATGTCCGTTCTCATCCAGCCACTGCGCTCGCCAACCAGAACCGGAACCGGAAGTAGCGCACAAGTAGAGACGACGACACAAACAACCAACACATCGAGATCAACAATGTTAACGAGTACTACACGCAACAGTTGAAGAATAATGGTACAGGACAGCATTTATTGGGATATAGAATCATTGAATTTTGAAAAGTGGTTCACGGTTAGGATCTACGGATTAGTTATCCGGGGATCTTGGTATCGGTATGGATGGGAAATGTCAGCCTGGATTATTTGCCGCAAATTGGATAGTGCTGATACGGGCGAAGAGGGGCTGTATGTGAAAGATTGTTTATCGTGAAGCTAACAACACGTCATTACCAGAGGTAAGATAATACAGTGAGTGACAGTGATACGGTGCTTTTAAAGTGTAAGTTTAAAGCCAATTGACATTGGGAGTACGATACGTTAGAGCGATAGGTGATGTCTCCTTCGAAAATTAACGTGCCAATCAGCTGTCGGACGCTGAATGCAATGGGACTTTATAGCGATGTTGAATTATCGCGTGCTCGTAATTTCTCCCAGTTTCATTGTTAATGTCAGCTGATTGACTCGTTCTATTTTTAGGGAGAATAATAATCGTAATAATAATCGACCATTTTGGATCATCTGCAAGGCCCAAATGATAATTCTTTTACGAGCAAAATATGTCAGATTTACTTTGACGTAAGAATTTTTGACCGTACCCTTTTCCCATCACCATTAGAAAAGAACACGCATCGAGTTTTATTTTCATAGTAAATATCGCGTTGAATTAAACAAAGTTTTAGAAAGAGAAATAAATAGGTTCCTTCTTAAAGGATTCCTCGGATTTTGATGCAAGTTCTTTTCGATATCTTTGACGTGGACTGAACATTTTATAGAGAATCTGAGAAACTTAAGCTGATAACAAATTCTTAAGTAGTTACATTAAATATAAAAATGGCGTACCCCGTCAAATATGTCCATGACCTCGTCCCACCACTAGAAAAATATAATTAAACACGGCGTTATACTAGGCGTGAAGTCTATTTGGGTTACTTTGTATAAAATAGGGTCAAAAATAAAGAGAAAATTTTATAGGATTACTTAAGACACGTTACTTCCCATTCAAAATTCTTTTTGATACCACGTATGATAGTCTCTTTACCGCAATAGCAAAATTTTGAATGGACAGTAATCAATGTAATAAAAAAAATATATATAATTGTCTACAAGCAGCACTACTGAAGCTTCATAAAATATAACTAATATACTCTCGGACAATTGCTTTGATCCATTGAGTCGACATCATTATATAAAAGATGAATCGCATCTTATAAGAAGCAAACAATTCGCACTTAGTATCGTGGCGTTAAATAACAAAGGAAGAAATATAGAATTTCTCTTAGTTTTTCGTATCGTCGTTACCTTTCTTCTTGTCCACGTGATAGACGTTGGCTAAAAGCAAAGCCATTTCAAACTATCATCATGTTCAAGTAGCACTTAAAGCCAGCATTAAGTATCTACCATTAGTATTTGCCGTTCAATATATTCTTTGTTAATACTCATTACTGCACGTTAATTATCACGTTTCACGGAACAACGATAATGCAAATGCGAAGGGATTCGATAGTGTTAGTTCCTGTACAATTTACAACGTGACGTGCTTTACTGATCCTCTTTCTCAATTTCATATTTCAGATCATCGTTCGTTCTAATAGTTTGTAATCTATGAACCAAGAGTCAGCTCTCTTACGAAATCAAGTAGCAAAGCTGTTTGATCCTTTTCAATATACTACACTAGAGACGATTTATTTTTCCATTTAATTCGCTATGTCACTTTTTCGTTAAACTTTGAAAAATACTAAAGTATCGAATGAACTCACTGGCTATTTCAAAAATGAATTTTTTTTTTCACTCTAAGACATACCTCTTTGGTTTCCTTGTCGGCAATGGATGATCGACCTGGTTCGTAATCCTCGATACGGCCTGGTTGATTTTTGTAAACCTCGCTGGCGTATTTCAGTGGGCCGTTTCTGATTTTAAAATGTTTTTTTTTATGTAATTTTTGATATCCAATTGGATTATAAAAAGTACAAGTACCTGTAGATACTTACTTTCTCGGCATAGTCGAAGTGGAGAAGTCATTTTCTTTATTTCGCAGACGTCGTCGATTGTCAAGAGTCGCTGATCTGTCGGAAGAACCACGTGGTTCGGGTTCACTCAAGTAACCACTACTGGTGCCGTAACCGTACCTTCCTCCTGGAAAAAAAATAATTTTATTTTGAGAACTTTTATATAAAATCGTAAATACGACTAGTTTATAGATCTTTATTTTTAGATACAGGATGTTACGTGTACTTTTGTAAATCTATACACTTTACAACCTCCAGAATGTAGTATGGTTCCTACTTCAAAATAAACCACTGAAGTGAAATAATTCTTGGACTCGAAGCTCTTTACAAATATTCATACATTTTTACTAAAACAGTTCGTTTCCTATTTAAAAAAAAAAATTATACGAAAACTATGCTTGTGACCAAAGAAATTTTAATTAATTACCTTCTAGTATCACTTTAATATAGCAAAGATCAATAAACATTCTCGAATATAAACATCCTGTGTACATTCGACATAATGAAATCTGCGATATTCTGCGAATACTTTAAATATAATAAAGCAAATTGAAATCCTAGCATAAAAGCATATGAAAGCATTGCACCCGCCTTATTATATATGTTACATCAATAAAAGCTGACAAAATCGCAATTACGAAAAAGAAATAGCTGACAGAGCCAGCGAACCGTACCTGAAAAAAAGATTAATTATTTAGTAGGATATTAGGTAACAAAGGCGTAGGAGATCAGCAACGATAGTTAATCGGTTTATTGTTATTTCCACGCATGAACAAGCAACTGGTTAAATTAAACGGCTGAACTCAGCGTCGAGCTACGTAACACGCCCGATATGTACTTAAAGGTTCCATAGGATCACACAGTATCTGTAAGAAACTGAATATAGTGCGAGTTAATGAAATAAACCATAAAGAAATATTAGTCTTCACTTAAAAAAAAACATTTGTTAAAAATTTTAAGCTCTTCTTGGGATTGGAACAGTTTTAATTGTTGTATTAACAACTATAGTCACCTCTACGTGGCTTGTACCGGATGGTTACGTAGTCTTCTGAAATTGAAAAATGCGTCTGCATTACGTGGGAACTGCGCTTGGCCGGTAGCTTTAAATATGAAGATAAATTATGCATCCAAGGATGACAAATGAATCTTAATAATATTTAGGCTGCTGCAATTTTATGCCTTGAAAATATTATAACCTATTTATATGTATAGTCGTTCAGAGTAAGCTCGGACATTTTTATGATATTTAAAGTAATGACTGCGTTTAAGGACTAAATTAATAAGGAAGCAATACGAATTTATAAGGGTCGTCACTACGTATAGTAACTTTTTTTTTTCAAAAGTCATTTAATGATTATCTGGAACACTGACCATCCTTATCAGCGCGATGCAAAGAGTCATACATTTTCTTGTACCATCTTGCTTGGTTGTTCTCTTTGACTTCCTGAAATAAAATTCAGTAGTTATAATTATTTTAGTAAAACTTCTTATTAAGAAAATATATTATATTTTTTTATCTACTACCTTACGTGGGACCTTAATATTTGGTCATATGAAACATCCGGTTAGAAGTGTTAGTTGGATATCGATAGAAGATTAATAAAAAATATTGCTGATAGCATCTAGAGATTTAGGGTTAACAAAAATTTTATTTTTATAACAACTTACCGATCTCAGTACAAGAGGAATACCCTCCTTGGTTATTGGACCGATACCTTCGAATTTCCTAGGTCCTAAATCAGCCATCTTCTTGGGCGGCTCGTTTTCTGTTTCTGGCTCGCTTTCGTACTCCTTCTTCACGGTGTAGACTGATCATCGAGTTCAAACGAATTCATCATAATTTCGTGATACAATATTTAACACTCGCACTCGCGCAATGCGAACGGACTTCCGGAAATCCGTTCAAATTTTTCCACACAAGTATAATCAATATACCGTACGGCGGTTATATCACAATGTAATCGTAAATTTTTGCGAATCGTAAATAGGCAAAAAAAAATAATATTAAGCAACGCTTTTATACGAATAAAAATATACATACTTATCTCGCCAGGACTGATCAAAGGTCTTTCGTCATTCTTCCGATAAGCAACTTTATCACTTTCCTCTAAGTACGCAGCTCCTTTCGGTAACTGACCCTCTGCAATGTACAAGGTTTTTCCGATTTAATGAGATTTGTTTATGACGTAATAAGATAACGATAACTCATGTAAATAAGTCAAAAGATACTTATAAAATGTAAAACTAACCCCTGGCCTTTTGCAGTAAGGTAATCGTAGGATTTTGTGCTCGAGGCAATCGGGGTGTACCCGCAAGGGTGTTCAACCCCTGAGAGGGTGCCGAGTGCGAATTGACGATACGGGATGTGATACTCTGCGAAAGGATATCTGATGCTTCCTTCTTTTCCTCCTCGCCTTCCCAGGGTGGAGGTGCCTCCTCCGTGGAAGACTAAAGATGGGATCATCACGTTAAGATATTTGAATTAATGACAATATTGTATAATAAGGATATATGAATTATATATTTACCTGCGACTGAGGTTTATTCTTTCGACTTAATACAGGACTTTCGAATTGAACGGGACGAAATTCCTTCCTCTCAGGAACCGGACTTGCACCTGCGCTGGACGGAGTCCATACTGGTGGAATCCCAGCATCCTTGTCCGATTCCTTGCCACGCTCAGGACTTGGCTGTTTTGGCGGTGGACGGGGTTCGCTTCCCGGTGACCACACTCCTATCGACAGGATCAATTATACATTAATCCTGGACATCAAATATCCTAGATTCTCATATTTCACTCGTCAAACAGTCCTCCATGATTATAGAGTTCACAGTACAAGTTATGGTAATATCTTATGAGATCATTCTCACACGACAAAAAATTCAAGCAAAATCCTCTTTTATTGTATATTGTGTAAAGTAAATCAGTAAAAGGAGTCCTGTTTTATTATACGTTAAGGGAAAGATCTTTTTGCAAGTTTTCAACGTAACACGCATGGCGACAGTGTTAATTTAGTACAAGGCAAAACTGACCAAGTTACAAAAGCGGAGGAGTAATTCTTGGCTCGCGAATGTTCATTACGTGAAAAAAAAAAGAAACAGAGGTTTCCTGGCAAGGGTTTCCTCTGGATGAGTCATGCTTTACACATCGTAAACCGTTTGCTAAGATGTATGTAGACTGGAGAATACAAAATTCTGCATCGCGTCGATTCGACAATATTAAAATCACGTAAACTCGATCCTAAATGTGATTCAGGAAGAAAAAGGGATTTCTTCACGCTATTGAATCAAGAAATAGATATGCTGCTCGATTTTTAATTATCCTAAGTAAAACTTGGATACGAGCCACTTTGGCAGCCGCCGATCAGTTCATAAAACCAGAGAAAGAATACTGCCCAGATTACAATTGCATTTCTATTTTTAGTTAAATTACTACGCCGTATCCATTGTGCTTTTTTTTGCATTGACCGTTAGGGTAGGCATATATGTATAAGTCGAGTATTTTGGCCTTTGCGGATTACTAGACTTTTCAGTACTGAATATTTTCTCCCATATCCACTTGCCGAGTAGTCAGTGCAGAAGCCGATGCACTCGACTGTTTATACACGTGGTTGCGTCGCGACGCTTGATGACGGATACAAAGAAGAGACGGCGCTTTGATGAAACAAACATTCGCGCATTTTTCACGGTTGATCCTCAAGAATTAAATTACAGAGAAAATACGTTACCGATGGTCGATCTTTTTGGAGTGCCAAAAAAAGATTTTCTAATTCATTTTTTCGGAGGCGTGTTTACTATACAGACATGGTGTCCCATGACGTAAGGTCTAAGTTGGATTTTATCGAGGTCTCGTGATAAACTCAAACAGACAGCGAACGTGACTAAGTAAATTCGTGACTGAATCCAAGACTCTGGTAAATTTAGAATTTCCATGGGTGGATTATTATTACTGCCGTTAGTTTTTAGAGCGAAACATATATATACATATATAATATATATGTATATTGCACACGACACCTCATTTATTTTTGGCGACGCGAATAATGCGTTTGAGGATTGATATCTCGTATATTATAATAATTAAGAACCTGATTAAAATCGGTAGTGTCTTCATGCTATTTGCTGTATGTACATTTTTTACTATGATTAGTAGGAATTTACTGTAGTCTACGTATACACAGTTTGATTTAATTATGGTTAATCAATATGTCCGTTACAATGGACTTTCATTGTTTTATCTGAAGGATAACATCAAGGCACACATTATCACGTGTTCATATTGGGACGTATATGATTTACCTGGTTTAGCCGACGATGCTTTAAACGTAGGAGCAAACATGTTGTTCTCTGCAAGTATCAATTGACGAATTTAATACTCGTCTGGTAATTTGCTACAACTTTAGCAAATTAATGGAAATAAAAATCAGAAATCTAATGCAAGAAAATTGCATTTCCTTCTTGCACGAAATTAAATATGGCTTCCAATTTGTATGAACAGTCATTGAGTCGTTAATATATTCATGATTAATTGTTTTAGGCAATGGATCTTCGGTAGGTGGTACTTGGGTAGTCTACTGGGATCACGTTCTTTAGTTAGTCACTGAAGAACTTTGAAAATCACTCGAGGGAAGACGTTGGTCAACTTTCTGGTAGTTTACGAAACTACCGGACTGACTTAAGAGGCATTCAAAGACTCGTTAGCGGCCGACAGAAAAAGATTGGCGAACTTAACGGAAAGTTGGACGTCGACGTGGATGAGTAACGTAGAAAAAATTTCAAAGAACTTTTCGAGTAGGTATACAAATGTGGATTTCGAGCGGTCATAGAAATAACGATTATCTATAGAACGTTCCTATCGTTCTATCCTTATCTGTACTTTGAAAAATATTTATCTTTGAATGACTAAATGCATTATTATAAGATGCAAGGAAAGTTTTCTATACGGTTCCTATTGGAGCTGTGTGAAGTTTTTTTGTTCCTTCTTAATTAACTCCGTGAGGTTTAGTAGGTCAAGCTGACCAAGATTGCACTAGAGATATTGACAATGCAGTTCATACGTACTTAGTGAATACTTTGGAAACGTTGAATAGGCAAGACGAGCTTATGTAATATGCAAATATTTTTTTTTACTTTGGTACTACTGGAAGGACAGTAATTCCGGCGACTGAGAAGCTCTTGGCGTTTCACGGCATGCGAGTAGCAAAGAGCTTCTGTAATGGAGTCCTTGCAGCTCATTAATAGAGAACTGCACTTGATGAGGTCGTCAGGAGAAGTAACGAAGAAGAGCGAAAGAAAGAGAGAGACCAAAAAGAAAAATGCATAAGAGAGACGATAGTGGCTGCTTGTTTTTTATTCGCAAGCGACTATCTTCGGTATACATATTGCAAACAGGTGAACTTGTCTCGCAATTTAAAAACATTTTCCATGACAGTTTGCATATTTATGAAATTTACTTTTCTTGAAGCTTCGAGAATAGACAGTTCTACAGAGATGGGGTTTCACGGTTATTTTCGAAAAGATTAAAAATCTGGCTAAATCCTATATATCATAATGTGGATTTTGCGAATCACCCGAAATGATTTAATTGAACGAGTGTCAAAACACTTGAAATTAATGTGTCCAAGGCGATACGGAAATAGCAAACTTAATATTTCCCGTTTCAAATTCGTCTGAGTCCATATTCCTCGTGGCGAGACGTCGCTGAAACGTAACGCGATCCTCTTACGTAACTGAGAACCAAGCGGATGTAGGATGTTGGTTTTCGTAATGGACTTAATATCCTACTAAGATTCGTTATTTGGCTACCGTCATTTTCCCGTAGGTCTTGTTCGTGCTTTTTCGAAAAATACGACACGGTTCGTCGCACTGCCTAAGCAGGCGTAAAAAAGTCGTCGACGAGTATATTATCGCGCTATTGGTCCATATTCATGAATAATCCACAAAAGTGGTCAAATTACGGAGGTCAATGAGAACGTATTAAAAGTGAAGGTAGTTGAAGAAACTCATGATAACGAGAACAATTTTTCGTCGAATGTAAATTAACGAAAGTCAAAATAAAAGAAAAGTTTAGTCAAAAAAAGTTTTGAGAAAGATAACATTGATAAGTTATCATTGGTAATAACGACGTGAGTGTCCTAAAAATTTATTGTTATTGAAGATTGAATAGTCATTTTGTAAAACTCAAGGAATTTCTGCTAATCAATTTTTCCACGTGAGCTTGAAATTAATTTATTGATTATTGATAAACATCTTTGAGCCATTGATACAACCTGTTGAACGACCACATGGACTCAGTCCGTCTCGAATACGTTTTAACTCGATAATACCGAGTCCCGTGAAACCTATATGATTGAACGGCACTCACTTTTCTCCAACATGACGTCACTGTTCCACTTGAAATTTAAATCAGTATATTGCACAATGCCCTCTGTTTTCAAATTCTCCTCTTGCGTCTCGCTCGAACTTCAGAGCATAGCGCGATCAGCTTTCTAAGGAGGAAGTACGCGCGGACGATGAAACGGGACTGGGGCGTCGCGACGTCGAAAGCTCGTAGTCGCTGTCGGCGTCACCGACTTCCACTGCGTCCGTGTCGACGTAAACGGACAGCGCGAAAACGCTGTGCTGAAGTCGCGTAATGAGACAATAATAATTACTACAGTGGCCCTGTCAATTATCAAAATTTTAACTTGCGAGAAAATTTCCAAAAAATGAAAAAAAAACATTTTTTTCCCATAAACGTATAAAATTTCCAAAGGCAGGTACACATATCTGCAAAATATTAACACGCGTCTGAGATGCACTGAAATTTCATGAATTTCCGCAAAGGGCAGGAAAATTGAAATTACATTTCGTTACCATGGAGACCTGCTCCTATATTGCATCTAAGCGGAGCGCAGTAACATTCGCGGGGTTGATCGTGAGTTGATTTTCCAGTAAGTTACTTCCTGTGGAGATTGAATCGACTGGAAACATCGGGAGTGAGAGGAAATCGAATTGGCGACATGATTCATGGGCTTTTGTGATAATATAATATAATATTCGTCTAGTATCGCAATATATCATATAGCTAATAATCAGAAATTGTAACTGCAGGTAGGAGTATAGCCACTTGCATAGTTATTCGAGTCTGAAAGGTATGCCTTATCAGTTTCTAGTAACTGTGCAAGAGTTTACTCCCACCTACAGTTTGTAGTAGACTATCTGATAAGCCTACGTGATGGTATCGTAAACAGTAATCCGACACTTCAAAGACGTCTGCATCAGTAAGAGCAAATCGAAGGACATTTAATTAGAGTAACGTAATTTGGCACAGCCGGTGTTGCATAGTCGAATTAAAAAAAAAACAATGACATTGAACGTAAACAAGAAAATACTCAAACCGAGTAATTAAAATTTGAGCACGGTGACCATGCTGAATAATAATTACCAATAATATAAACAATCACGATAAAACAAAGCCAATGCAACAGATGCACTTTCATAATAGAAGCATGCATAAGTAAATGCATCTGTCACTGTCATACTATGATTTATTACAAAGACCACAGATACACTCCCCGTCTCCGCACGAAAGCTAATAGCACGCACAGTGTCTCGAGAACAATACATTGTTCGGTTGCATAACATTATCGTTATCGCACTGAGAGATTACCCATCATAACATTAAGGTTGTTTATGGCTGAGCACGTTGCTTTCCTCGTAGATAATCCAAAATCTGTTATTAATTATATCCGCTTGATACCAACCAACGCCATGCTCAGCGTGTAAACTTGGACGGCACGTACCTGAGGGTGGTCAGGAGGAAAAAAGGCGGGCTTTTCAAATCCGATTTAATAAGGCAGCCTTTGATCGTGCGTACGCAATCTAAAAGCACAGCGATACGTGCCACTAGAACACGATTGCCGGCATAATACAGATCGACTGCTCAGCCATGTACGAAATTCCATAGAGAAGATCTCGTTGGCATTTCAGTGAAATTCCCTTGGCGCACGTACCGGTACCGAATATTAGATAGAATACGTGAATAATTGTGTGTAAAAAACATTTCACTACTTCTCGCTGCAACTGCCCACCTTCCAAGGGCAGGGTGTAACGGAGACGTTATTAAAATGCAAAATACCAACCTTCAAGTGCAATGCTGGATTCACTAGCATTCCCTTTTCGCAATGCTAACGACCGTACCGTTTAGCGAGACGCTAGGCTTTATCGTTCGTCGAGTAATGGAATGAATGGAGACGGCGCGCATTGAAAGGCGTCCCGCTATCGTTACTTCCGATTACAATGCAAAATGGCTCAAGGCGTATCTACGTTACGTTAGGTAATATCGCTTTAGAAGCAGACTCATATGGCAACGCACCTTCACCAAGCAGAAATCCCTTGCCGATTTTCAAAGCCGTGTCAATCTCGTGCAGTAGATCTGTTGATATGCCTTTTTCTCCAGCTGCAATTTCATTAGCCATTTCCGTTAACGAAAGAAAGCATGCATTGGGTGCTCGCTAAAAAAGCATCTATCAAGCATCACTATGTTCTACAGTCATCAGTCATATACTCGTTAATTTTGCGTATTGTGTATAGTCGATAAATACAACCAATCAAGTGTGTGCGATTGCATAAACAAATTTGTTCGGTTAATAACGATTATTCAAATGCGCATCGGCAAATATGTGATAATTATTCAAATTGAGGTTCTATACGATCTATAGATATACATGAGTGATCGAATCGAATGGTAATTAGAAGAAGCAAAAAAATAAAAAATAATTTTAATAGCATTATGCAATTTTAGTGTCAGGTGCATGCACTTTTTTTTTAATAGCACGATTCAAAGTTTTGTTTTTTAATCTCTGATAGCGTCACGCGCGGTAACGCGTAACGAGAAGAAAAGTGCCCATTCGGCAAGATCTCATAGATCCTCTTACGATCGATCAAAATTCGATCATCACAGCGTCGCGTAACGGTTCGGACGCGAGCGTGGATGTTGCAACGGTTCGAAATAGCTGAAAACAAGACGGCGATCCCGTTGGGCACTGGGATGCGGTGACGTCCAACTACTGGCCTATTTTTCGACGCCCTCTAAATATAGTTTACCTCTTATGAATCAGCGGCGAGCCGCTAGCGTGGCTACGTAGCGATTGCCGCGATTTCAATTCGAAGGAAAATAAACTTAGACCAGTCAGAAACACTGACTTAAGTAAATCGCGTCTCACCATTGGACGACTGAAATTCATCTATGCGGAAAACTACAAAGACCCGCGTACAGTATACGAGAAAGGGATGTTAATTTTTGTTTATTTATTTTAATATTTATATTCAGATAAAAAAAAAGTAACTGATTTTCTTTCAATTTTTTTTATCGTCGAACGAATTTTTTATCGAACGAATTAATAAGATAACGCTTTACCACGACTTGTCTTCAACGTGCCATCGTGTTAATGACGCTAATTAATAATAATGATGTATTTGTGGCACTTCCGGTTTGTGGCCTTTATAAAATGTGTGGAAAGACAAACGAGCTGCGAATGACTTATGGAAGGAAATATCGTATTAAATGAGGGTATCTGTCATGCAGCAATCTGCATTCTTCTGCAGCTGCAGTTCGTGATAAATGACTGCACTTTGTTTTGGATAATGTCAATCAAAGTTTCTCGTACCGTAAGGGCTTTAGGTAAACGAGGGGATGTTACCTTTGACCTTATGGAAGCTTCTAATGTGGAAGGGTTGACATTTATAAAATAGGGCATTTGTACTTATTGTAAATTTATTTTCGGATACACGACACGATACACTGCACAGAATTAAATGGCCATTATTTAGCAAGATTTCTCATATGCACTGAACCAACAAGCAAGACTACTCCAGGTACAGTGCAACCTGATATATTGATGATATAGATATTTTTAATCGATAAACGACTCATGCTACACAATATTTTTAGAATGTTTATGAAAACTAAGATTCCCAATGCTAAGTATATTTCCATGATACAATTACACGCAAAATGTTGAAATCGTGTAGTATTTCCATATATTATTCTGTTTACAAGTAATATTATTCGACGCCTCATATGCAACCTGGTATGACTTACGGACGTGTAGAATGGTAAAAAGACCACTTGTTGTTCCATTGTTCAGCTTTCTTCTAAGGAGTCAATGGTATCGAAATGGAAGAAAATATCAGTAGCGTGCAAGATCAAGATTCCACATATAGAATTATACAGATATCTCCTTTATCGTAAAAAATTTGAATTATGAATATGAATATTAACCGGGCATAGGGAATGCACTTGAGGATGCACTCTCTGACTACAAAATGCAATATACGCACAGGGATATAAGTACAGGGAGAATAATCGATACTCCATTAGTCAATAACACGATAAACCTAATGTACATGTTCCAATCCCGATGTTAGTGATTGTTAATAATATCCAGGACGTCATCACAGTATTATAAAGTCCAAGACCACGTGGTAAAACGCGAGCACGGTAATAATATGGCAGCAATCGAACACGACGAAAAGCATACTCGGCGAGCACACAGCAATCTTCTACTCGGCGAGACTCACCGTCCTCGAGCTCCGATGATATCTTCAAGAACTCCTGAAGATGCTTTGGCAATCTCCTGGCATCGGTGATCTCTTTCCCATCGATGAGGCACTTGGCCTCCTCCTCGGCACCGTCATCTTGATTCCTTTCCGTACCACTGCTCACAGCTTCCGATTCACTCTCGTCCAACTTTATGCCAAACTTATCCAGTCTGTTCTTAGCTCTCTGTATAAACTCTTGTTCCATTTTGTTCATATTAGCCTTCCCATCGGTCTTATCAAGATCCGCATGCGAACTGATCTTTATCACCTTGTGATGCTTCCGCTCCTCTCGTTCCTGCACTTTGTGCACGTACTCGTCGTACATCTTTTGACGGAAAACTTCGCCGTTCGTCGGCACCGCGGACGTTGCGGATTTTGGTCTTTCGATTTTGACGATTCTATCATCGGGTTCGATTCTGTGAGCTATGTCACCTCTTTTCGAGATAACGTATCTCTCCTCTTTGGTTTCATTGCGCTCGGATTCCTCCTTGCGAAAGCCATCCGCGTCCAACATTTTCTTTCTTATCTCGTAAAAACCGTCTTTCTTCACCGTTTCGGATTTGCCATCTCCAACATCTCTGGATTCTTCGTGCCACGTGTCTCTGTGCGTAATATCGTTCTTATCTTGGGAGACATCCCTTAACTTCCGAGAATCCTGAATTTTCTCATTACTTGAAATTTCGTTGAATACGTCGCGTTCGTCCCTGACGCATGGACCACCTATGACGCTGTGCGGTCTTTGCCGCACTTTTTGATTGATCTCCTGTCTGCCGTTACTTAACGTATTACGTTCCTCCTCCTCGGCCATTATAACGTTCTTAAGCTGAGTCTCCAATTGCTCTATGTATTTCAATTGCTCGTCAAAATATTCCTGAGGCAACGAATACCGTCTACGACTATCCATGTGGTATTTCATGTTAGATTGCAACTGTTTCAGATTCTCCATAATTTCCTCGGTACTGACTTGCTTCTCGCGTTCAGTGTCATGATATCTCCTAGGCTCAAGATGACTTCTTGGTGGTGTCTTATCAAATATACTTGTCGTGTCGATACATGATCTATCCACGGATACTGATTTCTTAAATTTTGGGGGTACCTCGGGTTTGTCATTGATCAAAGCAGGATTGACACCTTGCTTAACGTCACTCTTCTTAAGCACTGTAGTCTTCCTCATATCCGACGTGCTCGCAGACTTGTCAATAATAGCACTGTTCATCGAAATAGGACTTTTGCGAAACGGCGTGTTACTTCTGACGGTTGCGTCACAAGACTCGCGCGAACGATCCACCAATGCACTGTTTATACGTTGATTGCCCTCAATGACTTTTCTACTAGACGTTTCGTTGAACTGATTCTCCGTGCGATTTTCCATTAACTTTTCCCTGTCTCTCTTGGACTGTTGATTCGTCGCCCATGATCGTGACTTATCACGCGTAGCTTCTTCCCGAGGCGCTTCTTCGTAAACTGAACTCTCTCCGGTTCCGTGCACATTATTGACTCGGGTTGTCGAGTTGGAATACGTCTTATCGCTGCCTTCACATATTTTCTCGCACGATTGCTCTATTAATAAGTTATTACCACCACGTGTTCCTGAATCGCTATCAACGGAGTTACGCCTGGCCAGGTTGAGCCAGTCCGAGAGTCTGGTAGCTTTCAGACGATCTTGATTGTCATCCAGAGACGGTACTCTTCTCATTGTCTTGTTATCAACATTACCTTTCGTGCTGTAGAAATCGTAAATGGCGTCGCGACTACGTTCCACGAGCTTAGATTTTGATCGAGGATCTTTGTGAGACACTTGCGAATCTCCTGGCACCGTAGAATTTTCTTTAATAATTTCGAGAAGTCTATTGCCAGGTCCAGGAATGTGCCAGTCCCCACTCCAACGACCGGCCTTACCACCCACGCACTGAGTATCGCTCTTATGACCACTTGATTCGCTACCTGGGGGGGCGCATACTTCAACACGATACTTTTGGAGGGAAGCGTCGTGACGCTGTTGTGGCTCGTGATAGCTACGTCTCTCTAGGAACTTCTTGTGCAGGTCCAGGAGATTGTCAGCACTGGCTTGCATCTTGGTCTCTTGTTGGGACGGCGACAAGCAGACTAGCAATCGTGGATCCTCAGCAGTTGGTACTCCCATCCACGTATTAGATCTCTGCTTGCTCATTGTCTCTTCTCGACGAGACTCGCTACTCTCTGTACAGACAACTTCTCTACGTGTCTCTGTGCTCATTGACTCCTCTGAAACAGTAGTTTTTCGCGTATCTAAGTCCACGCTGTGAGATCGCGATATCAACCTTTGGTTACTCGACAGTGACTCTTGGCTCACACCATGCGTTTTTAATGTGTCGTTATCTAGTTTAGTGTTAACGGATTCTTGAATGGTCTGCAGATTTTTAAAGATGTTAAACTTTGGAAGGGTTATTTCGTTGATTATTTGAACACCGTAGGGCATCGACAGGATCTTCTTTATGCAGAGGTCTTTTAGCAGGTCTGGTCTCGGGTCTAGATTAGTCGAAAAATCAACGGTGGTATCGATTTTCTTCGCGTTATACAGATCCTCTATGGGGGAGTACGGTATGGGCTGCGGAGAATCTTCTTCGTTCTCCTTGAAGCTTTCTCGAGATTTCTCTTGCTTTAATAATGTCAACTTCCGTTTTAACGGAGGCGAGTGATTTTCCCTTTCCCGTCGATCCTCAGTGTTCTCTATCTCGTGGAGCACGGAGGGTATGTCTGCCGGTGAAGATCTGTCTGGATTATATTTTGCGGTGCTCAACGAGGCGTTGCTGCTCGAAGAATCCTGACCTTGAAAATCAGTCGGACTAATGGCATTGGTCGTGCACTCGGCTTCCTGGAACGTGTTATCAGACTTTTCTGGCACACCGGCCCGTTTCTCGGCAGTGCCCGCGGAATCCGACTTCACCTCGTTGGAACTGACCCCGGTGGAGCTGGTGCAGTGTTCACTATTTGTCTGCCTCTTCTCGCACTCGTTCGCCACTACTTCAGTCTGGTTATTTTTAACGTGCAGTTGCGAGACGCGCTTCTCTTCCGTGTTTTGCTCGCGTTTCAGACTGTAGCTAACCCCTTCGGACTTGGACAGTGAATCGACGATCTTCGTGTCAAAGGCTGCCGATCTGTCCTCGTGTTTTTCGCTCGACTGTCTCACCGACTTGGCTTCGTTCTCATTGATGATCTCAGTGTCGTGCTTCTCCTGATTACGAAGCTCGCTTTTGCGATACTGATCAGTCTTTATACCGTTCTTGGTCTCTGAGCTGGTCCAGCACTCGGTGCGGTACTCTTTGATCTCGCAGTGCTTCGCCACTGAACTCTTCTCCGAGACTCGTGGCACCTCGAAACCACCCAGGCCGTTCGGAGTGGATGACACCGGATGGTCAGAGAATTTTACAGATTTTTCGGCTGGCTCCTTAATGTGCTCATGCGCTATTTCAAGTCTCGCGTCATTGCCAAGCTTGACGGTACTCTCAACGTTGCGTAAGTCGATGCTGTCACTCGCGGTCGACGCGCTGGGACTGGGCGCCATTAGGTCGTCGATTATGTCGCGTATGTTTTCGGGCAGTTGGGTCAGGTCGAAGCCAGCGAGAATATTTTGTACGTCTTGACTGGTGGTGTCGTGCTGAGATAGAACTGTTAAAAGGGTCTTCACGAAGTCTACCGTATTTTGTTCAGTTTTAACGTTGGATTGGCATACGCGAACTTTATGCTGATGATCCATTGATAATTGTGGGGCTGGCGATGGTACAGGTGGTAGCGGTGGCGGCGATGGTGATAGTCTAGATTCTTCCCAACTGCGCGATCTTCCGATTACCTTGACATTTTCGTAAATTGGTTCGGTGCTCGAGTTAAAGAACGAGTTATCGTGAACGGGAGGCGGTGGTCGCAGGGGTGGCTCATGGCCGTTCTCCGTATCAGCGAAATGTACTGTTTTACCACGCAACGGTGGTGTCGGTATTTTTGGATTGGTAAATACATTGTTTGGAAGCGGTGGAATCTCAGGAAGGTCACTCGGATAATCTATTTCGGGTGGGGTGGGCGGCCGATGTGGCTCCGGATCGCTGCCGAAGCTGGAGGATCTTTTAGGAGGTGGTGGCGGACACCTTCGTTCGTTTGCACAATTCGTCGTTGGATTTACCGTGATTGACGATATTCCGCCAGCTTCACCGTTTATCGCGTGATCGTTATTCGCGTTGCTCGGTACATGATTCGCGATGTCTGTCGTATCGCTTTGAATTTCTATTGTAGCCTCTTGCATCACTGGAAGCTCTTTGTAAACTGCGGTTACCGTCGACACACCAGGTTCCTTCGTCTGTTTGCTATCTGAATTTTCATTATTCACAACCGCCGTGTTTTTCTCTGTTTCCACTGTCGATTTGCTCTCGGCTACTTTCATCTCGCTACTCACGGATTTCACCTGCTCCTCCGTATCCTCCTGCGACATGTTTTTCTCATCGATTCTTTTCTCCTCCCTCCTGTACCTGCTTATTTCCTCATTTATGAAGTCCCGTATATGCTGCTCGTCGTCCTCCGACAGTTTTTCTCCCTCCTCCTGAATAATATCCAGAAACCTGTTGGCGGCCTGCGTCTGCGAGAAGTAAGATTCCAAAATTGCACGTTTCTTGGCTTTCCTGGAAGCTGTACTCCCGCCGAGATTTCTCTCGTTCTCGGCCTTCTGACACTCGTCCCTGGCCTCTTCCGGCGAGGCCGGTAACTTGAGCCCTTCTATGAAACTCCTGAGCTTCTTCTCGACCTCCTTGGACATTGGCGTTTCCGGTGCTTCCTTCTCGTCCATTGTCGCCTCTTTCTTAATATCCGTTTCCGTCTTGGGCTTCAAAGTCGAATAATATTCCTCGAGACTCCCGTGCTCCTCGACCTCCTCCTCTTCGGGATCCTTCTCGAGAATCACCAATTCTCCTACTGGTTCCTTCTCCACGTCCGATTCCGCTTCGACCACTACTACTCTGCTATTGTCAGGCTCCACGTCACTGTCGCTGACTTCATGAATCTCGAGGCTGTTGTTCTTTGCCAACAATGCCAGAGCGAACTTTTGATCGCCAAGGGTCTTGACCTTCGAAGTCAGGCTACTCGAGAGAGGTTCGATAGGTTCGACTATGGTTACCGTGGGTTCATCCTGCTTAAGTCCCCTCTCCAGAATACCCACCCCGGCGATGTGGTCTATTCTGGCCTCGAGCGGAAGATTGCAAATCGTTGTGATTTCGCATATTTTTGTTTCGGTGTTCAGCGCCTTTTTCTCAATTGTAAAGCGATTCTGTCTCGCACGTCTTTTAACGACTGGTGATTGCAGAGAGGGAACTTCGTCCCGATCAGAATCAGCATTTTCAGTTTTCACGGTTACAGCATTTCCATTAACCCTAGTCTCTGCCGCATTTTCAAGGATTGTCTCAATTTTTTCATCGTCTGATGTATTGGTTTCGTTAGATTCGTTCGTCGATCTTTCTGCAGTGCTTCCGTTCTGTTCCGGGGCCGAAGGCTGGAATCGCCTGCGATTCCGACTTCGACGATTTTTACGATTGCGCGAGCCGTGCGGCATCCTGATGAAGCTGTCTTCGGCGTCGGTTGCGTAGTCCAGAGAGTCCTGCCACTCTTTTCCTAAATCGCGAGAGTCAGCCGGAAGAAAATCGTGGGATACAGGGTAAACGTTTCCATTAGCCGTGCAAATAATAAAAAGTATATCTCGCCGGAAGTATCTCGTGTGTTCATTGATAATCCTGATAAACCGTGACAGTCTGTTACAACGTGTCAATAAAAAAAAAAAAAAAAAAAAAACCCTAAAAAATTTAAAAAAAAAAAAAAAAAAAAGCCGGAAGTATCTCGTGTGTTCATTGATAATCCTGATAAACCGTGACAGTCTGTTACAACGTGTCAAAAAAAAAAAAAAAAAAAAAAAATACCTGATAAAACTTTCAAACAAACAACGATTAAAAGAGACACTGCCAACGTCGCAAATCTTCGCATTTCGCGAAATATTCGCAAATGCTCTAAATTTACGGGGGAAAAAAAAATGAATATATCATCCGTATCTGGTATACTGTCGCTTAGACTTATATTTATCTCTCAAAATTGAGATAAATTTTATTCGCAGTCACAGGCTTCTCAGAACTTAAAAATGAACACCACGTGACTGACAGTAAGATTTCACTCTTCAAGAATGGGAACACTGTATACGATGGCAAATTGAAATCCGACCGAGACACGACTGAAAAACGTCACGTTTCCCACGTAACTTTTTCGCGAAGAAATTATTCACAAATAGAACGCGGTTCGATCAATTGATAGGGCTGAAAATGACCGCGGTATAAGTCAAGTCTATAGGACTCGCATCCACAATAGTGACATTCGTATCGGCATCCCCGTCAACGAGAGAAGAGAATTCGCGAATTGCTGTGATGATACGAAGTTTAATGTACGTAAGAAATCCCAATGACATCTCGATCCTCTAGAAAGCATGCAGCAACCATTCCCCGTTACCCAGCATTCCAGTTAACCTACATCCTCTACCTCGAATACTCCAGCTAAAAGCGTATAAATAAAATCGTTAAAGCTCACCTTTCACAGAATCGTACGTTTGATCGGCCGTCAAATTCTTCAGACCGCCGTTCTGACTTGCGTAGCTTTTAACGTTCTTCGTGTCATCTAAAACAGTTAATATTACACGTTAATGATTACACGTCAATTATAACTAATTATCGTACGTCCCGTAGTCACACTTTCTCGAACGAACTAATTTTTCCCCGACATTCAGTCTTAACGAAGTCAACAGAGACTTTACGTATAAAACGGTAAATTTATGTAGCGATAAAACACGCACAAATCGCACAAAACTGTGTCATTGCGAATTCACGTAACAGGAAAGAAAAAGGAGAGTAGGCCGCAATCAATTCGACGAATAAAAAAATTCCCTTCAATAACAATCATCGTTAACGCTCCAACCATACCGCGATAAAATAGCATAAAAATGAATTGCGTGATTAACAAAAAGTGATCTGTCGATTCAAAAAAAAAAAGTGAAAAAATAAAGAATTTGAAAAATCCCCAAAAAATTTATTACAAAAATTGCATCCCTCGTAAAGCATTAAAAATATCACTGATTGCCGTTATCACACCTGACTGTCACTCGATCACTCCTGACACTCGGCACGCAAGAGTCGCTCTACGTTACAGGAGCTCCCAGGATGTTCGAATCGCGGGTACATACTGAGTGTGCTGAAAGCTGCCACCCAGGATACGTAGATTACCCCACCAATTGCTCGTACGCGACACAGAAGCATATCAAACTGTACATATGGTGCACACACGTGTCGCTTCCCTTGTCATATGGGTTTCATACATGGTACCCACTTCCGAGAGGGACTTCCTTCCGAATACATACAATACACCTATAAACACTCGCGTGTTCATCCCACCTCACCCGATCATGAACACACCTATTCATTCCATGACGTTCATTATGTCACTATGGCCCAATCACAGGCCTGCAGGACGCACGAGTCGGCACGCTCAATCGACTTTCGCAATTATAATAATATGTATGAGATACTTGGTTATTATTAGGATTTTAAATTACTCGAGACGCTTGGTCTTATAGGTAATACCTCTTTTATTTTCACAGAGCACGGGGTATACGAAAGGGGATGAAAACGAAATCTTGTAACCTTTGAGACTGCGCGTATACCATATCGCATTGTTGGGGTTAATCAAGGGTGAGTGACTCTCTAATTAGTTCTGTTACTCTCGAGACTCCAAGGGGTTGCATATGCAACCCTTCGTCGTGGACTGTGACTTTGCAACGAGTGCGTGTCACGCTATTGTAAAATAAAGAGTCGATCGCGTGATAATGTGCCTTGGGTATATGGACATTGTGGACTTCGGTTTATAGCACGTATACGTATCACCGACGTATATATAGTTATATCAAATATGTATAACATAAATATAAAAGCGTATTGTTTCAATGTACATTGCTTGTATAGTTGTATTATATTCATTTGATATATAACTACTATATATTACGCTCGCTTGTGCGGCCGACTGTGAACCTATCGTTCCTTGCAGTAAAATTAATCAGCGTCATCTTGGCTTTAATCGTATCGGCAGAATCGAAGAAATCGTATCTAGAACGATCTTCGGTATAGGTATATATGGTATTTGGAAGTCGAAGAAGGACGGATGGGCAGAAGATGAGTATTGCGGAAGCCCGGGGCTTGGCCTTCATGACCCATGACACCGCACCCATTCGACGCATTAACGCGTCGTGTTCAGGCTCGCGTTCACGTATCTATAATCTATTCATGTACTCGGAGTTGTACGAGTTACCGATTTCCGATCTGTACACTATGGACATATAGTGTCCATTGATGCGAGCCGTTGGAGTCAAACCGGCAGTAGGTATAGCACACGGGTTCTTATACATATCCGCATGTACAAGGCGGACTAGGCTTAATCAATTACAATGTAGTGTATGGATCATTTGAAATGCATAGGTATAACGTGAATCGGGTCAGTAATTTTTTTCTCACAAGCACATATACAATACACAGCAGCGAAAAGAAGGAGATTCGTTCACCTTTTATTTTTCATTTAATGATTAATAGTCGTCAGTATTAAGACACAACAGTCTGTGATTTTTATTGCGAATGAACATCTTCCAAATTTTAAGGCGTACCTAGTTGCGTTAGGCATTTTAAGTTGCTGGTATTTTTTTTGTATCTTGATAGACATGCTGTGGATTGATTTTTGGTTGAACCTTTTTTTGACTTTTTGTTCGTGACTGTTATTACGCAAAAGGTAGATATGTGGGTTATCTTTCTAAAACTAATGGCGGGAGGGGGGGGGGGGGGGGGAAAAAAGGAAAAAAAAA
>NW_014333329.1:513247-672296 GCF_000341935.2 Cephus cinctus
AAAAATAAGGGGGGGGGGGGGGGGGGAGGGGCGAAAAATGTGAAAATAAATGAACGGATGATAAAGTCTTTGGAGTAATAAGTTTTTGCTGTCGGGGCAGCTCTACCGATAAAGGAACAATTTCCGGTGTAACTGGCCGGCTTGAACAGCGGGGATCGTTATTTCCGGGATAGTATTGTCCCACAGAGGATGCGATATAACGCGGTGAGTCTCCGCAGGCAGGACGGTTTGACGAGCTTAATGTTTACCGTTTCACCGTGTTAAATAGTTCAAGTATAGTTCATATGGATATCTAGAGTATTACATGGCTTTAAATATCGACAGTGTTAAACGCGATTATCAATCGGTTGATGAAAACTTGATCGACGTCATTGTGCAAAAGGATAATCGACTCGTGATATAACATACCTTCCGGTATCGTGACATCCGGTTTCTCTGTGATTTCGTGCGGAAGGTCGTGGTTAATATATTCGTTGCTCGTCGACTCCTTTTGTGCCAGACTTTTATTCAAGCTCTCTGCCTCCCGTTGAACGATCTTCAAACTTTGCATTACTATTCGTTCAGTCATATCGTCCAATTGGTCCGTAATCTTCTTCTCCTCCTTAGACTTTTCATCCTTCAAATTTTCAATATTGAAACGAACAGTTTTGGATTCCTTTTTACTGGCCGGTGAACCATCTCGACTAACGCCCGTATTGTTCTTCTTAAGTATCGGTTCCTTGCCGAACAATTTTATCATGGCTTGCTCTATTCTCATGTGCTCCTGTATAATCTCGTCCAACGGTTCCATGCAAAATCTACTAAATTCTTGATCTTCGTGCCATCTAGTCTTATCCGCCAGATTGTTACCCGTGCTTCCGTGGTGTGGCGTACACAGCATCCCGGTAAGATCCGAGCCGTTCCAGGTAAGAGTAAAGTTGCCGTCATCCGGAATGGCGACGGTGTTCATTCGCTTAAAGTCCAGGGTGTTCAGTTTGTTCTGAAAGTTTTGCCTCGCCTCGGTATTCCTGAAACAAGCTGGCGGATCGATGAAGAATTTCAATGCCTCCAACTGCTCGTAATATTCCCGCTCAAGATCATGAGCATTCCGGATCTCGTTGCTTCTCGGCGTCTCCTCCTCACGGAACTTTATCCCTTCTGTGCTTTCCGGTGGGAGAGGCTCCAAGTAGAACCTGCTGGAACCATTACTCAGTCTTTTCGACATTTTAAAGTCTAACTTGCTCGTCTTGTTCTCCGAGGAATTCTTGTCATTTTCTTTTTTTCTCTCCTTGAGCAGATCTCGTTTCTTTACTCTGTGACGTGTTTCCAGCCGAGCTTTCGGCATCGACCGCTTACGCCTCCAAGGAGCGCTCAAAGCGCGAAGAACACCCGGAAATTTTCTTCCTGTTTTCGACGCGCTTCTTTTACTTAAACTTTTATCCGATTTTGATACCGGTCGTTTTGTTATTATCAAAGGATCGGTCTTGTCGATTGGTTCTAATCTTTGTGATGGACCAGCTTCGTCTACGGCCGAGAGACATTGCGAACAAGTTAGAAGCTTCATGTTTACGTTTCACTTGTAATTCTGAAAATGTCATTCGAAAGCTCGGGAATTTTGATTTATTTAACGGAAACTCATTTCTCTTATTACACGTTACATTACGAACTGTCTTTGAATTTATTATGGAAACTGCGAGTAGACAATCAGTTTCATTTTTTATAATATATTGATTGATAATTTTTATTGAACTATTGATACTTTTTGAGTACCAAAACAAATCCTGCCACGTTTAATTAATCCGCTTGTTCACTTTGTATATGTAAATATAATGAGGCAATGAAAAATAGATGATCCCATTCGAGCGTCAAGCTCGTGTGCCAGCTCACGCTTTAATAATTAACATCAGCAATTTCTCTCATCAAAAGTCTCGTTTAATAACACTGATTTCAATCAAACACAATTCAACCGTATTCGCATTACTCAATAAAACGAAACAGGCACAGCACGTTCATTACATTCCGTATAATTTTGTTACGACGTTAACGATAAAACGAACCGTGACATATTCCATATAATACACTCAGGACTCGTTACCCTTAAAATGTCAAAATACATATTTTCATAAAATATTCAACGACAATAAAAATCCAAATAAATCTAAGTCACCAACTATTTCTATACACTGTCCTACTCGAACTGTTTGCGTTTCCCAGCACGTTTACATAATCAGAATTCAATGTATACGTTACATCCCATCGTCACATCTTCTATCCCATCTCTCATGGACCATTTCAAACAACTTTCGTACTGCAACTCTCTATAAAGAATACAGCCATATTTATCGACAAAGCTTTCTAACGCCTCTCGGATGTGCATTTAACGGTCCATATCGTAGAAATGTCTCTTCCACTTCCACCGTGTCCCATCCATCTCAAATATACGTCACGAGTCGTTCCCTTAAATTCATTCTTGAACGGTGCACCCCGCGCCCAGCATCCCGAGCTTCCTCACAATATATTCGCACGCACCGCCGCCCGAGCGATTTCTTCTGCACGAGTCTCACAGGAGGCTGCTTGTAAAGCACTGGCACGAAAAGAAGTGGAGCACTGTCTTCGAAAAGCATAAAGAAGAGAGTAGCGATACTCTGCCGGAAGACGCAGGGCGTCTAAGTGGAGGGCGCGCCTGCTTCGCGTACATCTATACGTATGTATTACACATTCACCCAGTTGATACAGTATATACGGATAGTCAGCATGGCGTGACGTCGTAGCAATTTTACTGAAGGATCGAAGGAGTCAAGGAGAAATGGAAAGAGGAGGGGCAAAGACATTGGTGGCTGATTGGTAAGGACACAAAAAAACTAAATAGCATCGATATACTTTTTACCAGCAGTATCGGTAGAGGGAGAAATACTACGAGAAAGGGAAGAAATACGGGGAAAAATAAAAGTATAAGGATGTGGATACCCACCACGGTAATTTGGTAATTTCAAGCGTGGGCGAGCTCCGCTACTCAACGCTAACGATGTGTGCCTTATTAGGACGGACGCGCCTTGCCGTTCTGTCGAATGCGAAGGATATACAGAGTCGATTTTGTATAAGCGAATTTCTTAGGATATTAAAATTCATGGACGATCGTACGTATGGATATTTTCATTAGAGGAGTCTTGGGGGGTTCGTCCTTCGATATTGTAACAGTCGAACGGATCGACTTCCGGTGTGCGCGATGACACGGTTCATTGCGCCCATTGGATTTCGGCCTACGTACGAAAATTAGACGATGTTTGTATACAGTCGATTACTAGTCAACGATGTAGGTCGATAAGTCTAATTAAATAACGTTGGACCACGTACAGTGGCCTTACGAAATTATGATTGATTATGAGCGTGAAAGAACGATTAATTCTTGGCGTATCTCCCACGCGCGTGTCCTCTTTATAACGATGCTCTTTGTAACTATGTAACTTTGATGTATTTAATTCGATGGTGAAATACACATTTTTGAGATACCGTTTCGTTTTTCCTTTGACATTACTCTATACAGTATACGGTATATATACTCTATACTCATTAACGATAAGGAATCGTGATATTTAATACTGCTATGTTATAGCATGCTATATAAAAATGCCGCTCCGGGATTAATCCGAGAGTGACACTTTTGTAATGGAAGCCTTATTTAATTAATGACTTTTAGACTCAAAATTGAATACTCTTTTGATTTTCGGAAAATGAATTGTATCGTCCCATTGAAAATATTAAATATTATCTTCGAGTTACCTTAACGCCTGCACTCAAGGAGGAATTCAAAAACAGAGTTATCCGTCCCCCTTGAAACCCTACAACTTCTGTCTGAAACGTTTTTTTTTTAATATCTGGCTTCGTTCTCGAGAAGATGGACCTGATCACTGTAAATGCCCCACCCTGTATATGTGCTGTATAGCTAGGACCTTAAATACTACGATTTTTATTTGTCTTATTTCAAATGGCTTTATCCAACTTTTACTCTTTTTCGCGATCGTTCAAATGCTTTCATGAGTTTGAGTACGAATTTACAAGTGGCGAACGAGTCTGTCAAATCGAAGCGGAGTCGATTAAGTCTATTGAAGGCGATTAGGAGGTAGTCGATGAGTGACAAATTTATGGAAAATCGATAAATAAGGGAAACACTCACCAGTTCCGTTGCTCCTCGTTTCCGTTGATATGACACGATTCGACGTTGTTGTTTTGGTCGTGATCTCTGTAAAAAACCGTAAATAAGTGATCGATTGAACATTAAAAAATTACTGGTATTCAGTAATTCAACGAAATATGTTAATCTTACTCTTCAAAGTTTCCGTCGACGTATTCTCTTGCAGGCTACTCTTGTATATACGTCTTTTTGGCGATCCAACGTTTTCCCTAAAACAAAACAAAAATACAGGCCTTGAAGTATTTACGCAACGTAAAAGATTCGAAAAATTCCTCAATCCCGCGTCATATTACAGAAGGCGTCTGTACCAGCAGTAATCTCGCACACGGCAAATTGAATTTCTGGATTAAGATAAATTGATGTAAATTGCCGGTTAGAAAAAAAAAGGGAAATTCACGTTACAGCAACCGACTAAATATGGAGCCTCGTACAGGAACATCGAGTAGCGTTGAAATTCTGATATATAATCCAAGGAAATATGTGAGGATTATAGAAATCCTCTAGCGCACCGCCTTCAACGTTATTACCCCGCAGCAACGCTCTGGCAAAGTAAAAACATTATGGCAGGAAAGACCAGAAAATTTCAATTCAATATTTTCTATAAGTCCCCTCGTTTCCCCGCTCGCCCCCTAAGAACCATCAACTATGTAGAAAAGCGTACTAAGGACGTTCAGTTCCTTATTACCAGGAACGCCCTAGGAGCAGCATGGACGTCAATAAATTGCCGGGAATAAAATAACGCACGACGTATAGGAATCACTGTATCCCCAGATTACAAGCCACAGATCCAGTACGTAAAATCTCATGGGCATGATAGCCGTCAATTTTACGAAAGAACATAAACGTATAATACGAATATATTAGTTGGCATAAAATTACATACAAAAGTATACACCACGTATCGGGAAGTATTCAGATAATTCTGAGACTCGATACAGTTACGAAGTAACATCGAACACAACGTTTACCATACGTCGGTATGTAATGCGTGAAATAGATAAGTATAACATCAAATAATTATCTCGTGCATAAATGCTCCAACGATTCGTTATGGAGTGTCGATCTGATACGTCTACCGAAGCATCGCAGGCGTTACAAAAGATGCGAAACAATTGATCCTGTCTGGCATAAAATTCAAATACAGGTTGGTTTGGCGCTCCCTCGTGACGTCAAATGACCTCGCTGTCCAATGCCCGTTGCCGTATTTCCTGTCCCAATCAGTCGGTACTCATTGTGCGACATCAGTTTTATGCGTACTTCAGCTGAGCACGTTGCCAGTCAGCCGATGCGTTACAGCGGGTTGCCAGAGAAGCCAGTGCGTTTTCGGTATTTCTTTGCACGGACGCAGGATCCCGAAAGAACGTTAACCAGTCAGCCAATCGTCTAGCGAACCAGCCACTCATGGAAGATTAACTCTATATAGGCGTGGTCGGAAACTCGTTTCAAACGAATCCAAGGTAATTCCCTAACGCGACGGGTCTCTCTGCATCGAATGCCAATTAAATCTATATAGAAAATTACGAAACGTCAATCGATAACCTATTAATATAACGTGTGATTGGATTATGGTAAGCTCTATGCCAAATATCGCTAACATGCATTTACGAACGAATCAAAAGCTTTCCAATATTCATGGCACGATAAGCTCACCGCGTTCTGTCTATCCGTCATTCCACCTCTATCTTGCATTTCAATAGAGGAGTGACGATAAAGGGGCTTCTCGCGCGGGATTGCGTGCGCTTTCATCGGATAGCCCATTGCCATTATACCTATGTACAGCGAGCCTAGGCTAGTGTCGAACTAGACAGGGAATGCTGTGCCAAGATACGTTAACGCACGTGGAGCGTGTTGGGGGAGTTGATTGTAGCGTGTCCAATTCTGATTAACCAATTTACGCCGGACAATAAAAGTAGAGAGGTGTATATACAGAGAGACCAGTGCACTCGATAGGATTGGTATCGGTAGGAGAGAGGGCATGAAAAATCCGTATAATTTAACGACGATACTTACTGATTGAGTCCGAGTTTTAGATGATCGCCAGCGTTCCGTAAAAGTGCGTGGGCTTCGCTGTTGGTGAGGTCGCGGGTGCTCCTACCGTTTATGCTGCTTATCAAATCACCCTCTCTCACACCCTGTTGAGCTGCTTTGCTTCCTGAATTTACCTATAACACACATTTTATGGCTATTAATATCGTGTTTTTCCTTCAATGGGATTTTCGATGACTTAAGCCAATTTCTTTGATACCAGGCAGCACTTTGCCTTATGAGTATTAGTCCTTCCATGTGTTCTATCTTTATTTTGATCTATTGATCAGACTTGATCTGCATTGCTTATAGTAGTATACGTGCATGTTTCACGTGGCACGTATGTAGGTATTTATGCTCTATATGCTTTCCCTGTTTAATGTAACAATGCACGGCGAACCAGATGTACGTTACTGCTACGGTGTTTGCCTACGGCCAGGGGTAAGCGTTAACCTATAGAATTTTCAATTATGACTCTCGCCGTGATTGATGCATGAAAATACAGCTACGCCGTTGTTCATCAAGAACACGGGTCGAAGCGTCGTTCTAGACATGCGAATAGCGCTGATTCGACGGCTAAATCCTCACCGTGGTGTTGCGCCTCCTGCCGCCTGGTGAACAAAATTTCAGCATGCTGCCCCGCGAGAGGAAAATAACGCTCCGACGTCGACCTGGGGCTGTCACTCCTTTTTCGTATTTTGACGACAATGACGCGTCACGAAATCGAGGGTACGAAAGAGGATGGACGAAGCGAACGAGAGGCAGAAAATAAAGGAAAGATTTAAAAAAGGAGAAGCAAGTCAGTCACTGCAGTCACTAGCTTTTCACAACGACTTCTCTTCTGCACCCTTTGGCTGCTGTACGATTCAACGTAAACACAAGTCTTGTTTTCACGAGTAACGAAGGCGACACTCTTCGTTATATCGATCCGCTCTTACGACGGCTACAGCGATCGTATAAATCTCGTACACCCATCGAATGGACCACTCTCTATAGATCGTATATCCCCACTGACCCGCTTTCCGTTCAGTCGTGATTATGATACTGAGAGTTTCTTTTGACAAAGTTCAATGATCAACGACCCGTCACTGTGATATCGCATCGATGCATCGTGAAAATTATTACGTTAATTTACGCCGCACGATAGTGTTTATTTCCACGCGTTCTTTGGACGATGAATAGAATTTTTTTAATTTCACTTGAAATACTTCTAGGGCCACTCAAGAATAGGGCAAGTGTCTTCGATCTTGCAATAGGACGGTCATCAGCCGTTTGGAAGGTTTGTGGAGTTTGAATTATTGAAATTAGTCACTCGCGTTATATAATTATTTTCATTGAAGTAATCAAGTGCAGTAAGACTCTACAGTGCTGCGGTAGGGCTTTTGGAGTGAAGATCGGTGGTAACGTTACTCGGTTGGTAAGAGAAACGCGAGAACTGATGTTCTCATTCTATGTTAGACTCGACGAGACTGCCGGGGTGCATCCCTTCGCATCCTATCGCATCGGCGCCAACCTCAAGCCAGCACAACACGCAAGTCTTCTCGAGTTGACCTTCCATGGCGTCGTGTCGTCCCATTTTTCTTAGGCGCTACGACGAGTCGAAGGGGTGGCTTTTTAAAATTCAACGGCACCGCGGAAACAAGGTCACCGGTTTAATCTATTTCCAAGGAGACTCCGAACAATCGCTTTCTACACGGAACACCAGCTGCAATTCCAATTGGGGTTAAGAAAATGGATCCGTGGCTTTTAGAATCTTCGGCTGGAAAGAAAGACGGTAGAGAGTGGGGAAAGCCTGTGAGAATTATTAGAATTTCTTTTGTCCTTTTGGCTGGAACCACCGGAGGACAAATACCGTAGGAAACATCGATCCGAGTTATTAGTCCGTCGGGAATAAAATTTGTGGAAAATTTCGCGTTGGAAATTTCGGGACGAATAAACTCCGCATTATTTGTCAATGCTATTGGCTTTTGTCGACACTCGTGAGCGCGACCGTTCTTATAAATCAAACGTCAATAGCACTCTGGTGAATAAAATGTATATACAGTCCGAATGCATCGAAACTGTACAGAAGTAGTATTACGTGATTCAACCCCTTTGAATGTTTAACGTCAGCACAAGAAATTGAGCTCTCATAAATACAGAAGCAAAATTAAAGCACACAGGGAAAATGACTACTGGTTATTTTTATAAAAAAAGAAAAATTCACACAGAAATCAATCCTTTTCTACCAATGATTTAACACCGTTATAAACTCCCTAAATAACTTGCCCCAGATTGAGATCACTTTGCTAACTAAACGTTATAACTTAATCCATTGTTTCCCTGAGTGTTTGTTACACGCGAGATGTACAGCGCGCAGGTCTCATCGAGACTGACCCTAGCGCAGTCCCCACTACCCTGTGTCCACTTCATCAACCCCAGTCTCATCAACTTCCTTCCACACTTCTTTCTACCAAGAGAAACCCTAACAACCAACCCCTCCCCTCCGCCCTCCTATCATACTCACCTCCACGGAATTCAGTCTTCAGCATTTTCCTTCCACTTCCAACTTCCTCCGTGCTTCTATAGATCTGCTTGACTTCGTCTGTCTAGCGGAAGGATTAAAAAAAAAGTATCCGAATATTTACCATCTCGCGAGATAGTCAAGCTTAGAAGTTATAGGTGCGTGCGCAGATATAACGAGGACTCGTATTTTCCAACTGGATGATTCCTTTTCGCGATCAAATATTTATACGAGCATTCGGGATGCCGATTGGCCGAAAATTTCTCGAGGGAATTTACGGTGTATTAAGAATGGATTGATGGTAAATTGTTCCGAATGTTGTAACTAGTTTCCAAGGACGTGACCTTGACATTCGGTGGAGGCGCAACGCTGGACTAAAATGGTCGACAAGGGCATCGTTTATGTTAACTGTGGATAATCTTAGCCCTGACTATCTTTCCTCTGGCATCAGCGTAACCTCTTGACATTATCAAAGCGCGAATTACACGTGAGCTCGAAAACGGTTGGTCGATATAACAGATGTCTGGATAACGCTGAACGACCTTCCACTTGGATTTGAGTAATATTTTCTCGACCTATTAAATTCCAAGATGCGACTCGATACAATTTTGTACCAAAGTCATTATTATACTTGATTATTTCTATCCCGGGCTACGTTTCGTTATAAATTACATGTAATTATAAAAGCGTATCGTCAATTCCATACATTATTTCCACTCAATTATTCTTCCTTCCTTTTCTTCCTCTAACGAATTTAACATCTGCATCAATCATATTGCCAAGGTCGGCCATTTCCAGATGCGCAAGGGTAACCAACTACTTCTAAGAGAGCAATTCACTTGCCACCGGTTTGTCGCACCCTCCTAGTACTTCTTGCTTATCTTCTTTCCTCTCTCTCTCTCTCTGTCTCTCTCCTTTTCTCTCTTTCTAGATGGAAAATCTCAATTCACCGTGATCGTCGAGAATCTCTCGAAACTTACCGCGCGCAACTGCAGACACCAAGTGATGGCGTACACAAGTGAACCGTGTGAATACCCGCCGGCTTCGAAGTCCCCTGCTTAGTTATTATTCCACTGGCAACGTTGAGGTAGCCATTGCGATCCTCTCAACGAACTCCACCTCCGTCCAACTACGGCAAGAATTTTTCCATGGTTCGCTGACACTCAGAAGTAAGATATTCCAGAAGCTTATCCGAGACTTTCAGACATCTGGTTCCTCACTTCTAATACCCATCTCGAGTAAATAAGTCCCGATCTTCCAAGGTATTAAATGACGATTTTGATATAGCGATCAGATACGGAAAATCATAGTAGTCACGTGACTTTAAAGTTGAACAAGAAAAATACAATATATATCATTTTCGTATACATATAAACCCTCGTCTTTCATATCAATACAGTATAGATATATATTACTATGGTATAGCAAGTGTTATCCAGGCATTAGTGAAGAGCGACACAATCCTCCGTGAAAATAACGTTTGACGGAAGCAGACGAGTCATGCGACTCGCGAGGCCCGTAGTCGCCAGCTCAAAAGGAAATAACGCTGAATACGCCGAGCTCCCAGCTCGCTGGTTCTCCGGCCGTCCGAAGAGCATTTTCGCGTAACGCGTGCCCGGAATTACGAGAGCCACTGCTCGTCGTTAATAATTCAACAGCCGTGATTTTTCTCACGGCTAGCTGCGACGTCGACACGAGTAAGCTGTCCAACGGGTCGAACTGAAATACGTATAACAGTACAACTGCCCCAAATTGATTGTAAGAAGTCGATATCAATATTAATATAATTTTCTTCAAGAATACTCATAAAATTATAAGCATATTTGGCACAATAGATAAACGTCAAAAATTTTACCGAAATCAATTTCTCCTACTTGCCCTGTTCCCTAGTAACCAGGGAATAATGTATCATTACTTGAAATACATGTCTCTTCGTTAATCCGATGGATCCATTAAGCGGTACAAAAATGATATTAAAAAAAAAGACACAACGTCAATCCCACGACAGTGACAAGACTACACGCATTGTTACCAACTTTTTCCTACGTGTCTAAAACTTAAAAAATTGTTTGCCCGATCGCAATGATGATGCACCCTGCACGGGGCGGTACAATCTCTCACAGATGAGACCAAGCGCAAGAAGCGGTCTACCACCATTCCCGTATATCGGCATGTACCTAAAAGGCTCTTGCCTTGGAGCGTCAACAAAGCACTCTACCTATACGTACTACGGTAGCCTATCTCCTCGTAACGAGAAGAACACCAAGTAAGAAACGCTCGAAGAAGTTGAAGCTTGTATATATATATATATATATATAGATCTCCATAGCTATGCACATGTATAGTTATTGGTACTAACTTTTAAATCCTCTTAACGCTCTCTTTAAGAGCGCCGACGACGGAATCTTGTTCGGTGCCGTTTTGGTAGTGCGGTTACAGGATAATCTTCATGCCGGCAAACGTATAACTCTATTCAACGTTTTACGAGCCGCGTGAATGTCTCAGAGACCGCACCGATTCCGTCACGCGGAATCGCGAGGTCTTCCAAGCCGATGAGAAGCAGAAGAACGAGAGAGAAGGAGAAAGAATGAGAATAGACAAGATGATATATGTTAGAGAGAGGCAGAACGAAGTCGTGGCATTTAGTTGGTTTCCTAGGTTTAACCACTGGCAGCCAAGATCGCGGATAGAACGAGGGTGTCGTGGTGGCTTGTGTAGGGAAATACAATGGTGCTACCCAAAGGCCCTACTTATCGGTCATTGATTCCGTTCTGAGCATCGGGCAAGAACGCCGTTTACGTTTGCGGAATAGTTTGTGACTTCTGTAGGAACTATGCAGCCATGTGTTACACGTCTATGGCCACCTGGGTACCGAATGCCTACGTAGTAAGGCTGCGGTCGGTAAATGGCGAAATGGTGAAATCGTAAATTAGAGCGATAGCCATTTTTGCTGGGCGACATAGTAAAACGCTTGAATATAACGGTACTTATGCTTGCATGTGTAACGTATGCTAATATCTTACCGGAAATGCCGGTGGTATGAAATTCTTTCGTATGAAAATAAAACCCACCTGATTTTTCCTTTACGATAGCAGTGATAAGAGTGGGTAATAGCTGGTAAAACAATAACGGGTGGAGCAATTTTAAAAAATCCGGTATAATCTTCGTCAATGGGACGCATTTTTGTAATTTTCGTCACGTAATTTTAGATACAGGTATCTTTCTTTTTGAATGAAAAATAAAAATGATCTCGTAGCTACGTCGGGTCAAGTATTCGCGTGCTATAGTCTACAGCTATCATTCATTTATAGTTTGCAGAAAAGTAGTCATATTTGTACTTCATTACATATCGAATTTTCTCTTTTACGTTGTTAGATAGAGCGGAACTCAATTATATTAAAGCATCATACTTATCCTATACATATGTATAGTTACTATCCGTTTCCATTCGCTTATTCATACCGAAGAAGAATTAGAAGTAAGGCTGACAGCCTGTTTGAGATTTCAATGGATCCCAGCCATCCATTTAAATTTAATTGCATCTTTTATGTGACCCCTATCCGTATTACGAGAATTAAGGGTGAACTTCATTTTTATTTTTGACTATATAACTTCGGCATACGTACGCGTAAATATCGTAGGGATCGTTTTGTGGGATATAGCTTTCAGCAATAAATGGCCAGCTGGATCCGACTACTTTTTTTTTTCGAATGTCTGTCTATGCTCGCGCTCCAGGGAAAACTGCCTGTTCTCGCGTTAACTTTAATTGATAGAGAGATTTTCACTTATTACGTGGATCAAGCCGGTGCCAAACGTGGCTAAAGACCTTTTCGCTCTCAGGAGTCTTGAACTGGGTCAAAATAATCGTTCACCACCATATCCGACCAATTTTGGCCTAACACTTTTTTTTTCGATCCCACCGGAACGCACGTGATACTCTTATATGTTCTATTTCTTATGTGCCTCTATCACTCCGTCAGTGTCCATAGGGACGTGTCTATATGTATCATATACGGAGGTGGGAAACGGAGAATTCTTATACTTCGTTATATACAGAAAATCTTTGTCCTTTGTGACGATGCTTTTCCTTCTTTTCTTTTTCTTTCTACCAAAATGGGGTCCATAATCGATATACATTCGTCACCGGGTTCTGGTAATGATGTAAGACTAACATGCTCATTATCGTCTTGATATACTCGCACACTAGTTCTAATAACCGAATTTATCAGTATCTAACGCCATCTTGGAATTCCTTTACGGATGCTTACGATTTATACACTGTTACCACTAATTATAATGAGAATGAATACAAATTTTTTTAAAATTTGCTAATTTTCAATAATGCATTTCTATTATTGCATTGATTCAATATATAAGCAATAATCAGATCGACCAACAGTGTGGCTACTGCATCATCTTACCGATCAACGTCGTATGTTATTTTGCAACGAGATATCGTTATCTCACACACGGAGTGAACGCATTGAAGAAGAAACGTTGGCAAAGAAAGAAAAAAAAAGATTGAAAAGGTACTAAAAATTAATAGCTCAAATTCCTTGATTATTTCCACTAATTTTTTTTCACACTTACCGATATAGCCCGTACTTGAAATAAACTCGAAAGTTTTAAATGGAAGCTTCGCTAATAGTAGAATTTCGTGACGCGCAAGTGTAGGTATAACGAGTGAAGATATACAGGGTAGAAATCAGACAGGATGTCCTCAGGCGGTGCTTCTGGCCTGAATGATCCCGTATACTATATTTCGTGTCTCTTACACAGCACTGTACGTAAGTCTGTCTGAGCTTTCAGGAAAATAAAGGCTGTCGTACGTGTAGAACAAGGAGGGAGTCCAAGTAGAAGAAAAGGTATTAACGGTATTGAAGAGGAACTTTGAAGTCTGACAAAGAGAGAAAATCTTTACCTCAGCGTAAGCCTAAGATTTTCCAAGAATTCAATAAGGTGCATTTTTGAAATTTGAAAAGGGTGACAATTTCATCATCTCCACTCTTCTGTATCTAATAACGACACTTGGATTACTCTTGTTTCTCACTAGGCAACAAAGTCTCGGTTTCTCGAGTACATACCTATTCCCTCTAAGTAATAGGGCGAATCTTTGGAGCTTTGAACCAGTTCCGGTTAGGTTAGTTCGCTGTGGCTGTGAGGTAGGTATAGGTGGAAGGTAGTGCATCGGCCCGAATAAAAGATCCTAATGGCTTTGCGGTGCCAGGTCAGGGGAAAAATATAACAACTCAATAGTAGTCGTAAAAGGTGGGTAACGTGAGCTGAAAGCTGATTTAGCAGGACGAGTGTGCCCCATACATTATGTAACTGCTAGATAGCTGTAAGGGACTTGGGATAGTGTAGAGATTAGATATAAAAAAAAATCCGTGAAAAGATTCAAAAGAAATTAACAGCTCGGTGTGAGTTTGTTTTTACGTCCCTGATACAGGACACCACTGATAAGAATTCTGAACGTAAACATATCCGACTGTAATACAAGTAATGTAACTATCAGTTCCTATGATCGTTGTATTATAGAAAAAAGTGCGAAAGCTACGATGACCAAAGTTTTAATTGAAAAGTATAATCCCGAGTTCCGGCCGATTTTACGATTAGAAACTTAATAAATTATTTATTAGAAATCAAGTAAAACTTGAATATTTATCGTGAAACTAGTCTGGCCTTCGTGAACAGGCTAGACGAAGTATACTTAAAATGCTTCGATGTTGTTCAATGGGAAGTCTATGGAATACGCGAATACGAGAATTTAACAATGATAATTGATTTGCAGTCTTACGATTGCATTGAAATCGTCAAAAGAGACGTACGACAATGAAAACCTCTTTAGTAAATTAAACTTGTTCCCTCTGTGTATATATCCGCGAAAAAGAAGGCTCTCGAAGCAAAGTGATTTATTTATCTCCGTTTAGCGGGTATACACTCGAAGAAAATAAATTAGAGTGAAAAGAATTCCTGAATCCTGCTTATACAGCGCCTGACTATATATCATTTACAGAAATGAGACTGGCTTTAGGAACCGTATATGTATGCCATATACATACTATACATACGTTATTCAAAGAGCCAGAGTCAAAGTCAAACAAGTGGAATTCTGACACGCTATACGCAGGTAGAAAAGCAATCAAGTTATATCAAAGGTATACACCACCCCGCCCCTTCAGGGTAGGATGGAAGAATTGAAAGGGAAGGATCCCGCGACAGGAGAAACTTTAAAGAGGATACGAGAGACACAACGTGAAATGCATTATGCATCCAAGAGGACTCACTGGCTAGATCTTGCAGGCACGGAGGATTTTAATTAAAACAAAGACCGCGTACAAAAGTAATTAACCGCGGCGGCACAGCGAGCAGAGAAGAAAAGTCAACGAGTCGTGTTCTTAAGATTGCCCCGATGCTTTCAAATGATTGTCGTTTATATTTCTAAACAAAAATTCCCCGAGAGTACCCGCTCGTGCATCCTTGCCCTACAAAATTCCTGGCACTAGAATTTAACGTAAGTCCAATTTCCCATAAAAAAAAAGTTACATTTGCCTGACAACGAGCAAAAGCACTCTTCCGGGAGCCGCGACAGTATCCGATTGGTATTGACGTATCTTGGCCATCCCCGAAGGAAATTGTCCAATCAGAAATGTTGGAAAAAAAAATAGAGAGACTTAAGCGCCGTAGAAGAGTAATCGCTCGTATCCGCGTCTGAGAAGTTTCATCCGCAAAAGGGATGAGAGCGAGTAGGAAGTGTCGAGCAGTGGCTAACGACGAAAGTGCGACGAGTGGACGATTTCGGGATAATCTTCGTGTAACAATGAGAGTGAGAAAGGCCGGATACACCGAGAGTCACCAAAGTCACGTTTCAGTTTGAACGATAAGGATCTAGCAGTGTCGCTTAGTTTATTTAATTCGGACAATAGCCTCGAACAAAGGGGAGCAAATGAAGTAGGCAGAGCCAAGTGCGCAGAAGCCAGAGCCAAGTAAGTCAGCACGTCCTAGTCCAGTAATGGGGTTCTGCGCGCAAACGGGCATACGTATACCAACGCTTGGATCACCCACTGATTGATCAAATAAATCAAGAGAAAACAATACCGACGTAAAGCTCCTGCTCATCGTGCGAACTTCCTGCAGCCGGGTAAAGGTCCATTCACAGGAAGACAAGAGATCCTAATGCAGTTGCGACACTTGCCCTTTCGATTGATTTACTTTGAACCTTCTTCTTTATGAGGTGTAAACGTTTGTCCCGAATTCGTCAGATCTACGCACAAGGATCTACGCCCTTTTTCTTTTTTATTTCTATTGCCGTACGTACGATGAGGAATCTTTTTGGTTAATTGCGCGATGACTGTTCACTCTTCACTGCACGTACTAAATGACTGATCTTGGCACCGAATGCAACCTCACTGGCAGACATACTGTCATTCGATACGTGTACGCCCCTTGGTTTATCAATGGTAAATACGTCTGATTATAGACTAACGAAGGACAATTTGATTATGAAGCTTATTAATACCGAGCCGGTAGTTTATTGGTGACTTTATGAAATTCAAGAGAATTAATCTTCCTTGAAAATCGTCTGCTGCAACCAGTTACATGGTACAATCAACGTCTGGATATTCGAGAGGAATGCGTATACGGAGTGAATGCACAGTCAAGTGTATTTCAGCTCGTTAAGCTGTCATTATCTGTTACGGAAGACTTTACGAAATTGGACGCGACCGGTCGAGAAAGAAATGTCCAAGATTACGTCGAGAGTTTTTGATGAGCGATGACGTAGCTATTTACGTTGATTTCAGGTAATAAATATTTATTGTATATAGGACCTTTTTTCGGTTCGGATGATGATGAGGTCGCGATAAAAAATATTTCTTATATAAAAAATAACTGCACTTCTGCGTGCGACTTGCACATAAATATTTCTGCGCGTAATGGAGCAATAAGTTTGTGCAAACCCGAACGAATGTCTCCCAGGCTGTCTGCGAAACTGCAAATTTATCCTGGTTTATTGTGTGTGTGTATATATATATATGTCGGGTGATTCTTTTCTATCGATACGCCCGTAGGTGATTCTCACAAGATATATGTATATGTACATATACGAGTGCGATACGTTAGTTTTACTGCGTCTTGACTCCATACTGAATTTTATTTACAGATCACCGATGTTTATCGAGAGGGACTCGAGTTTTACTTGACTTTCCAATTGAAAAATGCTTTTACGTATCTACCCGACGGCCCATTTTTATCATTTCCATTGACGACTTTCGACCGATACATCTTCCATCCATAGGTTCAGATATGACGTTACAAAAAATACACGGGATGTTTCGACATTCCATAAGTGCACGTAAAACATGAGCTATAGGGTGTGTATTCCCGAGTTAATAATTGGTCATTCAAGAAACACGTTACTACGTTGTTTTACGGGAGGCAGTAAAACATTTTACGCTTCTCAGCACATTCACCGTTTTTCAAAGAGCCCGTACGCAAAGAAGATGCCTCCCTATAGAAATTCCATTGAGAAAAACCTCAAAGGATCGCATAAAAATGACGTATTTTTGTTAGAATTTTGAGGCGTTTGGATTCCACGTTTCCAGAAGTTCATGAAAGCCGACATTTTTCAAACTGCGAAGGTATAAAAATAACGTCCTACCCCTCCCATGCATCCACGATACCCAGTCTTGTCTCTTAAACCTTCAGACGTGGCGTAGAAATTGTCATGTAACTTCCAGAAATAGAAGCGACCCGTCTGTCGATATAAAGCGACCTAATTAGAGAAAGTTTGTTAAGGGTTAAGTCTCCTACCACGTTAACGAGCTACAAGTATTCCGTATTTTACGTCTGCAAATGAATCTTCTTGAAAGTCACTCGTCCTAGGGACACCCGGTAGTAATATTTTCTCGTTGTGAAAAATCAGCCTGTCCTTTGTCATATACATGAAGCGAAATGAACTTCTACAGGGGAAAATTTGTATAGGCCAAACATGGCATGGCGTTCGTTTATTTCGAGAAACAGACATTGCGTTTGTCTGCGGGTTACACAATTTTCTGATATCGTCCGTGAGGTTGCCGTGAAATAGAAGATGAGCTAAGACACTGTATGTAAAAATAACTGTTTGCTTCTGGCCAGTGGCGGTTCGGTACGACTGACGTTGTGCGAAGATATTTTCCTGACGACTTTCCAGCATCTCTCGAAAACACTTGACGCTCACTTTATCAAATATTACTACAGCCCTTATCCACGAACCTCCGTTGCCTCGTCTTACGGGAATGCGAAATTTCACGGAGACGGTACATGAATTTTTCAACTTTCGAGTCTCAACGGCACAGTTGCCCCTGAAGGACAGCAAATCCTGAATTATAATAAATCGCACCGTCTCTCCGCATTAAAGTTATACAGTCTCTCGTAACTTTATTTTTCATACCATATCATACTTCGAAGTTGATAACACAGTCGGGCGTAATATTAACAGTCGCTGTTTTCCTGCTCGATTGTAAATAATGCAGGGAGGCAAGCGAAGGGCTCACGCTGAAAACTCTCTCGCACGGAAACCGTAAATTCTGGTCGTATCCCGTTTTCTGTAAAAGCGATAAACTTCCTCCGTCAAGAATAGAAGCATAAGAGCATTACTCCAGGGTACGTAACACACAAAACCAGAACAATACAATTATTAGACGCCATTGGCTTCGTTATTTAATTATGAATTTTCAAGCGTAAAAAAACTTTCGTACCAGTCACGTTATTATTCAATAATATTACGTGACTACTCCTTTTCCTCAACAGAGCCCATGCCAGTGCTCCGAATAGACTCGCACGAAAATTACCAATTCAATTTCTCATCTGCATCCTACTCACCGGCTTATTTACCCTCTTCCATCAGTTTTGATGTCGCGACTCTAAATCCTGGCAACTACAAGACCAGACGATGACTCCACAACAAGATACCACCAGGACCTTCCACGGCCCGCGGAGCTAGACCATCAAGATGAATGTCCACATAACGAAAGTTATTATGGATGAATTTAATAACACTGCGAATCCCCTGTATGAATCCCTCGTAGTTCGGCAGTCTCACAAATTCCACTGACTCCGTCGCCGAGATGACCAGCCACTGGCAGAGCCACTGGGAGTTTTCGACCGGCAAGCAAGTCAGGCAGAAGCCAGTGCCTAGGACAATATTAGAATCGAATGTCCCACGTGCTCCCGGCTACTTGCAGCTCGTGTACAAATGGCGTCGATGCTCACGAGGGTGTTGACGGAACGTAGAAAAAGAAAAAGAAAAGAGTCTTTCGCAATCCAGAATAATAGAAGTAAAGTCAATGCGCCACGTCCTGCCTACTTATCTCATTGCCACAGCGACACGATAGCCAAACCAGCAATTTGAAAGTCTAAATCAGTTGGCACCAACCACGAATAACAAATGATGTCTCAGAACGTGTTTTGCGGTACAATTTGTACAATTAACTCCGAAGTATCACGAGCAGCCTCCATGTACATACATGTACTATAATAAAGTACGGTCCTGCGCCTTGAAATCCACACGAGGAACCTCGAATCATGCAAACTTTATGCTGATTCGCTTTCTCGTTCCTAGCATATCAATAGTAAACATAATCATCGTCAGCATAGTACTTCGAGGAGTTGCCGAATACCGTAGTTGGATTATGGGTCAAGAACCCATTACATGAAACGTAGCCTCCATTAGCATAAAGACATAAACATCGTAATAGGTATGCACGTCGTGTATGGTAAAATGGGTGCGCGCGCCATTCTTAAATTCTTTCGATTCTGTTAGCCTCATCATCGACAGGGACTTGGAACAGCTCATTCAATTCGAATGACCGGCGAGACAGCGTTCAAATGGCACGTTTAGAATTAGAATGGGTATAATAACGGTCCAACTAGCATACGGCTTCTACATATAACGTATACCGCTCTTATACTACATGCTACGGGTCACCTATAGGTACGTCTGGGTCTATAAGCCTCACGTACAGATGAGTACAATACTGATGAATTGATGATCATCGTAGAGATCTACCGAAATGATTTTAGAATAATTTTTTTTAGTACCAGAATCGATCCTAGGACTACGTCACACCACTGTGCACATATCTATAAATATCCATACCATCTTTGAAAATTCATGGATTCGACTCGTACGTCTAGCGTAAGCAACGACGTCCGTTTCCCGTCTCCCTTGTTCCTTCTGTTCCACGAAGGACGCGTCTCCGGCATGTCTGGAATCCATAATAACTGCCTATCTACGTCTTGGATCCTGGTCCCAGGTGCCTGACAGATAAACGTACTCCCTGCAAGAATTTACTTGACGCCGTCGAAGCCAACGTATTGAATATGCCATTGCGAAAATTCATGACGCTATATTTCCTATAGATTTCATTGTCTCCCTTTCGCACTGAATCATCATAGATAAGCGATAGTCGTTCGCGGCTGTTAAAAGCCTATTTCTTTTTTTTTTTTTTTTACGCAACGCATGACACATGGGCGCGGTGGTAAGATCATTGGGTGCGGTTCGCAACGTCAGATTGATCTTTGCTAATATGCCATAGGACTCGGCTTAAGAAATGTCTAGAAACGTGACGCCAGGATCGTTTCGTTCAAGCGCCTCGTCGCCTGTCGCAAAAGCCCAGAAACTTTAGACAACCGAAGCCAAAGCAGCCAGTCGAGATGAGATTTATTGAAATTTCATCGGCGTCCGGCTAGGCCCTATTAATAATTCTCTCAACGGCAGGACTCCAGTCGTAAACTCAAGATGGCGTTATGTACGCTCGTTACTACGTCGATCGTGCTTGCTAACGATCTAACCTATGTTACATCGCGACTGGAATTAATTACACAGCCATCGCACATCCCTCTGCGGCCAAACCCCCTTTACATTAATTTCATCTCTGCCGAGTGAGTTGGACATTGTTACCGACATTTTGTGCAGTTTACGAACCTTTCCCTGACACTTGCTACACATATTCACGTCGGATTCTGCACTATATGTGCCTGCGTTACACTTGCAACTGCATCTCTCCTATATTCAGAGACTTGTACTGGCCGATGTTTCGAGAGGAAACTACTTGAACTCTCTCGACCTATGGTCGCCACATGCTATCGGACACACGGATGGCCACGTTTCACACCCTGCGGACGTGTAATGGAAATATCATGTAGACTGCCAGATATATTATATTCATATATATGTATACCTGCTATATAAGTTTGTAAGGTGCATTATTATATGCATACCCATATGGAAAGCATATGAGTACGTATCTTACTTGGAACAAGTATCTGAATAGTATGAGTATATTAATATATACACAGTAGTTCATATATTGAATGAGCGTATGACTAGTTTAATGTATGTTATGTGTATATATATATTTATAGTCTGATACAAAATTATAGTCGCGATACCGTCATTAACAATATGTTTTATGGGAAATTAAACGTTACGATATTAAACGATGACGTTGCTTTCATCGCGTACAAAGGCGTAATTTGTATGTAGCTAATGACTTATCCAAAGACAATTAATTATCATTAGTCCCAGAGGAAATCGTTCTCTGGTATAGCGTGAGGTATTACGCTACGTTTGATATACGATAAGGAACGGAGCGCGCGTCAATATCTCAAATATCGCTATTTCCTGTTTAATCAACGCGAATTGCACTTTATACGCCCTCGTAGGTGTCGCGTTTTAGGACGATCCAATTACAGTTTTCAGTTTGTCAAATTTGACTCGGCTAAGTAATTGGATAACGAAATGTCTTGGATAGAGTTGGATATACTCGCAGTTTTGAAAAAGCATGACAAATATTTTTGAGTTATTATTTTTTTTTTATAATAGCCTGTTCTACATGGAGTTGGATGGAAACGTGACTACTGTTCATAGACATATGTACTGATAAATTTATTTTTGCAGTTCATCTCAGCTTCCAGATTCTCACGAAGGAAAACAACACATGGATCGTTCTTCTCACTCGATGGATCAACGCTTCGAATCAAACCAATAAATTTAAGTGCGTTTACACAGAAGGGAGAAAAAAAGCCGGAAGAAAGGCAACGTATGATAATACAGGAAGCGAAGCAGGGTATACGAACCTTGTTGCGGTAAGTGCTTGGCAAGCACGCCCACTGAGCATAGCTCATGTGCACCATCCTTGCACCTTGTTTACGTTCTTGAATTATATTTCCTGTCAAACGACGCCGCCGTAAAGTAAATTTCATTTACCGCAGCCACTCATTGTCCAGCTTGGAAGGCAACAGTTTCAAGCGTGTAACACGACCGAGTAGCGAGAGAAATTCACGAGTACGAAATCACTGTGAAATCGGTATATCCGGGTAAAAGACGTGATCACGCTCTTGCGTAATATCTCAACTCTCGATTGAAATTTTTCAAACTCACTGCCGAATTTCACCAACGGTCCATAGAGTGTGTTAAGAAAAATATTAGCAACTCTCCTTATTGAGAATTTACATATAAACAAATAACGTAGCACGACACGTCACACGGAGAAACATACGAGTTGTATGAAACACTGTCAAAGGCCACGAGTGCCAATAGTCACTGTCAAACAAGAAATCAATTTGATTAACCAAAGTCACTTTCTTAACCACACCCGTAAATCTGCCAAATTAAATTAATCTCCCAATATCGTGCCGATTAAAAGTATCTAGGATCACTGTTAGTCACGTAAACGAAGTTCGTGTCTAAAATGACGTTACCACTGCGAAGATTTAACGAACTTGGGTTGACAGAGCGCGACTGTCACTCGCCGATAGTTGAAAACAATCTGATCAGCCAGATCGTGCGAAGCTCTTCGATATCGTCACAGCTTTTACATGTCCCGTGTACAGTTCAGTCTTCGAGCGCAGCCGACGTTCAAGTTACAGTTTCGTCTTTGACTTATTAGCCCGCAAGAACACACGTGCAAGTAAACTGGACCGAACTACAGAGTGCTTCCCGTCTTGAGAATTGAATGAAACTGAAAAATGTTTATCGTGCTTGTCCGTGAGTAAGGCTGCGTGGTAATTGCTACCACTGGCCCAAGGAATGACAGCTACGGCTCGTTCCCTACGGCTTACTGGTGTGGGACCGTCAGGGCCGAATAAAATGGGGCGCCACGAAGAAAGTGGAATCTCTGCCGGATTTAATTTTCAATTGATACTGAATGCCATCGGCGATTGAAATTTTTCTTCAAGAATTTCGACACGACACGGCATAGACTATTTACGGTAGAGCTATTTATGTTAAATGATACCGAGAATAACACAGTTCATGCTACGGATATATCGCAGCGTGATAGAACCCCAAAGATCATATTTCCAGATACGTTACTGTTATACGCAAGAAGTATGAAAGAGTATTTGATATCAGCTGATTATCCAAGACGCTTCAAAGGTTTAAGGTTTGTTTTTATCGTTCCAAAGTATCGCGACAGTGTATTAATATCAATTTCTCTCCACTGTATTCGTATAACAATAACAGTGTTGGTTTCTTATCCGCTACCCGTTTCTGACGTGAAGAATTGAAGTTCTTCTGGTGACGTGCGCATTTGGCTCTGATAACGTGTTATTGGCGGTACTGATCATTGATCGATCTAGTTATAGATATACTTTTCAGACACTGACCGATGATAACGAAGTTACCTGAACGATGACGTTTATCTTCTCTAGGACGTGATAGTACAGCTATGACGCATCGTTAAAAAATTCATACGACCTACGTCAGACCATAGTAAAACTTTGAGAGGCTCGTATGTAAAAAATATTTCTTTTTTAACGCTCAAGGCTCCCGAATATCCCGTTACGGCACTGTCCAGTCGTTCTACGTTGGTAAGTGCATTCGTAGCATAGCTATGCTTTAATGCTTCTACTATGCGGGCGTAAGTGAGCGAGAAAGGGCCCCACACTAAACGCATCGAAGGAGAATGCTGGCCCAGTGAGTCACTGACTTACTGAAAGTCCCATCCACTTAGACTAGATTCTTCAGGCCCTGGTCTGGATCCATTAACAAAAAGGGGCTCAATAGGTATTAGAATTAGTGGAATGATACGTAGAATTATTGGGGGCGATACGCCCACGTTCTTTTATTTTAAAAAAAAATATAACAGTCGTCAAAATAAAAACTATAAGTGACAGCAGCAACACTGACGGTCTATTTATTCAATGTTTAATTTCACTTAAGTTCCAGCAGCTCTGTTACTCGCTGGAAATACGTGTCAGGAATCGTGGAGTCAAGCATATACATATGTATACATACTAGCGACCTTGTCCTTATCGTGTTTGCATTATAGAAACGACGTTATTATCGTAGCGCGAAACTATGCTATCGGTAATCAACAGTGTTGTACCCTTTCACCGTACGTATATCAAAGGTATACTGTACCTTCTCGAATCCAGGCTACGAGCATGAGAATAAGAAGTATGAAGAAAAATTGTTTCATTCTCAGGCTGAATTGAATGCATTTCCTGTGCACGAAGCGACAGAGATACGACCGACTTAGATTTTGCCTGAAATAAAAACGATTCCAGGTTTCGCACGATGCAATTTAATAAACTGCGATAATTTTCTAATCGAAATATCAAGCAACTGTAATTTTCGACTAATGCATGTAAAATTTATTTAATTGTAAGACAGATGAGAATTAAGTGTCCCACTGCTACACACTATCCACGTGAAGTAACTCGAAGCTGCCAAGGTACCACTGTATTGTACATAGTGCACGTTGGCGAAAAGACGTCCGTGCTCGAGCTACAAAATTTTTCATTAAATTTCAAAAAGTTTTTTTTATTTCTCCACGTACAGCGCAACCACGCATTCGCGTCCACTACGTGTAGTATTGTAGTTGGCGGTATGCCAGTTGCGCCTGTTTGTACGAGACCCTCCAGTACCGCAGTGCGAGTTGGGTTATCAATACTTCAGGCGTATTCGACAGCGCAAGCAACGTTCATGTCTCCGTGAACATATCGAACGTTGCTCCTTCTTACGATAAGCCAACAGATAACATCGATACCCATAAGTTATCACCCATTTTTCAAGTTGAAAAAAATATTCTCTAATCAGACAACCGAGACTTGACAGGTGAAAAAATGACCTGGACTGTTCACTGTCTGAGGTTTTCTACTAGGCGTGATAAACCCTATTTAAAATTGTTGAGATAACTTTGAAATAATACCAGGAACATTTCAGCACCGACATCACCAGGGACTCCAGGAATTCCGAAAATTTCTTCAGGATACGTCGGCTTGCAGACGTACACAATTGTATACGCGTGTCTGGAATCTATTTTCGACTTCGAATCGTTTCTGAAACGTTTCCGACCTGCAGTCCCTATCGCGTGCGTTTCTACGCGTAAAAAGTTCTATTCTATCCCGTATCCGTAGGCATACGACGTTTCGCCGTAATTTCAGGTTCAACCCGTAAAACGCAATAATCCCGAGACAAGCCTTGGGCCATTATATACCTAATGCGCAATAAATAAGGCTGGCACAAATATATCGACAAACCCCTGGGGAAATATCCTTGTGGTTAAATTACCAAAATCCAGAATCGTCGTTATCCGCTAACCAATTACTCGTATCGGCTAAGCGTAACGCTTGTATTATCGGATGGGAAGTTTAAAACCGTATTAAATAGGTTAAAAGTCAAATAAATTAATAACCAAAAGATACATAGGTATAAATATTAATTTACCTAAAATCCGCAGATACACTTGGCGTGTAAGAAAGAAGTAAAATTCAATAATGATTTATATCGATTTCAAGCAGCAACGATCTGTCATTAAGTTTTATGAGCTTTTCACTGTTGCGATACATAAACTAGCATGACAATCGAATGACGTTTTAATGGACGTATTTTTTAAACTTTTAAAACTCGCCGCTAAATTGCCCGGGGCTTTTCACGAAATTACGAAAGCAGATCCATCGATATCGATAGGCACCGCACGACTGTCTGCGTCTCGTTAAATCGGACATTTGAACGTACAATACATGTCGAATGAAAATGGAAATTCGATGCTCGACACGAAGTGCTTCAAGTAATTCCGAATTTTACGAATTCGCTATTGCAATTTCGTACTTGCCGAGGGTACTTGATACACGATTCCATATAGTTATATGTACGGTATAACAAGGGTAACTTCCATGTGCAAGGGTAAGTACCACGTACCTAACCATATTACATGGACCTTGCATCATAGTGCATCAGGGCGTGAACACGTTACTTCTTTCGCGTACCTATAGTGTTCACTTGGGATCTACGATATAGGTGTAGTCTCATTATAATTTAATACGACTAAGATGTACTCTGCGTGTACCGTAGCTTCGAGCAACGAGAAATTGGTACAGATTAATTGTGCTTTTATGAATTCAAATTGGACAGAGGCTTTGTCGATGAGCCCGCGAGGTCGATCCATCAACTTTGAACTTTGACATCGAGACACCTGACATCGCTACTAAAGTGATATTATAACACACATCGTTCAAGATGAATATTCCACTATTAAAAATTTAACGTTGCTATGTGGTTATTAAATTTAATGTAAAGCGTTATGTCTTTCAACGGGAATCTTGTGTTATTCAATGTCCGAGAATTGCTTGGAAAATTGACTCGATCGAGCGTGAAAGGAATAAATAATTCTCTAGCTTTGTCATACCGTCCTGGAGATTGTTAGAGCCGAATGCAGGATTAGTCTGTGGGTTGGCTGCCATGGACACTGCTTGGAGTCGAGATAGGCTTGGGATTCGTGAATTTCAATAGCCTTTTGTCCAAGGACGGACAAGTCCGTCTGGAATAATCCTGAAAGCCTGGGAGCTCCGGCTTTGATTGAAATACTCGAGTATCGATCACACGAGGATCAAAGTCTCTGGACATTGGCACATACCTATACGAGGAGATAGACATGTTGCTGGAGCAATAGACGGACGAGCATAGAAATAAGTAGTGGCGCAGTTGAAGTATCCCTAGGGAAATTTGGTTTTAAAAATAATTGTAAAATCAAACAATAAAAGTAGGAAATTTTCGTTTGACATAGTTACGAATTAATGTGCACAGTAATACTACACGTTGAAATGAAATTCTAAGTGTAAATGAAATTCCCTAGAAACTTTTGTCTACTGAATAATAGCTAGTGAGAACGATGCACTCTGGGACTTTTTACACAATTCTTTTTTTTTTTAAATACTTTTGTATTTATACTAAAAGCCGTCATTTTTTGTAAATCAGAAGGGAAGTTCATCTCGAATTGGTACAACGTTATCGCACAATGCATGGGCGGACGCTGTTCACATGTGAATGGATGTAGGTTTACACATGCTTGAAATGATATAGGACAAGTGGCCACTTGCCTCGTGACATAATCGCCTAAGTTAACGAGGTGAGAATTAAAGGATCAGACGCGAGTCTGACCGACTTCGTTCTACAGAGTTCGGTGCGGAGTGCATTGGACGCGGGAAATTTGAAATTGGTACGAAAGAAAAAAATCGGCTGAGGGGACACCCGGATTTGAACCGGGGACCTGTCGATCTGCAGTCGAATGCTCTACCCCTGAGCTATATCCCCGGTTATTGCAATTATTTTTCTTTGGTAGCACGTGCTTACTTAAAGGGAAACTCGGAATTCTATTATGTTGCGGAGATACGTTTCATAGCGTATGCACTTGGAGTTTCCAATATGCGATTTACACCTTTCATAGGCATTATGGAATCAATACAGATGCATAAAAATGTATCACGTGCATTTAAGAGATAAAGTGCATACGATTTTGTTCTCTTGAATTTATAATGCTGACTGGACTCGTAACTGTATCTTACGTATTACGTGTTATACGTTGAATGAATTTTTCTATTGCTTGAAATCAACGTATAATTGTTGAGTCTGTCTTTTTCGGAGTCGTGCACGCGTTTGTGTGAAATTTGACACCTGTCAAATTTCATGTTTTCATTTTTTCTAAAATTACAAAATTCAAACCAACGTTTGAGTATTGCAAGAATTCATCCTGTATCTTGTTCATCTCATTATTTTTTTATTTTCCAATCATACTAATGCATGTTGGACATTTATGTGTGACACGAGTGTGAAGTTTGGTACACGAGCCATCAGGCGAATGCACCAATCACACGAGTCTTATACTCATTCGTTAATAGTCAGATACAAAAGTTTTTGTAACAAATGCTCAAAGAAAACGCCATCTGGCCTTTTTTCACAAGAGATGGCGCTGTTAACCTGTTTAAAAAATATTTTTAAGTAGGTTTACCCTTTCTTGAAAGTATTGTAGATGCCTATGACGTCACTATCATCAATTTTTAGATATATTTATAGTCGTTTGTCCAAAGAATAAAATTTTAAGGTGCCCCATGGCGACGCATTGCAGGGCATTCTTTGAGCATTCGTCAGAACAAAATTTTATTTGCCATGCGAGAGTCGCTTTCATAGGGAACTTCGATGAGATTGAAATTCAATTCTACTCGCTGTGAAAAACAAATGCTACTACATATCGATTGCATTCGACGATTGCTGTCGAACATTCGGTTTAGTTCAATTTCCAAATGGGTTCAGTGTCAAATCCGTTTTTTCAATGCGGATACGCAAACTTTTTGAAAAATATCTTTCTAGGAAGAGCTTGATGAATGACTTGGTTGACGTGCAATTTCAGTAACGTCAGTTAGAGAAGGTATTCAGAAATTTGCCAACCCCATTCTAATGTAAGAATCTTCTGTCATGTCAGCCGCAAAGAATCTTCAAGGCAGGAAGGGTTGTACGTTTAGCAAAATTCTGACATACATCTTGAAATACTATGGGAGGCGAGCATCCAAACGACAGGTAAAAAAAGAACCCGACAAGAGGTCAAACTTTGCGGGACGTCAAATTTCAGCTGAATTCATGCCCCACATAAACTTCATTTAAGGTCGCTACTGCTTTAAAGCGAGGAATGGAATTTGGTATAGTGAAGAAATGCAAAGCGCATTATTTCATATCGTCGTCCAAAGAAAATCAAGCACCGATCGTCAGATTTACAAATTCCTGCAAACACTGTCCGCCTTGGAGAACCCAAACCTATAGAAAAACCCCTAAAAATTCAGTGAAAAGACTGAGACGTAAAAATCGAACTCTCCGAAAAAGGGAACGTCGAAAGTGCAAGCGAAACGTTTCAAAAAAGTTTTATTCTCCGTTAAAAAATTACAAATTATCAAAGATCTACTGTAACCCCTATTACAAGGAATCCAGTCCCTCGTCGATCAATTCCAAAATAAGCACGCAGAGAGTCTGAGACTCGTCATATGGAAATAAGATGAAAATGATTTTCACCCAGTAACGGCAGAACAAGAATACTTAAAAAGAAAAGTGTCTCCTAAAGTGACATATCAGTTTGAAAATATAATAATGACAAGAGATCTGAAGGATATACGGGATTTGCTTCGCTCCCTAGCACTTGATTAGTTACTTGACAATCTAGGCATAAATTGGGCCGATCAACGTTCTGAATATAAAATCCTGAGCCACGTTGGTGTCTCAGTGACAGTCAACGTTGTCGTAGTTCCTGAACGAAAGTAGGTAGGTGGTGGCTCGGGTCCTAGTCGCAGCTCTGAAGTGTCACTAATTGAGTTCCTAATTACTGGAGGAAGCTGCCAAGTGCAAACAGTCCATACGGCTTACGAGGCAATATATATAACTTTATATTTCTGATATTCCACATACAAGTGACCATAGCTAACGACACATTCACGGTTAATTAAATTGGCAAGACTCGAATTAAACCGTAGTCCAACTCGAAGCCAAAGTATGAGAACTTATAACTGGCGACTACTCTAGACCTTGGAACGATGAATAAAAGTATTCCTAAAATGAACAAGGTGAAACACGAAGTACACTTATCTGTCTTCCGTGTCGATGTGAATTAGCCGATGAGATTTGGTGCCTCGAAGCAACTTCAGGCCAGTTTCGCGATCGATGCTAATTATGCCTTTTGCCACCCACGCCTAATGCCCAGCAATTATGTATGCTGCAGCAGTGGCCTATCATTAGCACATGAGGGATGAAGGAACGTGAACAAGAAAAAGAACGACAATGAGAAATTGGATGATACGATTTTTATTATTTTATCAGTCATTTTAAAAAAATATATATATACTATACATATATTAACATTGACAACATATCGCTCAATTTGAATTCCCCATTTGCTCAAGCAATTCTCCAAATATTCCATAATCTTCCAAAGCTGAATACGATGAATATTTTAAAAAATTTCAAACAAAATCCTGAAATCTCTCTATCGTAATATTGCAGTCACAAAAAAAAATAGAGAGAATCGTTACCGCAACGTCACCAATAAAATTCCTACAAAAATCCGTCAATCGTTCAGCATCGAACTGCGCGAAGAGTTACATAACCAAGGAAGTAGCGTTTCTACAGTTCGTGCTAAAAGTATGAAACCTTGCATAACCCGCATAACTATAGCATAAACGATCCTACGAGCGATGACGTATACACGTACGCGGTTCATTGATGGGAACGTCGCTGCGTAAACTCAGCCTATTACGTAACCTCGTTGCAATACCAGATCACATCGCGGCAGCCGTGAGGTATGACGTCTAGCATATTAATTATCACGCGATCCAATTTCCGGTAAGAGGCTGTCACGGTTGACAATTACGACCTTCGTTGACCCAATATGACGAATCCGTGACACTATAACGCTACCGTCTATAGGACGTGACATATGAAGCCTGCTGGAAAGACATCGATTGACTTTCGGCTTATGGTAATTCGATCCTCGGACGTGTGACATAATTGCACGTGTCACGAGAGTCCGATTCCAAAAGGACGAGAGTCCGGGAAACTTTACCGTTTCTGCCTGAAATTGCCTAACACGTGCAAAGTACGCCGACCGCAGTGTGGATGCGCTTGAGATTGATCGATTGTACGGGGTCATAGAGAGGGCGGTTGGGGGGGTCAGAACTTCGGGGTCAGTCAGCTTATTGAAAGATCACTCGACTTCTTCATTCGCCACATGATACCCGTGTCGCTTTATGAGCCGGGCGTGTCGGGTCAGGTTGGGTTGGCTCGATTATATTGAAATTGAGTGCAGCCAGACACCGGCTTCGTAGTTGTCGTATCTTGGTTCGTCGATATGGATGCTTCATATTTATAACCCATCCTAACATCTCGGGATGGCGATCATCGTTCACAGAGCTCACGTTTACATTGGCCCAAGAGCGTACTTCTAGCACGGACTATTATAATGCATACCGTTTACTACTATGAAAACATCACAGTAAAAAAGGGTATCCCCGTTAATAATCATCGCCAGTGAGGGGAAAAAAAACATTATGAATTTCGCGTGAAACACAAAACGATTATCGTATATGGATCAAGGAAATTGTCCGATCTGCGTTCAATCTCCAGTGGTCACGTATACCGCACGATTAATACGGATTTTAATAAAGGTATCGCATGAGCCCTATCAGCTGATCTCTCGTTCTCAATCAATTACAGTAGCGAAAGGCGTCGGGGGTTGGTTGATAGGGATGCGTGCTGCCAAGTAATTTTATTACGGACTCTGGTTGGCAAGTAAGATTCTTGGCTTCTTCTCACGAAGCCTATGACGAAGAATTGATATTATATTTTCTGGAGAAATTTCGTCGATGAAATTTAGATATATACACATAAGAAGAGTATATAGATGGAGAAGAGTTCAAGAGAAGGTCTGAGGTACGACAAGAACTGTCCACTAGCTAACCGTATATCTACCTACTCCCATGGTTACCAGTGCCAAGCTGTCGCTGCCAACTTTTTCCTGGGACAGTCGCAGGACAAATAAACTGTAGAATTCATCTCCGTGAATTGTCAAGGCGGCCGCGCCGCTGTTTAAAAAACAATTTCGTTATCGGTACCAAATGAAAATTCGCTATTACGTTATCTACTTATTTTACTTCTGCTCGCAGCACAATCAAGTCAAGTTTCCTGCCTATTTCAGTGCTACCAACTTATACAGGATAGGGCAAAAATCGTGGTACAACGAAAAAGTAGGGGATTCTTTATGAAGAGTAAATTGAAATTGGAGAATAAATTTTTTTCTCTAGCAGGCTTCAGTTTTACGAAAACGCGACTTTAAATGTTAGCACTGTAGCTATGCACGTCGACTTACGGAGCTCGCTACAGATCACTGCTTCCTTCCATACCTGTATACAACATCGTGACATAAGATGATTGAAATAATTTAACCCCTATTCCAATCTCGAAAGCAATTTATTTTGTTAATTAACGAATTTTTTAAATTTCGACATTATTGTTGTACACAAAGTTGTGTTGGTCGAATCAGAGAGTTATGAGCTGGTTTTAGCATGGCCTGAACCATCAATTTTTCAAACACCTGTATAACAAGACATAAGCCCGTATTCAGAACTCGCTCTTAAAGTCACTAATAGAGTCGCTTTTAGTTAAAAGTCACTAAGAAAAAACTTAAGAACGCGCTATTAGTACTAAAAGCGATTTCTGAATACGGGTTGTTATATACAAATACGAAAGAAAATAGTGTCTCAAGTGATTTTCCTTAAGCCGCTTATCAGTTAACTGCGCGCGTGCCCCGTTGATTTTTACAGTCAATTTTCTTAAAAAACGAAGCCTCGTAGAGAAAAAAATGTACTCTGCAATTTCGATTTGCTTTTCCATGAGAAATCAGGAATCCTTTCCGGTTGTATCTTGTAATTTGTCCCACCTTGTATAGTACGCTACGTCAGAGCACACTGGTAACCCGCCATCCTACATGTGTACCGAGTTATTCGCGACATAATGCAGAGATATCCGATTTCCATGTGAATTTGAGAAGTAGCTTCTTCAGCTACCACTTTAAGCGTTTTCATGCGCGCGGTAGGAGGATCAACAAGGTTGCCTTAAGGACGTATCTTTATTCTATATCGTTTCCACGTTATGCAAGAGACGTATAACGTGCCAGATTGACGAGTGGAGGAATCACTGACGCGGATCGAAATATTTTACTGCAGTCTTGCGTGAGACTTTTACGCTCCCACTATACAGATACTTGATTCATCCAGAAACGGATACATGGAAATTATACCATACGTATTTAAAGTTTGTAGAAAGAATAGGAATCACTGTTTACTTGGAATATCCAAATAACAAGCTGCATTTTATAACTAGCTTAAAATGGCCTCTAAATATTTGCAGGATATTTATTTTGTAATTAGATAAACGATTTTAAAGCTGAAGTCGTTCGAGCCACGTCTATGGGGCTCTGTTCCCAAGCCATCGGGCGTCTGACATACTAACCCTCACCACGTGGACCTACCACGAGAACAGTGCACGATTGTTACCTACATGTCGTTCGTATATCGCAAAGCCGAGCACCCTTGCGTCTATTTTCAGTAGACGCGGCAAATCGTCATCGCCAGACTTAGCAGCCATACTGGCATATACGATTATCATAGCTGAGAAAATAGAACGTAAAATCGTCGCTACCGACAATGAAATTATAACTGATCTCAATTCGACTCCAAGAATCGTAGAGCCTTTAGGTAAAATTTTGCAAAAAATTAATTTGCCCCTCTAACAAAATCATTTTGTTTTTCGGAGTTAGACTAGATTCTTATCTCAACGACCTTATCATAGGTACCTCATACTTGCTACGTCACACGAGCGATGACGTACATTATTGATTATCGGTTGTCAATGAGGGTCGGGACGCTACGAGATAACGTATCGCTAGAAAACGTTCCTGTTGGCGAAGCGTGAAGGATAAAGGAAAGCGAAAAGAAAGTTCGACATTTCAGAAGTAAATAAGAAATTTAATAAAGTTCCTGCTAGAATTAGATTTCCAATATCCTTTAAGGCAAAGCTCACTGCGAACAAGGTAGCTAAACTGAGTACCAATGACTTGGGTATACGTAGCCGGCAAAGTTTCATCGTTCCTATATATATACTCCAAGAAGACGATGTCACCGAGTTAAAGCCATTAATGATTCGAGCGAGCTTCTCAACTTCTTCCAAGCGTTACGAAGAAGCGCGAGTCAAGAAACTGTCCGACTTTCTGTGCAATTATTAAATCCCGAACAAACCACCCTATTATCCATTGATACCTCAATTTCATTTACGTACCAGCGATAGCACACAGGCATAACCGGCACGCCCACGTATTTCTTCCCGGCGAAGCAGCAGCCCCTCAGAATTAATTATCCTCTATGACAAACGGCCCGACAACACAACAAGCCGCATGCGCAAGCGACAGTCGAGCTAGCTATTTATTTCCGTGATATTACGAATGCTTTTTATTTTCGTATGCAACGTGGTACCTAGCCAGAGGATCTACGAGCTAGTGAAATTCTTGCGTCCCATATTTAAAAAAAATCATGCAGAAATATTATACACGAAAAAATCCCACCTTAAAATATGTATCTTACTTAAAAAAAAAAAATACGTTCCGATACAATCCGACTCAGATATAATATATATATATACTCTTTTTGTTTATTTCCTCTCTCAACGATTGCAATTAAATCTTATAATCACGGAACACCTTCTTATCTCGTTACACACGTCGATGCGCCACTTGATAAAATTCAATCTTACCGTCACCTTCATTGGCAGTTCGCGAACACGAATGCTACGCTGTATAAGATTTATGAACGTGATCGCGAAGCAGCCAGGTGCACAGGCACACAGTGTACTCGTTATTTCAAAACTGCCCGATCTGCGATCATACGACGAATACCCAGCGGGTGTGAAGTTAAAAAGTCGAAGTCAGTGTACGTACAGGAGGTCGGCGAATATGCTTAGGAGTAACCATAGAGATGAATCAGGGTAGCAAGAAAGGTAGCGGGTTACGAAAGAACAGTCACTTGTTTGACATAGATAACAAATGATTGGATAGGTGGGAGCAGGAATATTGATTCGTTACGTGTCGATTTGGAATATCGAGGGATGACGAAGTTATTGGAATCGGAAGGTACACATTGCTCTTCGCATAACGTACCTGTATACGTACTTATTGAATATTAAAAGTCGTAATACTGAAGAATATATTCCTTTGCCCCTATACAGCACGAGGATTATGGGTAATGCGTCAAATGCTACGTGCATTCGCGATTCGGCATCAGATTTATTTGTAGAGCAAATTCGCGTTACGAACGAATCGGGAAATCAGTGGAACAACAATGCAGCAACGATAATGACCTGTGGAACAATTAAGTACGGACGCGTTGTAGATTATATCTGGAGGCTCGCGTATATACAGGGCGAGATTACTTTTCGCAAATATTATTTCCTTCCATCAGCCATCATACTCGGACTATGTTGGGTTAGCAAAGATACACGTAGAAAAGATGTTGAACGCTGGAAAAAGTAACTTATGAGAAACAACTCGAAATAAGTTTCTAAGATCGGATAAGATGGATCGACAATATCGATATTATTACTAGTGATCGACTTATCGAAAGGTTCGCTTCTCAATGTGAGTTAAGGATCAACAAAAAAGAGAAGTGGACGAACAGCGAGAACACGAGGAAGAAGGATCGGTGGGAAGCTCGTAAACGTTGGTTATATAACGCTACGATACCGTGCGAAGTAGTCATTGTTCCGGAGACCCCCGGTCAGATAATACAGGACGGAATAAAAGTGAAAAATAAAAAAATCTTTACGTTCAACATCTATAAAATTTTTCGACCGATATGCCCCCTCGTGTCGTTTGTCGTCGCTGTTAGGAATACTGAAATCGTTAAGATAAAAAGTCATGTACAATTTACATAGTTACACGCATGCGAGTAATACACTCGAGTTACCAGAGTGCGGTGGCTACGTATGATATCGAGAGAGATTTACACGCGAAACACGTGTTCACCCACGGTTAGGTAATACAGGCCACTTTTATCTTCCGCAGTTATGAAATATAATGCAACTAGGAACTCGTCTTTTACGGCCAAAGACACGTGTTATCCGGGTTACGAGAGGCAGAGCCCGTAACGTTGAACGTGCGTCAAGAACGGTTACCACGTGGCCCCATGAAGCACCCTAATAATACGGTACAAGCTTAGAAAAAGAGTATAGTGAGTGACTTGGGCCCAGTAATCGTAAAAAATTCTAATCGAAAATTTCCCTGTGGGTTTTATCATTTATCAGGCTCGCGTCGAGCCCCCAGTGATTTACGAGTTTGCCATAGGAGTTACGATGCGACTATTATCGCAAGGGGCATTGCGACGCATTGTGTTCTATATGCACTGCTTGCAATGCTACACTCATTTATGCATACGTTACGACATACATGTGACCTTCGTACGTGGTGCCAATGTAAACCAACATCGTACGACACGTGGTACCCTACTGGAGCAGGTGTAACGTGTAAATCAAATGATGGTTCAGCCGAATGAATGGACAGTTTAATTTTTTTTTTAATTTTATACTACAAACTTTTGAATAAATTCAATTGCATATTTTCAGGAAAAATCGAATTTGAGGTAAGCGTTGATTTGGAGCTAATTGATAATCAACGATAGATAAAATAATTGGTTCTAATCAATATTCGAGTCGCGGTGATTAGATTCCGAGGTCAATTAGAGAAGAGAGACGTTAATTGATCTTACATCCCAAGGCAACTGTCGCTTCTAAAAGTTCCACCTATGTAGGCCACTAATAATTAAACTGCTCATCCGCGCAAAGGTATGACACATTTGAGTTTCAGCGGTTGGGAATTCGACGGACCGATATTGCTACCGGAATACGTTTGCATATTTGCGTTTCCGGCACCAGTTTCCACTTTGAACCCAGCGCCCGCTGTTATCCATATGTAACGTCGACGTATCACCGAAATATTTGTTTGTTCAGGCGAGAGCTAGGCCGATCCAAATCGAGGAGCTCAGTTTCCCCTTGAACAATTTAAGAAAAAAAAAAAAAAAAAACCTACACAAATAAGCCAAGTATACGGAAGAATTGCAGAATGTCGCAAACCCGTAACACCTATATACAAAAAAGAAAAGACTCAAACTGCTAAAAATCCAAAAAATCGAAAACCAAGTAGATTTGGGAATGACAACTACAACGATAGGAATTAAATGAAAGGTAGAAAAAAAACAATAAAAAAATATATCCACTACGATTTTCATCAATGAGATTAGACCGAACTCTCGTTAATAATGACTGTAAACTCTGAGTGGGACAGTAATGAAACAATTTCCGTTTCGCGGTTTTGAAGCCCCCTCGGCGGGGTCGAAGGGAGGGGGGCGGGCCTGGAGGGCAACGAAACTCGTAAAATTCGGCGAAAAGCCGCTCGTAAATTATAGCGCGCGCGAACCACGGCGGTAATAACGGATTTTGAACATTTCACAATTATGAGACCCCTTGGGCTCATGGTTCGTTTCGTATTTTAATACGAGGCGTGGACCTTCTTGCGTAATCGGTTCGCGTCACGCGATCCGTCGAGAAACGCCTGACGAGGTAACGGAACGACTGCTGGATTCGCGTAACAGTCGAGAAATCCGTATTAAGTAACGAAGGATAAAAGGTACACTAGTTTCAAATAAATATTCCCATCGAGTTATCTCGATCCTTCGTCAGCAATAAAAGTAATTGGCGTCTCTGCGACTTCGTAGCTTCAACGAGCAACGATGTGCCTTCTCCATTCGCCGATACTTCCTATACATAGATTTCCTATTATAAATATATATATATGCATATAGGTGAATGCATTCTGGCAAAGCAGTGCAAATATGACTGGCTAATTTACGAGATAAATTGTCTGCTGCGCCCTCAAAGAAGCCACAAGCTTCTTCCTTGAAATACAGAAATTCTCAAATGCTTCCTCGGTAGACTCATAGCCATTTTCATGTCAGGTCGTCGTGGTCGTCTGTTGTGGTATGCACGTGACTTGGTCATTTCTTGCGTATATCCATGAAACAGTTCAAGACACGGTTACCTAGCTTGACTCAGCAATTACGCTTTTTCGTCGCAGTAACATTACTGAACGAACGGAAGTCTATACCGATCAGGCAAAAATAGAATCCTCTCGAGAGTCCCGTTACTATCCGAGATTACCGGATTGAGAAAGGCTATGTATTAGTTCGATGCGTTCAAAAAAATTCTAAATTAATACATAAAAAAAAAAGTAGCATACATATTATCAAATCACAGTATCCAGAGTGATTATAATAATCCCAATTAAAAGGTTTAACTCTTAATTAAAACGAGGTCATTAATCACTCAAAGTGTCTTAAACTCAAAGTATCAGTACTGTTGCCCTACAGTGACAGTATCCTGAGTACATCTACTGCACTGATTCCTGTGAAACAAGTAAAGTATAGGACCACGAAAAAATATATTCACCTGAGCGACAAGATTTTATAAAAAAAAAAAGTTAAATAAATCGACTCGTAAAGCAAGTCGTAAAGTTCGTGGGGTTCGTTAACTTTTATCTTCCCTTCGGCTAAGTAAATTGACCTAAGAATTGTTAATTAATTTATAAGGACATTACGAATATCGGAAATTGCATATGGATGTAAAATAAAAAGTTTATTCAATTCTTCTTTCATTACGATCCAAAGAGGAGCTCTGATAGAATAAGTTAATAGCAAAGTTCACTTGAATAGTTCTGGTAATTTGATCAATGAATCAAACAATATCTCCCTTGTCTCTTTGTAACTGGAAAGCTTCGATCGTTTTTGTAAGCTTAACGAACGTGTTAAACTCGGATATCTGGCGAGACACAGCCTCCGGGGAAATAAACGAGGTTTAACTGGATTTAACTTGAGGTCCTGGTAAAGGCATAACTTTGGATAGTCTTCGTCTATAGGCAACGTAGCAACCAGTGAATTATTCTATGAAGACAACTTATTGGTCCCAACGTCGGAATTATGACACGCAAAGGAATTGCGAACATTAATTGGACATAGCGAAGACTTGAATTATACAGGAGGAATAGAGTAATTGACTAGAGAAATAATGAAAAGTTTCATCTAATAAGCAACCTGTTTGACCTGAACGTATCCTGGAGTGTCTATTCAAATTTTTCGTTATCAACACTTTCGAGTTACGTAGATCGATTTCTATAGAATTTCGAAATTACTCCTTTTTTTTAAATTTCATATCACGAACGACGAGCATTTCTATTACGATTTTATCGAATATCCAAATTGGGGATAGATCCATTATTTGACCTCGCGCGTCATTCGAATATCAAATGAAAATTCCTATTGACTTTATCGAGGCAATTCATTTTATTGAATTGCCACAATTTTGCGATATGATCGGGTAGGGAAGTTGCCGTTCTATTTTTACGAATTTAATGAAGAGTGATAATCGTATAGACACGATTTTTCCCGCCTGTCCCCGGCACGTCACGACAAATCATTAAATAGTCAGAGGGACGTTTTATATCGGCGAAAAAATCACAACAGATCGAGCTGGATTATAGTATAAATAAAAGTAGCACCTAAAGATTGGACAGGAGTAGAATCATGAAATAAAACAACGTTCACCCCATAAAAATCTATAAAAATTCAAACGATATTCACAAACGTAAGTGCGCGCAGATAAAATGTAAAAGTAAAAGTGGAAATGTAAAAGAGAATTTTCACAATCGCGGGCAAGAAGTGTCACTCCTTTTCGCAACGACTAGAAAATCAGGTTGCTGAACGTTAATCGAACCCGAACGTATTCCAATGGATTCTTGCAGGAACCAAACGGTCTTGAAATTTACATAAGCTTTTTTCAATTTCGCAGTTTTTTTCACATTCGCAGCAAACAAAGTCTATTCCGAAGAAAATATATCCCGAGAATAATATATTTCCACGTGCAAACCGACATAGCACAGCAGAGTCATTCATACAGCAAATTGCGTGCGTGAAAGAGTCTCGTTGTCTAAGCTCCGAGTATACATGTAGATTAGAGTGAACTGTTTGAACTCGTGGAAGAAAATAACCCAGTAGATAATCTGATATCCCAATAATTAATCAAAGTCCCTTATTAGGATATCGCACGAAATTTCTCAACACAGAAAAATTTTCAAATTACGACTTAAGTAGCGAAACATGGAAACGCTGACTTGACGTTTCACGAGAATTCGTAAACAAGTTAATTACTCGATCACTGGACACGTCATAAGGAAACTAACAACCCAGATCGATTACGAGAGCAATTAAATGATCGAAGGATCCGAACAGGATCATTCCCAAGAAGAATTCCCATACATGTTATCGGATCTAACGTAATTCAAACTCACCGACAATGCAAAGTTAAGATATGCATATATTTATTAAAGAAGTGATCAAAATATTTTTCACCGCTCTGTCAAAAACAACGCTGCTCTAATGTTTATATTTCATTTACATATTCAAGTGGATAACCTAATTTGCATATGTACGCATGTATGTATATGACCCAGATCTTGTCCTCGCGATACACAAAGCTGACCCTTGGGACGCGAAATCTTGTATCGTTATCAACGTATCGTTCGAGCATTAGATCTGACTGATAAAGCTCTAAAAAAATATCTTACGCATTGAAATACACAGAACTCCCAAAGTTGAACTTTGTTAGAAAATTATGATAAAGGTATAACGGCAAGTGCTAAGATTCCTGTGAAACTCGTCTCAGGTATTGAGGTCTGTCAATATGATAACGGCAGAGACAATAATAGCAGCATAAAAAGATGATATCATTCAAATAAATTTAAAAATTCTTTCCATGGTCCGTAACGCTATAATCGACAAGATGCGCGTATTATTCAAATATGACGAAGAACAGTTGAGCACACATAGGACAGTATTCATGAGTGTATACATAACGGGTGAATCTCATATAAGAATTATAGAAACGCGAATGACGGTCAGCAGGTTGAATGATGTCATCGTATAATCGGCCTTGGCGCCACAGAGAACAACATTGAAAACTCCCGACATGTATACACCGAATCGAACCACGTGGGATTTCTATATCTCCGTTAATTTGCATAACGCGCAGGGAGTACATCGTCAGCCGCAGGCCAAGTAGTCTTACTTTCACTAGGAAGTCAATCGTATCCCATTTATTAAAAGAAGTCAAACAACAAGATTTCATCCCATTGCATACGTCATCACGAATCATTGTTACCGCCTATATAACAATGCCTAATGAAAAAACGTTAAATGGGATATAGAAAAATAATTTCTTTTTTACAGCAATACAAATTTGGTATACTCGAGTAAAAGAAATTATAAGACATAATAGTGCTCCACTGACTCACCCTCGATATTCGAAGGGGTTGGTGCAGGTCATGTCCGCCATGCATGCGAAAGCCCCAGGGGGAGCCGCCGAGGAGGGTAACTTCTCGCGCGCTCATCCTCCGCACCTCGTGTCAGTAGCAACCACTTACGTAACCGACTTCGCCACGTTATCGCGGTCGGTTCCTGATGACAGAACCGATTTCGCGCACCTGGCCACCACACTGACAGTCCGCACCACGAGGAGACCGTCCACAAAGGCACCGCACTCCGCCACGGCTCGCTTAACACTACTGCCGAATCTCCCCCTCCGCCCCCGCCGGTCCCCACCACAACATTACGCCCCCACAGCCCTTCCCCTCTTCGAGCCGACGAACGGGCCAATGACGTGCACCCACCGACCCCCCACTCCTTTTTTGCGATCAGCTGATTACTCCTGTTAACGTTCTCACCTGATTCTTTTTTAAACCGTTCTTACGAACCTGCCTTAACTCTGATATGAACTACATCCTCGCGATTAAGCGAGTTTTCCCATTTTCCTGATATTCATTCAAGGCTCCGTTTATAGTGACGGGTTAGCTGCCGTCTCTCAATCTGCCACCAGATTAGCTGGCCCAGGATCAGATCCTGCAACGAACGAAGCGAAACTTGTTTGAATTTTCTAGAGTTACAGTTAAAGTTTTTCTTCATTTTTATAACGAAATAGGAGCAGTTTCTCCCGAGAAGTATCAGAGGAATTCTCTGGCAAGGAGTAAATAGAAATTTTGTACGATCGTAAATATACGTCTAGGTATCTATTGGCACGGGATCTACATTCCAGAGAGTTTAGATATTGAGAATGAAGTGGTGGATGTATGTATAGGTATATTTTAAGTAGATAGACAAAATTAATCTTTTTTGTTTATGTACGGGATACGTGCACGATTATGTGTTTGATTACGAAGAGTCGAAAACTGTCATAACACCGCTTCACGTATTCAGCAACGACTACGACATGCGGTGAAGGTTACTCACTCATCTGCTAAACGTTTTAAACTTTCGACCGAGGGGAGTAGGGTCAGAATTTTTTTTTTGCGACTAATTTTAAATGGGGCATCGCAATGGGGGACTCGCTTCCTTCATCTATATCTATATAGATACGTGCTCGCACTACGTATTACCGGCTACTATACTTCGGTACAACGAGGCAGCCTCTTTTTACGTGCTAATTGGACTTTAAACTGTATTATTACCACAAGAAAAGTCTTTCCAATTAAGTCAATGATGACAGGACTTGTTATCCTTAATTGACGCTGGATATAATAATTTCTATTTGTTTTTGTATTTTTTCATCTCGAATACATGAACTTTGACTCTTTACGTAACAGACGGTATGGACGATATTGAGTTTTTATCGTTTTTTTCTTTTATTTTCATTTCAAACCAAAGACCAGGCACTTGCAAGTTGTCCGTAAGATATCTAACTCTTTGAGATGGATGAATTAATTTCATAGTAAACCAGACATGTGATCCTATGCTACCGTGAAATACTATTTCCATGGAATAAAGCATGAGCTTTAATATCGGCGTCCTGATAAATTATTAGCGGAAATTAAAACGTTCCTCCCTGATTTATGTCATCGATAACTTTTGCCGTTACCAACCCCAAGCTCGTTAATTCCTTTCGATCATTCGCACAGCCAGAAAGCCCTCCTGGACTACCTAAGGCTCTTGCCTTGGATCAATTTTCCCCTTGAACTTATTTTTTCGTTCAGAGTTAGATCCCAAGGGAAACACAATGTCCAGACCCAATTTCATATAACTAACCTACCCTTACCAGTCGTAAAGCTTCTAATGAACCCACGCCCACACACATTTTTGCGGAAAGATAATTAACCAACGTCCTTCAATAATTCCAGCGTCTATTTCGCATCAAGATTGTATTTACGAACGTAAAATTTTCAGCAACGTTACATTTTAATTCTGAAATTTTTATCATACATTCAACTAACGTTTAAATTGATACATTTATCACGACGTTTACGCAGCTGACCACTAAATGCTATATCAATACCACTCATCAAAGTAAACCGCAATGATCAACAAGATATACATACAGTATACCTATTTTCATAATATTTCTATACGTAACAGTAAATGTAAATATATATATTACGTGATTTTTCGAATCACGGTCACAAGGCGAATCCAGCTACCGATTCAGATAACGTTCTCGCTTTCCGGTTCTCTTCGAGTCGCCACCCTACTCAGAAGCTCCGCTTTCGGATTGATTCGTACAGTTATGCCAATACTCTTGGACAGATTTGTTATTATCTTGTTGAAGTCAAGGTGTCCGAATCTACCGTGGAGAGATAGTCCAGCATACCTAATTTCCCTATAAAGGGGTGTACCCGTTGGAGGCATCTCCATGGACCGGCAGAGGTCCGGCTGAAATACCAGCGCCGACCGTGGAGGATTTCCAAGAGTTACGTGCTGATTCGTTAAGAAACGCTCTCGATTTAGTTTAAACGGACGACTCGAAGGAAAGGATAAGAGTTATCGGTCGTAAGAATCTCGACCAATCAGAATGATTAGTTCTCGAATTTGATTAATGTCAAATAAGCAGTCTGTCTTGGGACACCGATCGAGGTGCCTCGAGCTGGCTCGCGTTCCCGTGCTATATAGTTTTTCTAGCCGCGTTTTCAATGCGGTATAGAAGGCTCTCGTTTGTGTAGTTCTCACGTTGTCTCGTGATTCAGGAAATTCTATGGATTTTGTGTGTGTTCCGCAGGTGTAGTGCAGTGCCTGCCTCTGAGTGTCCTCTGGATACACTTTTCTGTCTCTTACTGACCCTGTCGATTGTTTCGCACGATCGTCAATTCTAGTAATTGCATAATATTCCGACAATATACCAGCTACTTATGCTATAGTTGACTCGAAAAGCCGGATGGTTAAACCTCGCATACTGCTGTCTTGAATTTGACGGCATATATGACATTTGACATATAGATATGGTTATACATGACTCTACACAAGGATGCACAGTGTATTGATAATAAAATTGTGCGTCTAGTAACGTAATTTGTTATCTTCCGCCGCATCGTGAGTTTCAAGGCCACGTTAATCGGCTCTATTACACTGTACTGAGTTGTAATGTTAAATTGAACTTTGGCGAGACTTGCGAGCTAATATGGATATACACTTGATATTGAAAAGGAATTAAATTTCATGATCGTAACCGCTGGTGCCAATGATAATGTTTACACATTTTTTATCTTGTGAAATATGTTAAATGATATCATAAAAACAGGTTGAATTCAATATGAATGAGCTTTACGTAAGTGTCGCGTGCATGCTGTCACTCGTGGTTTGTAGCGACACGTTACAACACGTGACACTTATGTGAAGGCAGTTGTTCTTTTTATCTTTTTCCCGTCGTTCGTTCTCATTGACAATGACGGTGTGTACGGGCGTTTCATAATTTTTGTTGCATTTATTAAATTGATCGTTTGTTCACATTGCACATGATCCTGGTGGATCTTCTTGTGGATGTTCTTGGATTATGGTGTCGTAATTGGATTGACAGAGTTGTGTTGACACTGCTTTGACAGGGCTGTTGAAATGAGATAAATTATCTCCTGGTGCTGTCATCGCTCGTTTAGTATCGTTTATTTTTCACTAATGGAGATCGGCTACATGTCGGACAAGGTTATGAGATAGTTTTAAGACGACTGGTTTTTTAAACAGTGCGCACGAGACGCCGTGAAAGAAAATATTATTTTGGTTTGAATATCATTTCGGAGATCACGGGAAGAGAAATCGAGAGAATTTTGTTCGTGGCTTTAATGGAGAGTGAGAAATGTCAAGTACGAACTGAATGCTTGAAATCTGCTATTAATATGCAAAACGTGTACATATCGATGTCTCGAGAACCGGTTAATCGTAATTTGTTGTGTAAATGTCATTGATGAAAGAACGACAGCCAATAATTGAGTTTCTTCTCGAACTGGTTAATACTGGTCATTCGATCGTTTAGGTGAAATGTCAAGTAGAGTGATATTAATAGACAGACATTCGATAGACAGGAGAAAATAATGAATTTTCTCAGTGTGTATATTACCTGAATTTCCTATGAGGTTCACGATTTTCTGTCTAGGTGTCGTCTTTCTCCTGGTCTTTGAATGCACACGTAACTTTTTCACCACTCGGTTGGACTTGAACGAGAATCTGTCATCGTTAACATCATTTAAGAAATTGTACTATTACGGCGAAAATTTCACATGATTTCTATAAATATTTCCTCGCCTTTTCCAACTTGTTTTCCTCTCGGCAGACATGCCATCCATTTGATGTTTTGCGCAGCCGCGCGAATTTACGGCGTCCTCTCGTGTTAATCACTGTAAACTACACTGATGGTAGCAAGCATCGCCCATCGCAAATGCAGGTTTCTACTGTCGACCATATTGTTGCATATGGAGCACTTGCGACTGCAGATACATTACCCGTTATTGGTTTTATGCAATGAAAAATACTCGACATTCATTGGAGCTCGACTGCAATTGGTGAAAAAAAGATACATAAATTAGGTATATTACGAGATAGGTGTCACATAAGTGGAGGTCCGGTCACCCATAGATTCGGTTTACGTGTGTAACAGTAACAGCTGTATCAACTTACAGGTGGCAGCACGCTCGATGACGTGCCAGTAAGTCAGATTCAGCCAGTAGGAACCCAGGGGATGCCTGGTCTATTTATCTTCAGCCAACGATTTAACATATCTGCAGTGGTCGATATTTTACCAACAGTTTTTACTAAATTAAATGACAGATTCAAAGCCATGGATTATATCGGATTATTTAAATATGAAAATGCAGTATTATACATTTTTTAATCATTTTATTGTAATTGAAAAACCATACATGTTTTATGTACACAAGACGTTTGTAAAATAGCATGTTAATTCAAACATTTTAAAATAATTATTCTACGTTACTACAATTATTCTTAACGCTATATCGGGTCGTGGAAAGTATCTATAAAACGCATTGTATTATAAGGCACGACGGTGAAACCAAACGTTTTAAATGAACGAAATTAAACGTAAATCAATGAAATTAAACTTAAATTTTAACCACAGAGCGCAAATATCAGTACCAGAAAAACAAAACAGTAACAATTTGTGATACTGTTATCTGAGTTCCGGACATTCACGATATCTGTACCAGGTGACAATGCATATGAAAATATTCGTGAACCGAAAATGATAAATCAGCAAATAATATCATTTGGCATTCTCATTTGTCCCTGTTACAGCAATAGCGAATCGTCCTTGTTACGAACTGAAGCTCCAATCAAAACATTTCCAGAACAATCGAGTGAACTGTAACGTACAACTTGTCACGCTTAACGAATAAGAGGTAACATAGGTAATTGTGCAACGTAACAATGAACAATCGTCGCTAATAACATTTTAACGTGTTAACGGTTAACGGGTAAGTATACGAACAAATCGATTTTTTTTGGAAAATACAGTCAACTGTTTTATGCAATTTGCAACACAGTAAAAATATCTAATGGCAAGAAGATAATTTTTTAATGTATCTTTGAGGTGAATTTTGGTAACATTCATCTTTTTTTTTTTAATTTTGGATTATTGATCGTAACGCAGTGTAATTTTAACGTTGATATTTAACTGTGTCAATTTTGGATAACGAGAAACATTAACGATTAACAGTAACTGATAATGGCAACAATAATGATTTAACGTAATAGATTAATCGGTGTAAAACAAATTTAGATCGCAGTTAACATTAACATAAACAATGCGCCGTAACATGGAATTTCGGTAACGGATAACTGTAACACCGCAGACTGGACAGTGCAAGGATACGTATAAGAATGAAGTTTTTTAGAAAAATTGTTAAAAAAATTTGCGGAATATTTTGAAAAAAGTATAAGTCAGTGAAATCATGAAAAATTAACTGTTTCGCTATTATTTCATGAATTGGTGAATATTAGATACGTACACTTGCAGTCTAAACAGTCGATGCATTAACAGACATAAAGAGAACTACAAATGTAATGTTTTTGTTATGAAAACTTAATGGGTAATAAAGGCTAACAGAAAACGTAAACGTAATGACAATGAAAACACGTTTGGAAAAGGATTTTTCAAAATACGTAACTTTAACTATCCGTACATTTCGCAATGTTAACGCGTATGGTGCAATATGGACAACTGTAACGATTCCATAACAGTGGTGCTCAACATTAACTGCATAAATTTTGACGAAAACAGAAATATTAATAAACACGCTGAACGAGATAACGAGAAAATGTAACCGTGAACGTATAACTATAAAATTTTTCGGTAACTGCTGATGATAACGAATAACTCGTATAAAATGTATAGTAAAAACTGTAAGCGTAACCCGTAAAACGTAAACGAATAATCGGTTATACAAGAAAGCAAATGAAAAAATGAAATTTTGAATTCGGTATCAATATGACGTTTGTTGGTTAAAATGACTGATGGAAAAGGAAAAAATTATTAAAAAATCAGATTAGTTTTTCTTCTTTTGAAATTTCGATTAGGAACGAATATGTTAACAGAGTGAAAAGCAACTAGTATAAATTGTTAACAGACACAATAACCAAAACTTAACAGTCGAAAAACATAACAATTCATATCGAACGGGATGCACTGGAAACAAAGAAGTCAAATTGAAATCAGCCAATTTTTTTTCAACAATTTCGTATACGTATCGATTGAAACTTAACGACGTAACATCAACGATAACAAATTATTAACAATTAACGGGGACGATTTAATAATCGAAACGAAATAACGAGGGCCGAATAAAAATCGAATTTAATATGAAAAATCAACAGTAAAATTTAGCACGGTTTCATTAAAGAGCTGAAAAAAGAAATTTTGTAAATATTACGCGTCGGATGAATAAGAAACGAAAATGTGATTAAGAATAAACTCAAAGAAATAATCGTATAATTCGAAGAGATGAAAATGATGGTTATGAAATTTAGGTAAAAATCATTACCATAATTTAAACACTTTCCACGCCTGATACTAACCTAAGCTTACTATCTTTATGTAACCTAGCTTCGTCTTTAGTGTAAATTTGAATTGAATCATGTTTAATTCCTAATTCTACCATCTATCTCAAAAGTAAAACCCTAATCTAATGACACCATCAACAAATATTGTTCAAATGGTATCGCTATGGGGAAGATAACGCGGATTGCTTCGAAAACAATTGATTCGAATGTTAATTGGAAAATTGAAACTACTAAAGAAAAAAAGATAGTTTAGTCGCGATGGGACTATGCCTACCTAAATTAAAAGCTAAGCTCAAGCACACACGAAACTTACGTAAAATGGTAAACACGAGCACGATGTATTAACCTATTCCACTTTATACTAACTTAAACACGAGCTTAAATCTAGACTAGTGAACTAAGTCTAACTTGATTAAAGAAGTAACTTAAGCTTGGCCATCTTTGAGTATCCATGCAAGCATGGAACAGATGGCAAGAGAATATTATTTTTCACCGGGGTACTCATCCACTTATTGTCACTGTATCAGCACGAATAGAAATTATCATTGATTAAAATTAAAGGGTTTTTTTTTTTTTTTTTTGAAAGAGAATTCTAATCAAGTCACGTATACTTTTTCGACTCATGATCCACGATGTCGTATCCTGTATGAAATTGAAATCCAAATGATCTACAAAGGATATTCTGTTTTGAGGAATCACGATCATCTTGTCGGCAGTTTCAAAATCTGGTCGAACTCACGCGTCATCAGCAGAACTTTGTAAGTTCGAAAGATTCACTGTTATGGATGTAAATGAGTTCTTTTTCTTCGTAACAAAAAAACCGCCAGGGTCTTTTTTTCTTGTGTTTCAACATAGAACTGAAATACAGTGCGAGTTATTGAATTTATGTTACTCCACGTTATATCTGTGTTTGAGATTACGAAGTGTGCATTTTTTTGCGCGGAATGATCATTCGAAAAGTATTCGTGACGTGTTTCAGGATCCTCGGTAGAATAACGAAAATAAAATGAGAAAGAACAGGCCATTTTACAAAGGTGCGAAAGGACAAAATAAATAAATAAAATATAAATAGTTAAAAAATAAAAACAACTGTAACGTGGGTCGGTGACTTTTTGAAGCGGATGTGTGTGGATCGTTCAAAAAGTTCGGCGAGCAAATGGCTTTCGAAAGAGGGTTGTTTCGCCGAACTATGCTATTGACGTTTTCATCTTTTGCAGATATATTTCTTTTTGTATTTTCTTTTTCTTTTTTTTGTGTATAGTCCTGCTATGTGATATATTTTTTTTTCGCAATGGACAACATGATTCCGTGAAACGATTCATACCGTTACGATTCTTTCGAAAGCCACGAGCACTGTAACAATTTTCTAAGTAACTACATAACAATGATTTCTGTTAAAATTCAGTGAGAAAATAAACAGTTAATTTTGTAACAACCGGAATACTGTTTGACGATGGCGGATCATTTTACGTCAATTTAATGAGCAGTAATTTTTTTTCCCCGATAGATGATTTCTCGTTAATTGACCCTGTCAATGTAACTCACGTAATTTTTCAATTTGTTTCCTTGATATTTTTCTTTTTTTTTAGATTTTCCTTACCTCGTATACTTGTTTTTGTATGAAAATTAAACGCGAAACATAAGAGAAAATGTAAATAAAAATGAAACCGATAAAAATTGGTAAAATCCCATGTAAAAACTGTCGAAGCAGTGCCATGCTGGATCAATCAATTGGAATTCGCGTTTGGTCTGTCAGTTTTAACAGAAAGGTTTTTCCTACCAGATAATATCCACTTTTTCTAGTCTACGTTCAAACTACTATTTCAGTATGAGAAAAAAAAGGCAGGCGGCTGCAAGCCCGACAGCCTTTTTCATGGGAAGAACTCAAAAACGAAATGAAATGAATGGTAAAGTAAAAAGTTGAAACGAACGAAACGTAAAAAAATGTACCAAAAAAAAAAAGTAAAGTAACTATAAAGATAAACTAACTAAAAACGAAATATTTAACCTAACTTAAAGTAACGTTAACTAGACAGCCGTATCGTTTTAAAGACAGTCTCAGTTCTCAATATCAAAGCAAGGGTCTAGATCGTGTCTCTGAAATAACACTGAAATGAAATTTTCAAAGAATTGAAATTTATTCGCTCGACAGAATTTATTGCAAAATACCTTTTGTGACTTTTCAGTGATTATAAAAATTTCTAACAGAACCCGGTATTTGAAATCTAGACCCAAGCGATGTCTAGGTACCCTGTTTTACGTGCCTGTAAAATTTGGCAAACCGACCAAATCGTTTGTGGCTGTTTTGTCGTTGGGCAATAGTTTGTGTTTATGTGATCGGCTGTGCGATTCATTAAATAGACAAATAAGCGTTATTAAAAAAATTAGAACAAAAGACATTACTTTTTGTTGTTGTTGCGGCCGCATCTAAATCCGACGACGTCGTTGTCCTCGATTACAGAAGGTCCCACGGTGAATATAAAGAATGCCCACGTGATCGGCTTCGATCGCTCTCGAAAGCCACTCGCCGGTTCCGATGATCGAATGTTTTATCCGATTTGTTGTAACATTCGCATTCGAACTGTATTTGGAGGTATCGTTGGCTTCGTTGTATCGTTGCTTCTTCCATTTGTCAGCCGGATTGACGTCATTCTGCTTCCTTGTATCTTTCTTATATTTATTTTGATTTTTCCTCGTATTTAATTTTCAGAAATGGTAACGGTCTCGACTCACCGTTTTCACACAGTTTTATTACTCTTTTGATTGTTCGCCGATAGAGGGATTTTGCTTGATTCTTTTTGTACTTTTCTTTTATTGCAAATTTTTTTTGCTTGGCTATTTTTTTTATTAGAGAGCGATTCGTTCGATGATTATGATTTGAGATCGTTCTTTTTTTTTCTTTCTTTGATGATTCTTTGTAAAGTATTAATTACTCTTCGTAGTAATGGCTGCTTCTGCTGCTCTTTTCTTTTAATGGGATCATTTTTTTGTTTGCCTGGCGACTGCGGTTCTGATTCTCACCCGTCCAATTTTGCGGGGAGGATTGTGGTTTCTTGAAATGCTACTGGTACTCGCTAAATCGCCGGAAGCCTAGCGATTGAAATTCTTTCAGGGTGAGAGGAGATTTTATTTTGAGCTAATAATTTTCTTCACAGTAATTCCTCGTGAATCCTGGGGGATGTTCTGAAGTGACAGGGTGAATTTTTGTGGTTTTATGTTGCATTCGGATGATTTCTTCAAGTCTCATACAAGTTTTGTATGTCAATTATTTAACTGTGGGGGTACGAGAGCTGCGGCAGCGCCACTCTTTTTTTTTTATTTAAATAAAAAATTTTTCGTTTTGATTTATCGTGATTTTTTTGGTGATTTTAGAGCAGGATTCTTCTTGTGTCTTTTTGATATTCCTGTCAGCTCTACGAGTCGACTGGTTGGTTGGTTTCGGAACGGTGGCAGCAAATTTTTGATGTCAGCACGATCTCGTAGAATATTTTGGAATATAGTTTTTTTATACTTGAAACTTGATTTGGACGTGAATTTGATACTGAAGTATGTCAAAGCTTAAAGATATTACTTTTCATGAATTTTCCCAAGTGGTGTCTCGTAACTCCTGCATTTTGTAAAATCAATAGATTATCCCATCTATGTTTTCAGTGGTATTCCAGTGACTTGTTAATAAAAACTCAATTTCCAATTATTCTGGATGCTCGCTGCTTTTCCTGTTCCCTTTTTTTTTCTTTTTCCACACTTTAAATTCAATTGTCCTGATTGCTTCTACCGGATCGTGAAATTTGGATTGAACTTGATTTACGAAATTACGATTCTTCGTTGCTTCTGATATTCCTTCTCCTGTCTGGAAACGTGGAGCTTTCAGTAGGAGCTGGAAGTTTTCCATTCTTTGTCTGTTCTTCAAAATGCGCGAGGGCTATTTTTGATTTCGAATATATTTTCAATGTATCAAGTCGTCTTAATGGAATACGTACAACAAGATGGTTTGACGAAACCAAATTTCTCTAACGATCATCGTGTCATACGTAAGAATACTGTGTGTTCATTGGAGACGGAAACATTTTAGTTTTGAAATGTAATTCAGTGAAATTCAATGTCAGCGAGAAAATTATTTCTGATTAATGTCTTCTTGTAATATTTTCAGATTCTCCAGATGAGATCATTTAGTTTTCTATATAAGAGTAGAGATGAATTTTATGTTTTTCCCATTGGTCGATGCCTTCTGTTGAGTTTTGGATTTTGACAATGACCCGAATGTGGAATATGATGTATATCTTTCGGACGATGACAAAAAACCAGTTGAGTCCTTGCCCGAGCTGACAAGAAATTGGCTGGCTGACCAATTTTTAGCACCAGATTTATGACGTCATTCGCCGTATTAACTTCGAAAGATGATTTGGTCTGACAGCATTTTGTTTTCATTAAAAAAAATATAAATTATTTAGAGGCATGATTTTGTTACTCGTTTGAGGAGCATCGGAATTCTTTAATCGAAGCGTCAGTCTTTTCTGTAAATAAAAATATGTATAATTTAATGTTGTCGCATTTTCCCGTGATATAGATTTTCATTGATTTTCTTGCTTTTACAGATGCATCTTCTTTTTGACTCGCTGATTGAACGAAATTAATAATTCTTGATGATCTCTGATTCTTTCATGTATATTTTTCAAACGAACGACTCTATGAATCTGATTTGTCCAATTGTACAAATCGATTTTTCAACTAATTCAGGCTTCGTGGCAGGATAATTAACATACTTTCAGTACTGAACAAGTTTCTGTTTTGCGATAGCCGCGAGGTGTCTCGCTGCACCTATTTTTATAAATCAACAAAAGTTCGTCTCCTATTTTTTAACACAGTAAAGTTAAATTGAAATCGGATGAATATTTTTTCAGTTTGCTCGTTTTCTTCTTTTTGTTTTGACGAATGCAACGGTATTTCCCATTATGGCCCCAGGAATGGTTTTTGCGTTTGTTTCGAATCGACATTCCTGCTGTATTCTGTGCAGTCTACCGGACTAGTTCCATCAGTTTGACGACGCACTTTATTTTGAATGAAAAATTTTCGACATAGAAAGATCACTCTTCGGAACGCACGTTTTATGCGGTACACTCAATCCACGATGAAATTCTGAAATAAACGACAATGCATCATTCAGCGAAGCATAGGGATACTTTTGTTAATTTTCCTTGTACTACACAGCCCACTGTAGCAATGATAAGACTGTATCAGGTTCGATGCATTATTCCTTTTGTCATTACTTTCGGAAGTAAACATGGGCACTGGTACTTTATAACCATTTAGCGTCAAATATTTCATTCCTCTTCTGTACCAACTTATCAGTGATGATTTATTGAAACGTCGTAAAAGAACGTATTATAACGTAAACTGCCATGTCGCTGATGATAAACCATGTAGAGAATGTCAAAGTAATTTTTCCATATATTTAGTCATTCCGCCATTCTTGTATTTGCAAAAATTATCCCCGTCTCAAATCGGCCAGATAATGCGAGAAACGTTTAGCATATCGTTTGGTATCCCCTGGAATTGCTTGACTTTTTTTCATTTTCAAAGACTCTCTTGATAGTTTCATTAGCGATAATAAACGACAATTGTAATCTTCCAGTATTGAACCTCTTTTCGCGAATGATCCCTCTCATTCATTGCCAATGTGTTGCGTGATGGGTTCTCTTCGCAGTCTCAATTCGTTTCCATACCAGAGGAATAGAATGCTTTTCGATGCCAATGGAGTACACTTTTCTCAAAGAAATTCCTTCGACGGTGTCGTTACCGCTCCGAGTATAGAATATTTGGGTTTCGTCTCGTTGCAGCCTGCTGCAGCCAATATGCATTTTTGTTCCCTTCTTTTTCTTCGTCGTAGTAAGTCCATTGTCTTACGGTCCTCTTAATATGAGCATCAAAGCGCATTTCGATCCATTGCGCTTTGGGGGTGTGGAAGGCGGGCATCCAATCGCCAAAATCTGAAAGATGGTGTGAGTGTTAGCTACGAAGCGCTATGGTGGTAAAACTAAGTGAAATCGTGCATTGGATATGAAGAAGTGGGAGGAATATAAAGACGTGTACTATTGTGCCGTACTGTATAACGAGGTCTTTCTTTCGTTGCTTAAATTACGTGTGGAATAAGTGGAACACAGGGAGTTTCAAATACAACGGACGAGGAGTATTTAATGCCGGTGAGAATACAAGGTTTGACGATTTCGTATGAAGGACTCTTGGGGGGTTGCCAAACGGGTCTCTCCTTTGTTGTTCTTCAAATTCTACTGGACTCGAATAGGTACTGCTTGGGTTTCTATTATAGCTATTATTGTCGCCCTCGAGTCAGCTTGCTTGTCACGTGATTTTATACTTCCGCTTCTTAATCAATGAGGTTTCTTCGTACGCTCAGGTATTAGTCAGAACACAAGGCTTATTGCGTGGTGCAGTTTGTTTTGGAGCTTTGCTGTACTTCCTGCACTGTATTTACGTCTAGTTTCTGTTTGTTTGCCAATTCTCCTCCGTTTTTACTGGTATTTTTTTTTTTTTTTCTTCATAACAAGGTAATCTTTGAGATTCTTGGAATGTCTTGGACATTATTTTATTCTTTTTTTCTACTATGTACAGTTGTTAGTACGTACACACTATGATGCTTTGTTATTCGTGCTGGTCGGTATGGAGAGCATCATTTTATCATGCAGTCGCAATTCTGGTCTAGTGCACTGATTTACAATCTGTTCTAAATGCAATGGCTAGAGTTGAAGAAACACATACAGAGTGCAATTATACTGGATGCTATACAATTTGTGGCGTGTCAAGAGAAACGCTATTAAAATTTGACTTTTTGGAAAAAACAAGATTTTCACACAATTTTGAAATGCGTGCATGCCGATTTTTCACGGATACCGAAATGGTTCTTGGTCGATCGTACAGGGCGGTCCTTTTTGCCTGGTGAGGGCTCACAGGTAAAAGATTCCTGGATAAGGTTGTCTGGTGTTTCGAAAATTCACTGTAACCGTGTTCTACGTTGGGCCTTTCGCAAATGGAATTTTCTTGCGCAAAAACTGCTCTGAAATTTATGACCAGGGTGGTAGGTGCATGACGACGATTAGACTCTTGCCGCTTTCCAAAAAGATTTTTCAAATTGTGGTTCCTCAAGAGAGAAATTAATCAGACATTTTTTGTCTTTAATTTCCTACTTTTTTTGTATAACGATCCAATTGCGCAATGGAAGATTTAAATCCAGTGGAAGTGAATGTGAGATGACAGTTTTGACATATATACATATATCATCTTTCAATTCCGAATATTCATGTGCTGATTTCAAGATAGCTTTTCAAATAGATTTTCATCTTGTTGCATAACGGAATGAGACTAGGTCGATTCGCTTTGTGTCAGTGAGGGGTGCATATATTGGCTACCCTAAAGTTTATAGAAATAAATGGAGAGGATTGGTCAGTTACTTCCGGTATTAATGCAGTCGACAGGAAATGGCACTTGTTACATAATTACATTGAGTGATTATCAGCCGGATGTGATGGAGTGAAGTTTCATAATAATTGCCAAACTTCTCGAACTATCCTGATTTCGTCGTCTTCAATTTCATTAATTATCGGCAACCGGAAGTTCTTGGAATTACACTGTCTTTCTAAATTCAACTTTTTCTTCGTAAAAAAAAATTTCCTCCTGGACGTGTAACACGATTTGTAAAAGAATTATTATTTTTTCATTAAGCTCGAGAGGTCACTTTTATTTGTATATGAAAATTGTGCATTTTATCTCTGACTGTTATTACTGAAAAATTCGAGAATTCACGATGGTATTTGAATGTGAGTTTGGATTTGTTTGGTGTAATCGGATTAACTGGGGAGGGCTGGCCCATTTCCGGCAAAACGACCGCCTGCGTTAAAGTTCATATCGGATGCAATTTGTTGATACGTGCTCGATATTACGGAAACAATATACGAAAATAAACATCAAGAGAGTTTTGGATACTGTAGAAATTAAAAATTTTTAATGCTATACATTCGATTTTCCAAAATATCAAGGATGCTGTACGATGGCAGGCATATCTTTTTACATACAAATTTTTGTTTCATTTACAACGTGCTACGTAATCCATTTCATATGAATTATTCAGGCATAACTATGTGTCATGTTACGTGTAGAATTTTTTAAATTCAGATTGTCGATGAATTAATAAATATATTATTTGATTGAACTTAGTCACTTTGTACAGTAAGTATGATATTTTAGAAAAATTTTAAATGCCGTGATCAATTTGTAGTTTTCAAAGGCTTATTTAATATTACACTACTACAAATTTTCGTTTTAACGAAATTGTCATTTTATCAGGATCTGTTGCAACAAATTCTCGGTATTATATTTTGAAAAATACAATTATGTCTTTGGCAATAATAGTACGGTAGGTATACTAGGAAATAATTACATTTTTATCTATGCTACGTCTATTACATTTAACGTCTATAACTTTAAGTCATATACGGATAATCAAATATAAGCTATAAAGTATTCTAGGAATGCTTTTTTTTTTCTACGAACAAAATTCGAATATACTGATTTTTAAAAACAGCTAAGCTAATTTTTATATACAATTTTGATCAGATCTTAGTGCCTGGATAGAGTAGGGTCTAGTGATGTCTGTTACGAAAATGATAATTTTGCATACGATCCTTCCTTTCGCTGGTAAAGGAGCATACGGTATTCTACCCCGTGAGAATTTCGTTAGTTCCAATTTCGAAATTTCGTAAAAGTCCAGAACACAGTACACGTTATATTTGGTATTCGATTGAGTATTCCAGGTAATAATATTTTTGAATTCAACGACTCGTAAAATTTTTCCCTTACAATAGGTAGATTCTTGTGTCAATATGAATACGAAATTTTTGTCAAGGATCTAATCAAATGATCCTGTCGCACGATTTCAGAACACTGCGAATCATCATCACGGGGTTTCGCAACGGGAATCCGTGACGCGTTAAAAAATGGTCGAAAAAAATTAATTCAATAAAAATTATCAATACCCTTTCGAAACAGCCGTAGTATCGGTAAGCGAGCTACGAATTTACGATTATCCGTATTCGAGCGAAATAGACCCTGTGGGAGCCCGTTAACACTAAATACGGGACAAAATACCGTAGCGTGACCCCATATCGAAGAAGAAACTGACGTTTCATAGAAATTTCGAATATTCTATCGAAGCACCAAAATCGTAATTTTGAAAATGATAAAATAAAAACGAATAAAAAAACCGAACAGATATAAACAAGCCAAAACTAAACTCACCACCATCGCGGAGACCGTCCGTCTCGTTTTGGATCTGCGACAGAAAAGTTGAAGCACTTCTGGTTAGTTCACTGACAGAATATAAACTTCTTCTGGATTTGGAGCTGAACACTCAAAGCCCCATTCCTGACCGGACCAGCCGGCAGTAGGAGCTCCGGTGTTCACTCCACTGCTGATGACGGAGTTCTGTGTCGAGATTGGGGTAGCCGGGTCCTTATATACCTAACAGGCCCTACTCCAGGGGCCCTTTGACTTAGGGGAGGCCCTGGGAAAATATCTCATACAATGGCCACCTTTGCCCAATTCAAAAGACGCAACCGAGAGGGTCCGACAAGATATCCATGATTGGCCCCTTACCTGTTCTTCTTGCAGTTCCTATTTTTCGTTCCTCTCTTACTTTCTTCTCTCTTCCACCAAATCCCTCTCTTTCCTTAATACTTGCGCAATAAAGCACAAGACCACGTTCGTGCTTCTTGCCAAGGGGAACACACATATTGGGGTAGCTTGTACCATCCCTTGGGAACCATCTCCAGGTGTCATTTCCAGGCCGTTTCTTACTAACAAATATATAACCAACACGTGAGATTCTATATTTCCACCTATATTTCTATATTTCATGGCCGACACTTTGAATATCTGATACAATGTAAATTTATTTTACTAGCCCATTTGAACCTAAATGACATTGATAGTAGCTTCCTGAAATCGCCTCAGTACTGGTTATCTCATAGCGACAAAAAAATACAGCATCCATTTTAGAAAGTGCAAATGACCTTGAGAACTCCTTTACGCCCCGACCTCGCAAAAAATAATATTATGTCCGCCTCTATACCGTACAAGTTTTGCATGAAACATTTCTTGAAATTTCTATACAAATAACAGAAATATTCCAGCTGGACAAAGTTATTGGTCCACCCTGTATATGTGGCTGTCTAGATATATGCTTATATTAATATGACGCAGTTAGATTCGCACGACGCAAAAGACGTCCGGTTTGATATTTTTTTTCTTTTACAGAAGGAACATTCGCAACGCTCCCCTTTAGTGGCCAGATCCAGTTACACGAGATTGCGCAACCGTTAGCTATTTCTCATGAAACGTTTTCTCCTACCCAAACTCCTCCTGGGCCCTCGCGGTATCTTTGAACAAGCATCATGGACCCTAAAGGATCGTGCGCGTGTATGACCCAAACCATCGTGCTACTGAAATCTGCATCGAAAGAGGTTCAACTGGATTCCAGTGTGAATCTTTCACACGAGGCTTCATCTTGTGGGGCAAGGATTTTCAATATATAAAGAATAAACGAGGCAACCTGCTATTATTTTAAATTACGCCAAAATACGTTCCATTATTGAATTATTCTGCTATTTGCGTTTATTAAAACTACAGGGGTTGTTATGATTATTCCAGAAACGTGTTTCAACGCTGTCAAAAGAGCTTTCGAAAAATTTCCATCATCCTCTGTTGGCACGTAGGAAGTAACTATTTTGAAAAAAAAAAGAAGTAGAAGAGTTGGGGAGCCAGTTTTGTATCCGGGATCCTTCGAAAAACCGTTAAGATGAGACGTTATTCATCATCGGGCCCAAAAGGTCCGTAACCCCAGGCTGCAGGATCCTGATCCTGAATCGCGTGACCGAGCCTGGCTGAAATATCTGGCCCACTTCCAGCACTTGGGATCCTTGGCTTTCACGGCTCTGGCCGTTACGTATTGTGCGGTTGTCCTGCTGTTGAAACTTCTGGAAGAGGATCTGTGAGTTGGACCGGAACTAAATGGAATTTCTTTCGCGTAAAATAATATATGGGGTGGATCAAGATGCGGATTTCTTCAGATCTGTACCTTTTAAATTATTTGGAACAGCAAATGACTGCAATCCCTGGACCTAAAGATTTACTTTAATGGGCTTCCACTTTTGGGACGGAATCATCGAGGCAAACTGGTTGGCAATAAACAAGGTAAATTGCTTAGCAGTGGGCGTCCACTCCGAGCAGGCTCTTAACATTTGAAAAATCCAAGGCACAAATACCAAACTAAATGTTTTACGAGGGACTGATGCTATTAACGAGGATAAATGATAATGATTTCGCCCTCCCCGGGTAGCCGCATTAGAATTATCGATGAGCGGTAAAATACATTCGGAAATTGTTTTTTATATTTATAAAAAAATTCATACGTGAAAACAATAACTTTTACCATGAAACAGCAAAACATTGAATATCCAACTTATTTCATGTTATAAATATCATGTTATAAACATTCTAATTACATAATCTCTAACTTTCATTCGAATCGCATTAAGTAAGGTTGTAATTCCGAATTCTTAAAACTTCTACCTTGTATTCTTATTGCTTGAAGATCTCTTGTTTATTGATTAATTGATTGTACGTGTCGTCACAGGGATAACTATGTACAGAGTAAATATTCAAACTTACTTTCGGGAGAGACACTTACGTTTTATGTTTCCCTTCGGAGACACTTGGAAGTAACGAGCTTGGAAGGTTCCGGTCTGTGTACGTGCGTTACGGAACCAGTTGACTAGTGTCTAGTCCACGTCATATAACACGTGAGAGGATCTGCTCAACAAACTGGTATAACGGACGAAAATTGCATATGGAAATGTCTATAGAAAAATTTTTTTACTGCTACAGCCATAGTTCTTACAGCTGGTAGAGATGGTATTAGCATCTGAACGAAGAATGTCTAAGGCCCATAGGTAGGTATAACAGGCACCTACCAAACGTTAGAAAGATTTGTAGTTTGAGTGGTGACAAAAAATGGGAAAAGATGCCGTAAACGTGTAGCATAACTCGAACCAAGGGTTCTTCAGGGACCATTTTGGTTCTTATCTGTCAAAGACTGAAACCGTCTGTTAGGGTTTCCAAGACCATAAATTTAACATTGAGAAAGTAGAACCTCTCATAGCCCTATTGTTTCTCTGCTTTGGAGTTCTGGAAAGTAGTTAAATCCTTGTAAGTTCTATGATCAAGATTTTTTGGAAAAAGGCATTTTTCATCTTTTCAGATATTTTCAACACCATGTGGTAATACATTACATGCTGCGGAGCTCTCTGTAGTCGATGATGGCGTCACGTGGCGCTTTAATGAGAATTGATTTTTCAATAAAAACGAAATTGGCATGAATCACTTGAGGAGAGAGTGATTAGACAAATTCTAGTCTACGTGCGCGGCGTACGATGCGGGTAGCCATTAAGTCTCTTCTCCATTGGGGGAGATAATTGGGTAATGACTTTTACCGTAGCTGTGTTTTAATACCCTCCCCGTTATCTCAATCTGCTGGCTAGGTATGCATATCGCCTTTAGTTAAATACATACAAACTTTTTTGTATTTCGTTTAAAAACTTTACAGCGGTGAATTTATTTTTCAATTTTCCCAAATACTTCCACCATGTCATCCATACGTGTACAAAGGTCCCATACTATGTTGGGGTACCTCTATATTTACGCAATGGCTTGTATATCCGAAGGGTGACTATTGAGCCAGGGGTGAGAACAGTGTGTAGGAATTTTTGCATCCCTAATTCCCACGCAATGAATAGAAGCGTTTGATCCTACCTGCGTAGGCGTGTCGGTTCTCCTAGGAAGTCTGCTGTGTGTGTACATAGAACTAGGCTTGTATTACTTAGCCATTTTTATTCTACGTGTCTTTGCATATTGCCCAATGAAAAAAGGGTCAGCCATACTTCGGTGCCCTTCATCTGGATCAATGTGTAATTGGACTTACATTAGCTCATTCATACTGGACCGAATCGAATAATGCTTATTTCACGATTCGTTGCTTTAGAATTCAATGGCATTTCCTCACGCGCTATTATTACGCGTATAGGCATAGTACAGCGATAACGTATAAATGAAAATTACAGGAAACGTGATAACGTATAATCGTAAGAGTTCGTAAAATTTAGTACCGTAAGAAATAAAGTAAATGGCAGCACCGCCCGTAATCGAATAACGAATATTTCTCTGAAGTATCGAGTAAAAGGGACATATCAGTAACGAAGGGTCAGACCTATTTCTGAAGTCGCCCAGCCTTGGAGAGAAGGGAGAAAGAAAAGGAAAAAAGTACACGCGGTAATTCGAATCGTGAGAAGAAAACCAAAAGGCCTGCAGAAGGTCAACTAGCTTCCAGCCGAAGCTCTTCTAGTATTGTATCTATCCTTTACTTAGCATAGGGCGAAGTCATGACTGCCCTGCCGGTTGGTACATTGGGCCCTCTTTAGCCCAGGTCCTTACCCTTGATCCGACCCTACGGCGCACCCTTGGATACCCTTATCCAGGCTACACGTTCTCTTACGTAGGCCTTGCGTAGATTTCCGTACACGCATCTGCCTACGTTCTCACGGTTTAGCACCCGGCTTCACTAGGTTGGGATTCGTACCTATGTTCACTACGTGTATCTTCCTACAGGCGAGTTCTGTATTTCTTTATATATTACTTTCCAAATCTTTAATTCAATTTATGGAGCTTGAAAAATAAAGAATTAAACGTCTTTAGCATGTCCGGTGACTATTACTGCATGTGCTACCAAATGTGTGATGCAACGTAGGATACGTAACCTTAAGGCTATACAGATGTATAACCGACCCTTTGCACATTGAATATATACAGAAAATTGGCTTTGTGTGTTATTTGAAAGATTTTCGTGTGCGTATGCATATGAGCATGGAAGGGCCCGATGTTTTTCAGCCCTCCCTACGTTTCTATTTTTATGTATTTCAGTACGAAGTTCCAAGGTTCCCAACTTGGTTTAATAATTTTGAAGTGATTTTTTCAATTATTTTTTATGAATGTTTCGTTTTCAAGTTCTACGCATCATGAAGTAAATTTCTAAGAATTTTCGAACTTCTGAGATAATATATAATTGGATGAAAATTAATCGCGAAATACTTTTGTATCATCGTAAAAAATTTTGAAGAATTTTTCGAAATGCTTCCATTAGATAAAGAACCCCTACGCAAGATACGTTACGCTATACACAATTTATATGCTACACTATACTTTATGTCCGGTTCAATTTGAAACCTTTTTTGTATCATGTCGACACAATGAGCGCCACTGAGACCATAGGAAATGAGTGTCCTGTGGAACAAGTGCATCAACCCTCTTCACCCTCGGTGCTCCACCCTAACACACCATAACAATTCCCCATCAGCAGGTACCTGCCACTCCTCCCATAAACGGCCAGGGAATTCGGCGTAGCGCAAGAGCAGTGAAGGTAGGTTATATAGTACCCCCTAACCGCCACGCAACCCGAAATCTTACAGCGTCGTCCGTTGGGAAGACCGTTTTTTTTCCATCCCATGAATTTCGGTATTTTACTATGAATTCCCAAAAATACCCAACAGTTACTCGAAGAAGGTAATAATTACTTCCTTGGGAATTGCACGGAGTTTGGAAAAAAAAATTGGATACAATTATTAACTGTATAATTATAGATAATATATTTTTTTTCAACAGTTTCTCTTATATGTATTTATTGGTTATGAATGGATCGTAAATGAAATTATGTCAAAGTTAGGAACGAAAACCAATCTCCATAAATCTGATGACGCCATGGATCTGAAAACGTCTAGAGATATCTATTAATGTTTCACGAAGAAATTCGAGTGTTCGTTCTCACGATCAGAAGGGGGTTAGTTAATCTCGGCCAGACGCCAAGTGAGCGCGTTGCCCTAAAGATTGCCCACATTTCCTCCCTTTGAAAATGCTGACTGACTTCACACTGGTGCCCACCCTCCGCTGTGTCCCACGTGGTCGAACGCTCCTAGCAGCATTGCAGTGCATCGCATTCTACCACCCCATATCGCACCACTCACTATCGACATTTCACTTTACACCACACCCACTGGGATTCTTTATTTTTTTCTTTTTCTCCCCTTTTGGGGTGCAGCACTGGTACACGTGTGCACCAACTTTCGGACAAAGAATGACTTCTAGAATTATTCGTCCGAGTATAGAACGTGAAGCAAACCCCAGTAAAAAACATGTTGACTGTCGTAAAAATTTAGGGTAGTTTTTAATTAAAAAATTGTCCTCTTCAAAAATTTCAAATTATTTCCAAGGGCCAGATTATATTTTTAGAACTGTAAATTGTCTGACTAGTCATTCAAACGTGGCGGCAATTTTGTTTTACATTTTCGTACGCGTCTCAACGGTGGATCAGTAAGGCAAAAAGAAAGCCTCGTTTCTAATACCCGCAGGCGGTAACCTGCTGATCGAGGAAATTATACGGACTGGTGATTTATTTTAATGAACGTTTGGTACGACCTGGGCAGTTTATCGTTCCCTATTGCTAAGTACATAGGGATACGATTTCAAACGTAACTTTGTCATTAGACGTGTTCGGATGAGCTACGTAACTTGTCAAATTTGCATTCGATTATTGGGATAATACGTAATTGAAAATACTGAAATCCCACTACTTGAGTCATCTGTACCAAAGTATCGAGCTCAATGTAATTAAGGAGTAATGAGTGCATGTTGTAATTTCTTCCTTAAGTAAATCTATATGTAGAATGATATATAGCTATACACAATACACGCTGGTACAGAAGTCAAAGTATGGTGTCAAATTGTTGACACTTTATATTGTTACTTTTTGGTATTACTAAATTAAAAAAAATTTTGATAACAATAGCCATTGAAATATTTTCATAATAATTATATAATATTTTCTTACTGAGATATCTCAGCCCATATATGAAATTTTTCGTAGAGAAAGGTTTTCCCTGTTTAATGAAAAGCAAAGGAAATTCTAAAGAGAGAGATGCGGGTGGGGTGAACGTAAAAGGGTTCGATTATACACAGCTCATCCCTCGATATTCTTAATCAGAGTTAATGGATGGTTTACGGTAAAATGTGGGTACCATGGGGGTGGCTCTTGGGGAGTTCCGCGATAGGGGCATGGGAAATATGCGGAAGTTCACATTTACCATATACATATATGACTCTTGGTCACGTTGCATGGAAGCATATGTTTTCTATGGGGGTGCATTATATCTTTTTTTTTTTAAAGATTGCTGGTCACGTGTCGAATCGCAACGAAAGCAACGTCAAAGCGTTGATTTTCAGTCATGTGCGGGTACACGCGTCGGTGAGAAATCAATAACTGAAATAGGAACATTCAAAAGCTATCCATAAATTCCTTCTCCGATATTCAGTTCATTTTATAGCACTTCGTCGAAACTGTTTTTACGCGCGATATAAAGTAGCTCATATTCGTTATATAAATTCATATAGCATATTCGTAATCCGTATATGAGTATAAAAACAAAAAATATTTTTTACAGCTTTACGGCTTACCATATTTTCTAAATATTATCTCCCGTTCGTATTTCTTTTTCTCGTATAAATACGTCCTGTGAAAATAATAATGAAACGTGAAAACAATCTAGTATGCTAAGTACCTAGCATATTAATTATCCCTATATAAAGTCGCTCAACCGATTTCAGTGCAGGTTCCGTCGCATGGGAATCCAAGGGCGGTGGGTAGAAATATAGAAAACAACCGGATATCAGCACACGGGTCGCTGAATAATTCTACAAATCAGGCCACGTCCGTCGCATTTGCATAGCGACGTTTGTATAATTTTCGTAATCGTCACACGTTCAGAATTCACGGTCAATCACGCATCGAAACCGGAAGTACACAAACGGAAGGGGATGAAAAAAATTCATTGTCGGAACCCCCGGATCCGCGTGATAAACGCTTGTTACGCTTCGTAACACACATACAGATATATATACATATATATAGATACACATTATTCACGTTAAATTGGCATCCTACCTGCCACTACAAAATATTTCTCAACATAAAGCTACATCCACAACAGTCTAATTAGTCGTTAGTTCTTGACCGATCTCTTGTACTTATGATTAGTAAAATTCAAGTAGAAACTTACACCTACGTGTTTTTCGTAAGACAGTAGAGACACGCAGTGTGGATGCAGCCTAATATAATTTGCTTTACTCACACATATGGTTTCTTGGTCATCGACCGAGCTGCAAAAGTATTTCATCGCATCCGACCCTATTAAAACGAACGGACTGTGTTAGAGAGTGCAGAATGCATTAGAAGAGAAATGCACTATAGAAATCCGCATTATCCGCTTACGTCTTTCCGAACATCCTCTATTATTTCGTGAACTAAAGTCGTTCAGCTGCGGATAAACTGAAATTCTATTCGGCGGAGACTGCTTAATCGTCAATACGCATCGTTGATTCCAGCGACTCCTTTTGGCCACGCTCAATCTCACCGGAACACACGATTGCTGGAGTTTACTTAAAGCACAGAATCGAGTCGAGTCGAAGCGCAGTTCAGTTCCTTTTGTTTCTTCGTTCTCTCCGCAGAATCCGAACTTCTTTGCAAAACTGATATATTCTCGCCACGTTGATCGTAAACTTTTTCGTTATCGTATCGACTGGTAATATACACAATTTTATTCAGTATATAATATTTCCCGGTCACAATGCAAAATTAATTTCTGCTACATTCACGTCACTCACGATTCGCCGTTGGTCAATAACGCACGATTGTGATGAGTCCAGTTGTCCGTAACAAGAAACGTAGAATGTTAATGATTGCGTTGGTGAAAGCTTTTGATTAATTCAACGACAATAATGTTATACTAAAATCAATGAAATATATGGGATTTTATAAGTTGATTAATGATATCCGGTGACTGTTGTTTTACCAAGTAACATCGAATGCTACTTCGTTTTCGTATGCTATGCACTTTATGAATTTTACAAACTAGAAGTTGATTCAGGGGAATTCTCATCGACAAACAGGAAGAGGATTAAGGTTGACTGTGTAAAATTTATCGAATTTTTAAACTACGACTCAAGTATTGAAAAAGGTATTTGGTGTACGTAATTTTTTAAATTTTTAAATGAAATAACTGGAAAATTTTTGCCATAACGGAAGAGATCGTTGAGCTGTTATATTGATTCGAGGGAAATATTTTATCAGTCGTTAACAGTGATGTCTGGCCAACGCAACGTAATATTATCACCCGTTGATGGCGATACGTTCAATTAACGATAAAGGCGAGAAATAGCATCGTGGTTATGCATTTATTAATCTATCGAATCGCGCGCAACCGTTTGTCCGATGTTTCGAAATCAGCGAGCTGTGAAAATGTTCATGGAAATTGGCGCAATGGCGCACGTTAACGCCTTTACAGAAAATCCGTGAAAGTATAAACAAACGGTACAGCTTTCGGGTAATTAACCAATGCCGTATTGGCATAAATCTACAGGGACGTGGACAATGATAACATTATTGCGTAATTTTATGCAATTGCAACGCCGAACGTGAGCAATTAGTTAGGAAGGCTTTTGGGATTTTGTTCGATAAATCGGCATTGTATCACTGCATATCGCGGTGGTACCAACCCTGTGGAAATATTCGACGTATACGTTGCTTGCTTCGCAATACGTTTATTTTCAAAGTCGAATGTGGCTGAATAAAAATTTTACGGATTCTCGTTAATTATACGAGCACACCAGTGGGATTCCCTAATGTATAATATAATTCAAACTGTGTTAGGGCAAATTTATTCAACAGACGATTTCCAACTAATCCCAAAATCTAAGTGAGAAACTAATTCTGTTACTCTTAGTGACTTCAGTCCTTTGCGACACTCTGTTTCAATAGAATTCACGGGCATGACTCTAATTTCTTTGAAATCGTGAGAGACCTTACTAATAATAGTTTACTACGGTAGGATTCTGCGAATGAACCAGATGGATTTAGACATTTCTCGTCTAATAACACACTCAAGGTCACGAACTTCAAACACCTAATATAAGTGCAATTATACGAGGGGACAGACAGGGGGATAATCATTCCGGATGTCTTAGCGTTCTGTCATGTGAAACAGCAGAGGATCCCAATTACAGGGTTGAAGTGGATTACGAAATCAGAGAGGATTAGGGTCTATCTTGCGTACTAGATTGACAATGTTGGTAGGCTGTAATTCATTGAGCAATTTCGAGAACGTAACGTCGATGGTTGATTAAGGCCATTGACTGATCGAAATTGATGACGCAACGAGCTGATAAAAATCAGGTGACTTTGCGAGCTTGGGAAAAGAAGCACTTCGCTCAAAGGAAATAGGGAATAACGTGATAAAGAGTAAAAGTCGTTTGAGGTTTTGCGATAGCGATTAATGAGCTCGTAATTTCCTTTGTTCGCGACTTTCAAGTTGGTCGCGTGGGCATCAAAGCTGAAGGACGCCGACGCTGGGTTACCGTCCATCAGGAAATTCTATCAAGTATTTTTCAAGCTTCCTATAGCCGGTGAGGATTATAGGAGGGTTGCTCCGCGATGCAGTTCCAAAAGAAAAAGAAAACAAATTTTCATTACTAAGATTTTCTTTTGATTTTATGAGAATCGATTTCTTATACAGGCGAGAGGAACGTTTATGTCGTGCTAACCGACTACGGGCCCTCCGATATCGTCACGTTGAAATCCGACGATGGATTTTTGAATCAGCGCTTTCAAATCCGGATAAAAATCTACCATCATCATACTGTTATGCAAGTAACGCAATCGTACGGAAGGGCTTCTGCTCTATTTCAGGTGAGTTTTCAATTACTTTAAAATATCGATTTGAAGAAATTGCTCTGGGTACTTCGACTTTGACAGTACATAAGAAAGATCCTAGATCAGGACTAAAGTCATGCTCAAGCGCTTTTAGTACCCTAAGATTTTTTTTAATCTTCAGGCTCGCATCTTTTTATAGAAAATATATATATATGTGCGTGTACGTATGTAACCTGGCTTTTATTTAAACCATTCTCTGTAGACCCTTTGCACGTTTATCCTTCACCGTTTCGAGACTGAATGGCAGAGCTATTATTATTATCCGCACGTGCCCCCCCCCCCTCCTCTGGACCACAAAAGATTCTGCCCCATGGAAAATCTTTCTTGCGTAGTTGTCAGCTAAGACCCTACCCAGAAGGAATACCCATCTGTAGGGTTTCTGGCGGGAAATCGCACTAGGCGTCACCTACACTCTCTACCAGTTTCTGATGATTTTTCAAATTTATATATCTTTCTGATTATACCAATGCCAATTGGAAACTGTGGTCTATCATCTTTATACAGTTTGTACATTTTCATATCGTTTTTATTTCTGGCCTTCTTCATACTTCAATCCTCTCGCTTATATAACCATTGTACTTTCCCTGACTGCATAAAGATCTTCGGTGTCGGCCGAATTGAATGCAGGCATTTATAGGGGCAGCTGTCCATGTGATAACTGTAGCTGAAAGAATCTATTGTATCTACTTTGCACGTGGTACCGTTTGCGCGGGAACTTTCTCAAAATCTGGAAAAGTGTAAGTTCTGTAACCACGTGACATCCAAGGGTTTAATTCAATTGGGAGTAAAATTATTAAAAATTAGAATGGAATTTACCCAGTGAACTTATCCAAAATAAGTTTTATAAATTTCTTGATAACGTTATTACTTGTGCGATTTGGTTGTTTTTTCTCTTTTGTCATTTGAAACTTTTAGATGTAGAGTGAAGAACGTTCGTCGCGTGGCTGAAACGTGTTTTGGTTTTCCTTAGACTTCATCCTTGCCATTGTTTATATGATTTCCTACGTGAACCATTAATTATACGAGATCTTGATAAATGAAGTTTGTCCTCTGCAGTCTGCCTTTGTTTCCTCTTATTTGAATGTACCATTGTGTTCCAGTACAGCGTGGGTATGGTTCTTAGGCACGCTACGAAAATTCATCTGCAACGTGCCGCGACAATCATCGAAAAGAGGTACAAGATCCTGGAACATGGAAAGGAATTTTTAAGTTTGACTTGAAGGTTGTGTTTGACGATACTATCTGTACAAATAAATAAATCTATGTATTTGATGTATTTGATTCATATACGCAATAATGAACTGTCTTCACTACTATGAAGTTGCCACTTGATATGTATGGACAGTCCGAATTAGTTTTTCATTTTTTTTTAGTTATTCCTGAATATTTCTTACCGGTCGTTGTGCTTCTAAATTCTTGTTATTATGGAAATTATATATTTCATTTATCTGGCTGTATTTTATATAGCAGCGAACGCGTCGTTCTTCCTTTTTATACGTCTTCCGTTAGCTTTGAAATTAGCGACTATCGAAAATTGATCACTCGAATCGTCTGAAGAATATTCTCATGAAATCGTCAATATGGGCCAAGGTACTTAGCTTTTCATTTAAATGTTTGATAATATCTTTATGTATGTTGGAATAAATCAGAAATAAATAATAACCTTTATTACAGGCGAAGATTCACTGCCAACGATAATGCCTTAGTATAATTAGAGCTTTGTCCAAAGTAAACCTCTGTGAATGAAGTATCTTTAAAAATTGTGCTACGCAAGTAACAGTAAAACTCTTGTTGTCTTTAATTAAAATCTAATCAAGAACTGATTTTTTTTGGAGGTTAATCGTTAGGGTGCATCAAACGTATTGTTTATATTTTATACGGTCCTGTGAGTGTAGTAGTTTTCTTTCTTACCGACTCCTGGCACGAATTCTCAAGCAAGTTACAGACTTTTCCCACAGGGCGGCAGCACCAACGCGTTCTTCATCGAGATTTACTTCTAGATTTCATTATGTTCTTCCGTGAGTTTCGTGTTAATAAATTAGATAAACGTGCCTGCGCTAATGAAAGAGAATTGCATTGTGTCGCGAGTGTAGACAACACGATTGAACAAAGATATAACTTTTAGATACTTCTGAGATCAGTAAAACTGTTTGTTGTGCCATCGAAATACATTGTACTTCTCATCCAATTGAAATGGATTCAATCGCAACTCGAACGGCACAGCATTACTAAACACAGTCCATTACGCCGGACGGGGGTAAGTAAACTTGATAAAATATTCATGAAAATTGGCAATGAAAAGCAAATGATGATCGATATCTGCAAGCATTAAGATCTACGTTAATCCTAATTGCAATTCAGATCTACGCTATTCCTAATTATATCTACATGTGGTTTACATCAAGGCAAAACCTGCAGAGTAGAGCATGGTGGCTTGTCTGCTGCTGGTGGCGTTGATTGATACCACCAGCACCACTAATGCAAAATACCGTCCAATTACTTGTCAGTTACGAGTATTATATCCCTATTCTATTCGCAAGATAAAAGAAACAAAAAAATTCTATTAAAACATATCCTAGCACTTAGCCAATTTTTCATCAGATTGACATTGTACACAATTTAAAAAAGAGAACAATATACGTACATGAGATACTTGAAAAATATAGAATTGCAGCAAACTTATATACTATATGCGTAGCTGTAGGTATATCTATATTATCATAGCATACAGTATACATATTATATAATATTTCATATAATATAGATAATAGACACTTTCAAAAGTATCCAAGCAGTAACTATCCAATCCAATCTATCTATCAGGGAACTAAGTATTAATCACTCAAACAACCAATACCATTTTCATTAATTTCTCCTATGAATGACAACCCATAACCTAAGTTTACGAATGAAAGCGGCTGACCACCTTGTCCAACTTGGATTATTTACGGGTGTAGTTCTGGAAAACGTAAAGGAGTTTCTTGCCAAAGCAGGAACGGGGATCTTCCGCTGGATTAAATCCTGGAACATGGTATCGCTTACCCAGGAAGTCGTAGACAGGGAACGCACGGTTAGTAAGTAGGCAGGTACTCGCTTCTGACGTTAATACGGAAAGTCCTTAAGCTGCAACTGTGGAAACTTTACGGACCGTGGCAATGACAGACACAATTCTTGAGAAGCCATGTTCAGGATTTCAAGAAGTGGATGCACAGGACAAATGATACAAATAGTGTTCCCTGAGTATATCTATACGAAGAGATTGCGTAAGAGCTAAATGAAAAACGTAAAAAATGAATCGAGATTAAATATTAAGAACTTTTGCAATTTTCAGAGTTAACTGACACGCTGGAAAATCGAGCATTAACAGAAACTAGGTGCAAGGTACGAAACTTAAAATTATGATGCATTCGATACTCGAAATTGACGTCAGTTTCGTTTTAACTTTAAAACTTGTCTGCTCCTCATCCAACTTACATAATTACTGGAAACTCAAGAAGTTACATCGATTAATAATACAGCCGTCGTTTGCCAATGTTATGAATATTCAGATATACATAAATTGCCGTTATAAATGGGCTCAGAATGGATTCGGTTATTGTAATTTAATTATCGTATACATACACACATATATATATATACTGTATGCATTTTCAATTAATCAGAAAGTCCCTACTGAATTCTTGTCTAGCTCGAGTATGAACATTTTCTCTTGTCACTATAGAGATGCACTTTACTTCCGGTTTCGGAGAAGCGTTCCCCTACCTCATATCTCTTTTGTATCCAAACTCAGCTGAGTTTCACCATTAAAAGATAATTGGAGCGTGTAAACAGTGCTTCCGTGCATCACATCGGAAAACGTAGGCAGAACGGTAGGTTTTGAATTTCCGCAATTCTTTTCGGTGGCTTTGTCATGTCTCGCTGAATCGCCTATTAGGATTTTAGTACAGTCACGGACACGCGGTGTAAAATTGAATGGATTACCGAGAATACAATGGCGCTATGAGTGCAGTACAGTTAAATAACATAATGTATGCTTCTATCGGACCGGTATAGCCACATAGGTACATTTGGCTGGATATTAAGCGAGATAATTAAAATTACATCGCAGACCATATTTCCATAGTAATTAATTCTATAATGAACACTCTGATTATAGGGAAATGTGATCACGTGGAACCATTATTAAATCGCCTCCTCCCGTTCGATTCGCTTTTACCATAATAAAGCATCCGAACTGCTCAGCTGGCTGGTTCCAAATAATCAATATTTCTTGAAATTAAGAATTTCAACCGTCCCCCTTTCGTTCGGCAGCAATTTCAAGCCGTACCCATTGTAATTCCCTTGTCCATCCCTCGATCCACCCTTCGTTCAAGCATATTGCAGAAAAGAATTGAAAGGATCTCGTTGCTTTGGTCGCGCGCGAACCGACGGATGAATTTCTAAACGGAAGTCGCCGGTGCTGGGTTGCCTACGGCGATCAAGAGGGACCGAGGCAGAGCGGCGAGACAAGAGCAGGCTAAAAAGAAAGAAGAGGGTTATAAAAAAAGAAAAACGTAAGAAGGAAAAAGAAGCGATAGGAAGAAATGGCGAATGGCAATCTCAGCGTTCGAGCGTATATCACGAAGCCCAAAGACGAGATTTTGTGTTATCTGTAATGGGACGCCATACGTTATGTCGGATTATTGGTTGACTTTCCTTTCAGGAGACGTGTGGCATTTCGTGCTGGTGGCATACGAGGGTAGTTCTAAGCTATACAAATGGCGCTAAAAGAGCCTGGAGAATGTCGGCAGTTTATAAAAGGGCTTTATCCTTTTCCTTGATTATGTATCAATTCTGCGAGTCTACGGATACAAGGCCTTATGAAAATTCATCGGGTATGTCAACTGTGAGTTGTGGAATGTAAGTAGGTTTTCGTTACATTGTAAAACCCCGCGCAAAAGGTTCGGCTTCGTCCTGGCCCAGGATCATAATTAAATGACCCTCGTGGAACGTGAACATTAATAATCTTTTCATTTTTTTTTTTTGGTCCTCGTTGAACTCACCGGAGTACAAAGTTATGATAACGGAACGGCTGGTTATTGGCCAAGCCCTTTTCGAGGGATTCAGCTTTTCATGGTTCTGCCTAGGTGGTATAGTAGCGTCAGCACTGACTTGTTCCTTTGCAGTTAAGCCGCGCTTACAATGCTTCGCTCGACCGGACTCCATTAATATCGTTCTTTTGTTTTGTTTTATATCTGGGCCCGACGTCGCAGTGCGATTCTTTAACGGGATGCCCGATGCGAGCGAGAGCCGAATTACTAGGAAACAGGGTGAAGCATTGCCATCACGACGTTACCAAACTAGTACGTTGCTTCTGTTCGGTGATACGTACTATTTATGCGCTAGAAAATTTTGCACGTAAATACACGAGCGTTATATCCGTTTCAGCGACAAATCGTTGCTCGCGCGACGTACCTCGCACGAGAATGAATTTATTTCCTTGCGGAGTTGCCAGAGACAACTGTAAAACCGGGCAAATATCCGCCATTATATCTCCTGTCAGAGTTATGGCTTTACGTGGAGAATTGTAAATAATGTGAGTAATGCTCCTTTTGCTCGATATATTATTGCGACTGTTATGGGATGTAGCTTTACGATTACGATAACTGCGTATACACTCTTTGACAAGGCTGTTCTATATATTTAGGAAGTAATTGTTCAATTGGACTTGTAAATGATTTTTTATTACTTTATGGCAGTAGTATTGTACTATGGGTCAATATTTCATAGATGGTTAGCAAAGTTATCGGTAAATTGGACAAGACGAAATCTACCCTACAGCTGGGAGAGTGGCGTCTCCTGTAATCCGGCTACTCGGAGGCTAGTTACAGTGGAGGATCTGAGATCGGGGCACCCCTGTTGCTACGGGATCTACGTTGACTAGGCGTCCGCACTAAGCTCGCTATCAATATGGATGCCCTGGAGGAGTCCAGGGTGTCCAGGTTAGCTAAGGAGAGGCGAACCGGGCCAGAGGGGAAAACCCCAGCAGCCAAAAGTCTCCGTGGCGTACAGTAGTGGGATCGCGTCCGGGAGTGGGACCGTGTCGGCAGCCTGTTCAATATCATTCGACCTGTAACTTTTTTCCGAATTTTTCAAATTTTTCTACAATCCGTTAACCTCGTAATGACGTTTTTCATAAGAAATTTGATTTTTTTTATAGGATTATGTCGAATTTTTTTTCGTCCTAATACATTGGCGGGACTGTGAAATGCTTTTCAAAGTTATCAGAGCTTTTGAGCAGTGCTTTAATTGGAAATCTTCAGCCTACTTACTTTTTTGAAGTCGAGCTTTCTTATTAGGTTAATTAAATTTTTCAGTTTGTGAATAATACCTACTGCTCTTCAGCCAATTAAAGCTCTGTAAATCATTCGCTGTATATGTGTCTATGTCAAGGATAGTAATAATCCAATTTTATAACCTTATATAGAGATATATAATTTTTAACTGTGCACCTGTTTTTCCTTATATTCCATATATTAAGAAACACGTCTAATGCTTATATTCAACTAATACACATTCCTCGTGCGGATTACCCTGCGACTTGTTTAAGAAGCGCAGTTAAGCATCGTTAACGGTTAATCTTAGTTTCGCCCGTAAATCGAGCAAGCCAGCCCTTTAACGCAAAATGTGACTTTCACAGTTTCCTCAACAGTCAACACTCTTTAAGAAAATAACTTTTACCGGGTATAATTTGCGCAGACAACATTCAACACGTTTCTTAACTCCCAAGAAATTGGACTGTCCAAGCGCCATAACCGTAGGTACAGTTTCACGAGACGCGATATATTAGAACTTTTAAGAAAACACGCGGCAAGTCGTGCAATTCGTTCGAGCTAGAATGACGTAACAATAAGAAAATCGCAACTACTTAAAACGTCCGTACTCTCGTTTATTACACGGTAAAGTCGTCGCCGCGCCTTTACTGGCTTTTTGATTTATGTTACATTCGACTGCAACATCATGGCAAGTAATTACTATGACCGCTGTAGAATCGCAATGCGCCCTCGTGATAAGCATACGTAAAACTCGGTGCTAGGTTCATGTAAAAAAGTAAAAATACAAAGCACGTTTCCACGTTCAATAGCCAATACCATCCGATCCGTCCATATGCCTTGTTCGTGAAAATTTATAGTAGAACCACGTGTCAGTCTTCTTTCATTTAAAATTTGTCTTAATTTTTTTCCTCATACATTTTTCTTGAAAATACATTCAGAGTATCGTTATTCTCATTATTTTATTTTATTCGGCAAACAGTCTCCGCACTTGTGTCACCCTCCGCTCTATGGGTAACGGGAAGCATCGTGTATCTGTCTGTACCAGTTGCCAACTTCGTAGGATGAACTTCGTTCTTGACTGTTCACGTCCTTGAAGTTTCTCTCGGAGTCTGTGGGTATCTTCGACAAGAGTTATAGTTGCTGAGAGTAACAGTCAATACCAGAAAGTCTTCGTCCAACTATTAAAGGTGATTGATATCGTAGTCTCTATAGAGGGACACTTCATAATTCAGTATTAATTGAATAAATAACGTTGATCTAGCTAGATTAACTCGTAGTATGATTAAGTAGGCAATTACTGTAATAAATTAAGGTTTTGCGTTACTGGTAAATGGGATATTTATTCATTACGAAAATTTCACGAATTTTCTACAATATCTGCTTCACCGGGTGACGTTATCAGTTCACGTGCAGGTAGTCACTCCAGCATTGTCGTCTGTTACGAAACGATTGATACACGGCCCGGCTGTAGTTTTTGACTGTGACAATACTTTGCGAATTATATGAAAGCTCTGAAATTCACTGGTGACGTAATAGGATTCTTTTAAATATTCAGACGAGGGACTGTTGAACGATGGGATCTTTTAATTAAATATGACAATTAAAATACAAATAGACTAACTAGCAAGGTAATTAACAACTTTTAATCGTGAAAAGATACAAATTTTTTATTTATAATTAACTCTATTTTTTAATCTCCGGCATTGCTCTTTGTTACGTTCGTAATTACCATTCCATTTTTGTTATCCGTAATGAAACATTATTCGTGATATAATACGTTGAATGTCCACGAATGTCAAAGCTAATGATACGGAGGTAGGAAAAAATCAGCTGGTATTTGTCGTTCAAATTGCCAATAATAATTGCCATCTGATTCGACGAAGCGTAACGAGAGATAAATCGACAGAAAATACAGCCAGGTTTCTCTTATCGGAGTAACAGTCGAACGAGCGTATCGCGCGAACCGCAGCACATAAGGGTGGCCACACAATGTATCTCTGCAGGGGGTGCGTGGCGCATACTGCACACGCCATAATTCTCATTGGCCTCTGATTTAGAGTGGAGTCGGTATTAAGTGCTTCGATAGATTACCCATCCCTAGGAAAGTTGTGCCACCCCCACTCTCCCTACTCTCACCTAAGTAGATAGCCACCCTCCATTTTCAGGATCATTACGGCTCCCATGCACCTGCTGGTTGGTAAAGTCGAGCTTAGAATTCCGACCAAGTTGCACTTTATAATAACTATCATCCATTTTGGTTTGTTAGTTTCGATCGGGCCCCACTGACCAAAGTCTTAAGTATATAATCTGATTGCAATAACTCATTTATTAACTGTCAGGGATTAGGTGCAGCCTCAGAGATTATTAAATGTATTATTATTAATGTAATATTTCACTTATGCCTCAGAGATTTCATATACAGGTTTTGCCAAGAGGTATGTTAAATCTTATATATCTACTTATACGTTGTGATATCACTGTATAGATATAATCAGTGGAATTTTGCAGGGAGGCAGGCGTCACTTAACGAGACACGCAGCAGGTTCCGCTGGGATTGAAGGAAGTTGGTGCAGGCGCGTACAAAGACAGGGATTGGCTGTGGGAGTAAGTTGGGACAGGGGGCTGGCGATTATTGACAGGCTACCCTTCACTTGCTTGTTAAGCGTCTGCTCTTGCAGCTAACGTCCTGATTACGAGGTGAGTGACGTTACTGGCTTTGAATTTTTCCTGAAGCTTTCATGTTATGACGTTAAAGTACATCATGCTTTTTAACATGGATCAACGTAGTACCTTCTATTTAAATAACGAACAGGTAAGAGTTGGTTTTAAAATTCGCTTCGTGATTCGATATTCTTTTTTTTTTACGTGTGTGACTAAAAGTGTTGGATTGTCAATGACCATTTTTTAATGTATCAGAAATATATTGATTTTTAGGATTTGTTCAAGTTATGTATATATCTAATGCTTGTAATTTTGTTCTACCGGAATGTTCTGTGGGATTGGATATTTTTTTAATGTTCTAAGGCATAGACGTACTGCATCGTAATTACTCCTGGATATAACTTTTGGTATGAACTGACACGACAAGAAGCTCCAGCCTCTAGGAATTATTGGAATTGCACTGCTGATATTTCCTGGGTATTCTCCAATCATTCCCTTTGGTTGAAACTCGAAGTATGTTTATACTCCTGGGTAGTTGCGAGTTCTCCGCGAAGGCTATGAATGCAACCTAACCTAACTATTTCCATCGTTGGCTATTCTACGGTCCATCAGAGTGACGTTATTGTAGCGTCCAAATGTAACGGCCATCATTAAATTCCATAGGGTACGTGTTGTGAAATGCTCGGAATTGCTGGAACGTAATAAATCTGTATTGTTACCTGTGTAAGTTGCACTTTGCAACGAGATCGTTAGAAGCCTCCTTGTCGCACGAGAGGATCGAATAGCTCGAGTTTATTGAACGTGAAAGAGTCTCGAATCCTTCGTAATATTAAAAATGGAATAAGTCTAATCTGGTATGATGACGTACGTAAGCATTATTAGAAATGACGACGACTAGAAAATTGTCTACTTTTATATTTTTGGTAAATTAGTGCAAAAACTGTGCATAAGATCGTCTCATAACACGTAAAAAGAAAGTTGGATGTCAACAAGACTGTCTACCTAAACGTATATGCTATTTTAAGGTAACGAAGTCCTTTAGTTCAGCGTTCCGACGTTTCTCAGCATCATTCGAGATTTTCCGTCCGTTCGTTCAAAAAACAACGTAACGCTTTAATTTTTTTCTTATATTCATCCAAGAGGCATAGTGACGTAAAGGTACTTTTTTTTTAATATTACTTTCTGAAAGTATTCGATATTATAGAAATATGATAATATCATGGTTCCATTTGGCACGATGCAGCAGTGACGCATTTCTAGGACGCTCGGAGATTCTAGTTTGGAATAATGCAGTAAAGACGTCAGATTCACGGATATACCTTCGCGGCAAGCTGACGAAACTTAATGGGAGGGTCTAACGTTTTAATGAATCCTTTATTAAGGAAAAATTCATTAGTAACAGAAACTCTCGAGACTCAAGGAGAAGCTTTAATTATTTAGCGCCTGACGTAATTTTCAGTGCGAAGAGTTGAAAAATCGTGACGCTCCTCTTAACGCGCCCTATATTATTTTTACTCTGGACTGTCATATTTTACCTTAGCAGATACTGTCGCTGGATTCCAGACGGTGCTATCTTTTATCTCCCAATTAGCTATTTCAGACGTTCAGGTAGATACCAATCGCAATACCCGTGCAACAAGGTAATAGTTGCGATTTCGTACCTTACACACGTTTCAGAACAGTTTACATTACCTTGTCCATAGTTACACACGTAATAACCATAATCGTTTCCAGATCGAAATCCTGTAGCGAATACAAAATTTGCTTGCTATTAAAATCCTATTTAGATATCACGTGAAACTATAAAATTAAAAATCTCTATTTTGTAAGACCTGTTAGTATATTTAACAAACAATAAAAAAAGGGTCCATCGGCACACTAGCGTCAAATATAGTACGAGATTGATCTATTAAATGAACCACAGCATCAGTGGTCCTAGGAGGAGTGTGGAGTGGACACAAGAGTTCATCAGTGGTTTTCAATTGTCAAGAGGATCTTTGATGTTTTATTTACGTCTCTTTGACAAGATAAAAAGTACAGAGGAGTGAGAGGGAGACAAGGATTTTAAAAAGATGAAGGAAAGATAAATTGAGATACAAACGTAATGAGCGACTGACCTAAGCGGATTCTTGCTGATGCAACTTCTTTCAGATAGCACTGGTAGAGGAGACTGAGAAATTCTGGACGAAATAATTGTCTGTCTCCGGGTATCTGCCATAGCACAATGGTGTATACCAACCTAACCAGACACTTGGTGATGTTAAAAGCATGCTTTTCTTTTGCTTATTTTTGCTTCCATTCCTTTTTCCAGATATGAGAGCGACGCCAACCTACACTGTCGTCACGAGATAACTGTCGCGTCCTGCTGAGTCTCTACGATTTTACTCTATTTCAACATGGATTTCACGGATTTGTTGGTTGGGTTCGTTTAGCAGGAATTCGTTCTCCACTTATTCCAGATCATGCTCTTGCATGCTTCCCTTAATTCCCACTGGAAATAGTCTGCCTCTGAACGAGTAATTCGAGAAAGAAAAAGCTGAAGAACACTGGATCCTTAGTTAGACACCATTGTTCACGCCCTCTATATACGGATAGGTACAAACCCCGTATAGTACACCGACCACCTTTTTTATCCTATAGAAACGTACCGACGCCATTTACGAGTAAAACCCATTATCCTGAAAGGTAACAAGAAGTACAGACAACCAATCGAATCTCTTGTTGCGGGTTCCAGCAGAAATAGAGCATGGGATGTCTATTTATACTTAGGACATGCCGATCCAAGCGCAACGATCATGCAGAAAGTCACCACCCGGCAACACATGTCGACCATACGCTGGGTTCTTTTAACGTGTGAAACCAGCATTATGGCATCGGTAAGTTGGGGAATTCATCGCACGCGTTGGCCCTATATCCAGAGAGGAGCGTCGGCAAGCGTCGCACTGCTGCCGATACGTGCCTGAGTTACGAGATACTCGCAAATAAAGGAGCACTCTTGCACTCGACCCTACGCCAATGGATCTGAGAGTCCAGGAGTTACCCTCACCTACCCTTGGACTGCCGACCTTAGTGAGTCTCTTTGCCTTCCCTTTTCAGCCCGCCGATACTCTTGGCCGTCTCCTTCCTATATTGCCATGCACGTTGGATACTACAATAGCCACGGTGCTAGCTTATAACAGCTAAAGACGACGTTTCGCAAGCCCTACATTCGATCTGGACGTTATCTACCCTCTGCTCCATCAAGATCTTACAATTAGTTCCTTTCTTCGTCGTTGCTTCTCGCTACTTATTTCATACTCTGTCTGCGTCTTGGGCTCTTTCACCCTGCTACTGGGTCACGGCGCATTCTTATGACTTTATGAGACGTTAGCCAATAGCTGAACTTAGAAAGGACCCTTTTTACCTTTCAGACACTCTTTCGAATAATACGGATATGAATCATTCGTTCTCTTGGGTTGCGGTGGGACTTCCGATCGGTTCTCGTTATCGCTGGATATTGCACGAGGGTTTACGATGAGAAAGGAGGTAGTTTCTAGATTCGAAGAGAATAGAACGCGGATATCTATGGTGTAATAAAGTTGTGCTTATATACATTGGAATCGTTGGAGACGTAAACCTTCTCGGGAAACGACAGATCTACCGTATGATGTCAGTTTGATTATGAGCTTTCCTAGAAAAAAAAAATTTAGATCGAGCATAAAATGTCACTCGACAATAAAATTTTTATTAATCCTTGCATGCCTCGCGCAGTAAAAGTTTTAACAGGAATTGTAAAACGCGTGAGACGTGCGTCTTGCCAATTCAAATTAATAATCTTTATATAGATCTACTCGATTTTTAAATCAATCGCGATTTCGTATTTTTAGTTGGATTTTCTTAGCAGGATATCTCTTCGCGCTGGTTACATCGGTGCAATACGAAAGTGCTAGTCGGTCAAAACTCACGGGACTCAGGTTTTATACTCCCACAAGGTATTATGACAATTGACTATGTGTATACGTATATTCACATTCGGTGGATATACAGACTATATCTAAAGGCAGTTCGCAATAACTGCTTGCTTTGTTCATGATTGTCAAGAATATTATAGCGATACTCCTCTTCGCGGCAACTCCGATACACCTAGAGAATTGATAACTGTAACCCGGTAAATGGAATTGGAGGTTTATCGAAGTGGAATTGATATTGTTTCACTTGGAAAAAACCGATCGTGATAGGTAGACCTGTTTTATATAGTTACAGGTTGATTCATTCGAGGGCAACATTGATTCTTTGTTATCGCTGCTAAAACTAGCTGTAATAAATTCGATCGTTTCTCATAATCACCCTAAGGCTATCCTGTAATTAAGGTGCATTATAAAATGATAGAACGAGTAATTATGCATTTCAAGAATAGCAATTTAAATGGACTTTGAATTTGATTGAGGAGCTATCTCTCTCGCTCTATCTCCCTCTTTCTCCATGGATTCCCTTTTCTGCAATATTAGCATTTAGATCGTCCAATTCCAGGGAGTAGAAAGTTGTCTTATGATCAGCATGCGAAGAAGAAACGATTCGCATGGACTAGTTATTCCTTCCAAAGTTGGAAAATAACCTTGGTCGACAACTTGCCAAGATGAGAATTGCCATAGGTGTCACCACAGACCGGAGAGAACAAAAACGGAGGAGGGCACGAGAAGATGAAATCGAGAAAGTTTGAATCGAGCAATAAACAATGCATTGGATTTTGCTGCAATCGACTATGCATTCGGTTATACAGTGCGTTTCCGTATCTTCGTCCGAGAGGAGCGAAAGATACATTAGAAATTCCAGCAGCCAAAGAGGAGGAAGGAGTCGTTAAGTAAACCGGGATCGTTCCTAACGATCTCGTTTGGGAACGCCGTCGTACTGCAAATCGTTTCCGGAAATGAGTAAAAATCAAACATCCTGTCTGCACACAGATATATCCAGGAGATAAAAAAGCCTGGCCAATTTCCACTTACGTACGTATGTTATCCACAGAAGCAACTTGGACGTTTCTCATCCGCGTAAAATATTGCTAAGTGGTTAGCTAGTTGCCCGCCCACAACTAGCTTCCGTTTCCGGTACTCCGATCGATCGTCGGAACAGGCGTTGATAGATTGACCAGCTAGTAAACTCTGCTAAAGAGCCGCCAGTTCATTTAATTGTATCGTTTACCGAAGTCATAGCTCACGTTCTCACCAGATCTACCATATTCCCTCCTTTTCTCTCTCCCTCTTCCAACATGCTCTCTCTCTCTATCTCCTTTACTATCCTGAACACTTCTGTCATGAAGATCCATCGTGGTCGTATCGCGAACTTATTTTCCAAGATGGATCGCCAGCCGTGAAATTCGTTTTCCTCCTGGCAACCTGATGACTGCCTGTCCAAAAGGTCAGAGGGTTACAGACCCGATCCTTCATGTTTTTCAGCTGCAACTTCCGCTTTTCTTTGTAAGTTCCATCATACAGTTTCATATACTTACAGTATGTAAAGTAAATATATACTGTGACGTTATTTCACGTCACAAGATTCTAAATTATTGACTTTCGTGTTTATCGTGCGGAACGTGTTGTCGTTGTCTAATATTGCCTTACATATATTACCGGTCAAGAACTTCAGTGTCTCGATAATATAAGTTAATAAGGTTAGGCTAATTTCTATGGTACGGTATTTTCAGGCGACAAATCGAGGCACCGCTACGCCGAGGAAGACAATCTATCGTAATCGAGAACGTCACCTTCTTCAGTCTCGCAAGAAGGAAGCTGCCTGCTGTTACGCCAGGGAGCGTAGACAAACGTCACCACCATCAGACACCTTCATCCCGCCACGGGGAACCCCGAATAAAGCCGGGAGCCGATCTGACGGGAACATCGCCATGGACGAACTACCGTCACGTCAGTCCAGGTACCGATGCCCGGTTAACGGCATCCGTACGGAAGAGGGAGCTCAGGCAGCTACCCTAGGCCGTGGAGTCACGACCCTCCGCCACTCCAACCTCCCATCTACCCAGGATCGGACGAAGACATCTATCTGCCACACCTGAAGATTCCCGAACGTGCTGCTGACAGCTTCGATCAACTTCGTGTTTTGGCTATGATCCTCACCACACAATATTCCTTTAGCGGTCATTGTTTCTCATAGTAGTGATATTTCTTATATTTAATACTCTCGCAATTAATTTAGTTTCATGGTGTTATTTATTTTTTATCATATCTGTCGCCTGCTTGTCTTTTTTATTTTTGCATTCCCACTCGCCGCGATTGACTCATTCGTGTTCGCGTGAATAGGTTTGTTAACGTCTGAAAAATTGTCTTAGGGATGTCTGTGATGAGTCATATTTATTCTGCAGCCTTTTGTAAAGTAGAAAGAAATCGGAATGTTCAGTCGAAGGTGCGATATCATAATTGCTAGGCACGGCCCTGTGCCGTGAGCGCGGCTAGGGCCTCGTCGCTCTCCGCGATACACGCTACTCCCGCGTCAACGAAGTATCCGAGATCGCAGTTCACGCGTCGCCGTCAACCGCGCTAGCGTCGCCGTGCGTACTTTAGCAAGGACCCGTAAAGCGCTTTAACCTTCTCTGTTTCCACCTGAACGTCACGACGCTTCCGACTAGCTAGTCACCTTGTAGGGCATTTGGTGTTACTATTCTTTAGCGACTCTCTGTCATCTTCCGCGTTAACGAACATCTTACGGACCGGCCGTATGTCTCTTGCTGCATTTGGTTATGCGATTTTCGGTGATCTTTTTGAAGAATTAATCTTTTGGTCTTAGGTTGTTGGCGCGGTTCCCGATTACGTTATATTAATGTTCAGTTTTTAGTGTAAATAGACCTTTTTCGAATTAGATAACTTAACTAGTGACAAAGAGAGTGCGTTGCACTCGTGGTATTTCCGCGAGAGATACCTGGCGCCCAGCCCGAGAGAGAGAGAGAACTTTCGTGATCTATCGACTTTCGATGGCCACTGAGAGTCGTTTTGCCGGCTTTAAAATTATTTATGTAATTTAAATAAAAGTATGTTTTTTTTTGCATAACGTTGCAACGTGTATCAGAATGCTATATCTATATTGAATATGCGAACGAAAAATTCCACGTTATTACGTAACTGCACCTTCGTCATCATATCGATTTCTACTTACATTTATATCACAGTCGTATTTTACAAAACGAATTAACAAAAATTGTGGGGAAATTTCAGTAACCACTGGGCAAGATGCAAATAATGTTCCGTGTCGAGAGAGTCATTCGGATTCTGTTTAAATCTCCTCTTTATGCTCCTGGAAGATGGTTTAATAATGCAACGTACCGCATTGCACGTACATATGTGCAGAGGTGTATGTATACGATGTGGGATATTTGCATAACGCTCGTCACGTCGTGAAGATCTGTAGTAGAGAACGCTGCGGGTCTGGCGCCGCATCTTATTGTTAGATCAAAGGAATATCTGAAGCTTGAGATGTCGCTATGAATTTTGATCACGACATTTCTCAATGCACTCAACGTCCTAATGTTTCAACGGTTTCTGCAACTGGGATCTCTACTGACAATGAGCGTACCCGGTATATAATACAGGTGCGTCTTTTCTTTGCCGTTGCACAATGGGAAATCGATGTTAACGTCTATGTTTACACGTGTTCAATACTCAAGATGGTATTACGTATATAGGAATGAAAAAAGTACACAATAGGTTATATTTTCCCACGTGGTATCAGGAAACACATTGTACATATGTTTCATGTAATTTTTCCATTTCTATGAAGATACGTATCTTTAATTCAAGGTTTCTCTCAAAGTATATATACTATATATATACACATAGATATACGCAATATAACTATTGCAATCTTTTAGATTCCATTTGACTTTGCAGATTCTTTTTCGTTTTTGTGTTTTAACGTGTGATAAATGTAAAATTTCTTTATAATTACCGAAGGCTCGTGCCTGAAACTTGACTATAGACACAGACACGATATTTGGGTCCTGATAGCAACCTTTCATTAAAGTGTAGGGAAATTCGGGTAAGTTCGAGAAGTTTGGGTAGTAGCGAGATAGCCGCAAAACCTGGATCTAGCAGCTCGAGAAATAGAGGGCGGCGAGGGGATGCTTGAAGGTAGCCGCAGTGTCGTGGGCTAAGTGAATCGATATACAATAGTTGCTAAACTCGAAACATAAATTCTACTGCGGTGTAAAACTTGAGCAGTCGGAGTAAGTTGGCTCAGCGATCAGTTGGCGTATCGCGATTAATTTCAACTGTTTCTTCCACGGCGGACTCAGCGACCGGCTGTTCGGGTTTGATTAAAAATCGAACTTCGGTCATGACTGGAAATCGTACTTGCCGTTTGCCGGTGGATGCAACTTTGGGTAGTTTCTTCGAAATTTCTGGGATTTTCATTGCGAAGCTTATTGCGAAAACTTATCGGTGGAAATGATATTGTAAATCCTTTATGAATCTTTTGTCGATAGCTTTTATTCGCTGTTCTATTTTTCTTTGTTCTTTTATGAAAGTAGTTAAATAAATGTTAACGATAGGCAAGAAGTAAGTCTTGCTGGATGCGATGGACAGAATAAGTTACTAACTATGTCGGTATAGTTATGCAGTAAATGTTGGGTCGTTATCATTAGTCTTGATTGAGTCGCTGCCTTATTTCACACTTTGATTATTTTTATCATTTAAACGTTCGATTCCAGGCACTGTATTGAATTTGATTAAAGGTATTATTTGATGCACACCATTCGACATTGTGAACACTTAAGATACTAGATTACTAACTACGAGGGTGCTGCTCTTAATTTAAAGCCTTTAGACAGGAATTTATTCAGATTAAAAAAAAAAGAGAATTTATTAAAAAAATTTTAATTAATTTTTGTATTATATTGTCGAAAGGATATTTTCAACTTGTGCAAAATTAATGATGCCCAACGACGTTACATAAAAGGCGTTAATGAACGATCAATGCCTTTTAAGTAAGAATAGGATTATATTGGATTCTTTACATTTCCTTCCCTTGATCGAGTCCTCCATAAATTAATCGAAGACCATCTTCGTATCACGATCTTATTAGCAATGCTCTTATCATGCTTCTAGTCTTTGTATACTTTGTTGTCCTGAGACTGCGGCGAACTCGTCGCTTTGTCTTGATCATTCGTGTTCGGTTTTGTCGAGGATTCAGGCCGTTCGTGAAGATAACTCGTACCTCTTATGCCACCCGGTGCAGCAGTACTGTCATAGAAATAATCTCGGGGCCGATAATACCTGAAATGGAAAAAAATTACAAAAAATAAGAGAAGCCACGAATCTCTTTTATGCCTGAAGAAACTTGGCAATCTTTTAGCCTTATCGGAATTCTATTAAGGTGGCCACGGACACTCTTGAACTTTATTAATGATTTACTTCTTGGAGCGTAATAATTATTCTTAGAATCAAGTAACGATGCGACCGCAGTTCGACCCTTTGCCTTTGTATTCGGAGCGTTCGTTAAATTACTGCCAATAAATTGCAATTAGAGAGGATGGGTCGTTTTACATTCCGGAAAGAATCCTTGCGAACCGTCAATTAAGCAAAATGTTATTAAATTTTTTTCTTCTCATTTCCAATTATTCTTACCTATGAAACTGGGTGGATGCTGTGAGGTCCTTTTTTTTTTACTATTTATTTCTGTAAATATTCCAGGGTGCAAGGGATCTTTCATTTCTCTTTTAATGCGAAGTCAATCGAGAAGTAACAAATCACTTGCGGATTCGAAGCAGGTCGTTTCGAAAAAGGGTTCAATTACGTGCTTCGTAGGATTCCGGAAAATCAATTCTCGATTTGTATTTTATGGGAAAATAAAGCTTCGTTTTTCTCCCTGGTAACAAGTAACATCACCGAAGGGATTTTATTACAAATTAATTTCTATGGCCCCTTGGTGGGCGAACAATGCCATTTTTCCGTATCCCTTTATACGTTACAATAATTTGCAATCGCGTTGTACGAGGTAATTAAAAGAAAGGGAATGCTAATGAATTTTTGAAATTTTTAATAAAAACCAATAACTCACCCTACATCACGATCTCTGTTCACGTCCCTCCAGTTATTTCGATTTCCGCCGTAATTCCACGCACTGGCGTATCCTCTGTCGTATCCCGGTCCCCAGGTGCCTCCAGAGTAATATCCTCTTCCGTCGCTTCCGGTTCCTCTTCCACCATACCGATCATACCCATATCGATCTTCGGAAGGTCTCCTCCAATAATGCTTTTCGGACGGCTCGTACCTGTCGTACTTGCCACCGCCGTAACTATTGATCCGATCGTATCTGCTGTAAGGGTCGTCATAGGGTCGCCGATTGTAACGATCATAACGATCGTATGGAAAACGAGAGTCCAAATTATCATAGCCATTGCCACGATCGCTGTATCGATCGTAACCCCTGTCATAATTTCTATCAAAGTACCGATCCCGATCATACCGATCTCGATCATACCGATCATAACGATCATACCTGAGAAAGAATAATAACTACGTCAACATTAAACATACAAAAAATCGCGCAGGAATAAAATGACGTGCAAGTATCAGAATATTTTGAAAATTAGAATCATTAAATACGCCAACTATTTTTTCAAATTAAAAAAATACAGAAAATCGTATTAAAAAAAAATCAGTGCACAAAAAATAAAATTGGTGAAGAAACGTAAGAAAAGAAAATAATACTAAATGATGAATTTAACGGATACCGATCGCCATAGTACAAGGGCCTCAATAAATCGTATCGTCCATACTGATCATAACGATCGTAGTCGTACCCAGGTCCCCTGGATCGGTCGTAGTCGTCGTATCGGTCACGGTATCTTCGATCCTCCAGATCATCATCGTACCAGTCGTACCTCGGTCTGTACTTCGAACCGGATACGTAGGCGCTAATAAATTAATTCCACAGGGTGAGTAAGTTCGAAACACCGGATACGAACGATTTGACAAGCTACAACGTATATATCCCGTCTAAATCCAGGATAATTACTCAAATGGAACTTATGGGATTTCTCTAATCTAACGTCACGGAGCGGTCGCACGTGTTATTCCATTATTGTAGAGGGTGGGTCACCAGAAATTCTTTTCCGTGCGAACTTTTCTCCATGAACTTTTGCAATAACGAACGAATTCGCCCTGGGCTCGCGCGTGTCTGAAAAACTCAAGGGTCGGAACGACAACTCACCCCCGATCGGTGCCAGTAGATTTGTTGGGGTCGCAGGTGATGCAGCGCGACTCGTAGTACGCAGCATCCCGATGTTCCACGGGATCCGCTCTGACGTTGATGGTACCGGAACTCAACGGGGTATTGTCACTTCCGTATCTGCTCATGTAGTACTGATCAGATCGTGCCTGACGATAGAGCGTCCCAAGAGTGGCCGACGCCGAGGGCGTCGTATCACTTGCTCTACCTCCATGAATCAGAAGGAGGATTCCTAGGCTGACGTAAAACTGCAAAGCGTTATACCAAGATCAATTTATACGAAGGCTTCCTTACGGCTTTAGCGAAAAGGCAAGTCTTAAGATGAAAATCTTAGCAGCTTGATAATAATCCGCTCTGAAGGGTGTCCGATCAAATTTCAAATTCCATGACTCCCCTGAAAGAATTAAGGACCAAGGGTTGAACTTGGATGCTTTACCATGGGAAAGAGGGAAATAGGGGTGTACAGGGTTATTCGAGACTGTTGCATTATCTGAGGATGGGTCTGTCATGTACCTGTCTATATTATCGTATTATTTAAGATCGAAACTATGATTGGTGGAAATCGTGAAAAAATAGGGGCTCCGAATCAAATTATTAACAGCTCAAGTAAAATGTTCCGAGATATCGTGAAAACGCGCCCTAATGAAATTTTGCCCATAGGCCATAGGCCATGCCATTCTTTGCGGGCACGAGGAACGCTGCTTAGCATTTACAGATGATATATTTCGCACGCGCAACGATAAAGTCACTCATGAGAACGGAACGAACTATTCCCTCGCGTTTTCATTTTTCATGTGACATTTCGAGGGAGCAATTGACGACGGAACCGCCGTTTCTTCGTGCTTCGTCGAATCGCAAGACGACGACACGTCTCTCTCGGCTTTTGCGTCAAAGAGATGCAACACTTCCGTTTCACGGGTCAATACACGAGTCTGACGTTCGATTTGCCAGTCTGCACGTGCATCATGCATTACCCTTGTATACGGCGATACATGGAGTATAGGTAACTTTACACGTAAGTACATGTGGGTGCCGAGTGCTAGATATTAGGCTACCTTCTCACCGCGAAAATTTCGTTTCCGAAGATTTATTAGTTATATGCACTGGGTCGAGGAGACCTTTAGGTGCGATAGTGCATACACAAATTTCATTAAATTGCCCTTTCACATATTTGCTTCCTTTGCCAATAGCGCGGTGCATTGACAAAAAAGTTCAATGTGAACGAACCCTTATGCGACGTTCGCTACTCTCTCTCTCTCTCTCTCTCTCTCTCTATCTGTCTCTCTCTTCCTGCAATTTCTTTGACTTTGAATATTTTTCTCTCTATTTACTCTTTTTATTATACCTCAGCGCGCATCATTGCTTTCGCGCAAAGACTGTCTAGCCAAAGTACGAATGTGTATGTATACATATACTTATAGTACGTAGGTAGCTGCCATTACGTGTAGTAAATGGAGTTCGCGAATTGTTCGCAAATATTTGCCACTTCATCCGCGGTCGTTATATTCAACTTCAATGGCATGTATTTTCGCAGCTTGATGCGGATGAAATTTTCAAAGTTTATTCATACACCATATATCTGTATACGTACACACTGATCTAAGTGGTTCGATAATTGGATTGCCGTTGCGGAGGAAACCGTACAGCCTTAAATTCTCACTGAGCGTGCAACCGCGTCGATTAAGGCGAACTTTTCAAGAGTTAAGAAAGAAGAAAATTGCCACTACGGTACGCGACGGGGTAAACAATAATTTAAGGCGAATCTATATCCACTTCGGTGGCCTCGACGTAACCGTGTTGCCGGCGGCAGAAACCATTCTTCTTTTCGTGGTGCGCCACTACCGAAATACTAAGAAACAGAAAAGTATTGTAGTATAGTATACTATAAGTATCTATACTACGTTGTACGTATGCTATATATACCTGTACAGGCTATTGCTTGTGCGCCAACCTACTTTATTTCAATCGAACGTATCTTTACTCGAGGCACGATCGATCCATTTCCCGGAGTAAACGATCCATGGCCTTTTATTAACTCGCCATTCGGCTCTTCCGTCGTAATTTTCTCCTTTTCTTTTCATCTCGAGGAAATTGAAGGAATAAGAAATCGCGCCCGTGGAGCTGGTTTTCAACGACAACAATAAGAATTGCTCATGCACCAAAGCCATACGTAGATCCTAGCATGTGTAGCTGCATGTAGGTAAATACTTGACCCGTAGGAATTTTTATATAGGATTTGAAATTTGCATTTCCTGGCACGGGATTATTTGTCCTTGAATCGAGACGCGCGAAATTTGAACTAGAGAAAAACTTGTTGGACTTTTTCTTCGTCGTTGGATGAAAACCAATAAAATGTTTGCATTCGTGTTGGCCGGTGTGAATGGCTGCTTAATACAATTTTCTAACGAAGAAACTTTTATGGATTTTTCTATCTTCTTTTTCTCTCTGATACTTTTTGACATTTTTTTTATGCATACCTACTCTTAACATTCGAGGATGAGCGCCAGTTTCTACTTGCAATTCTGCGTTCTTTTTACGGATTTATTTAACGCTCGTACCGCTTTACGGTAATGGAGTAACCGCATCCGTAATTTACATACTGAAATTAAAGTTTATGCCCGCGATATGAATGCTCACCGAGTACTAGACTTTGAAAGATGGAAAATAAATTCAATTTAGTTTCATGACTGTGATTACGGTTTCGGACAAGAGGACGTGAGTTGGCTCTCATTGAGAACATGGGATGCATATACAGGGTTATTCACGGCAAACGCACCAGGTGAAATTGGCCGTGAACGGATGATTTCATGAATCAGCGCAGGTCGGCATTATCAAAGAAATAAAAGCTAACGTTATAAAATTGCTAAAATCATGACTTTCACATTGTTTCATTTGTTTAAGAAGTTCGCACTGCTACGATTGGCAGAATCGTTCAATCGCGTCCAACTTTAGCCGGTCCGTTTGTCATGAATAACCCTGTATACAAACATATGTACGTAGACCATGCTTAACCTCAATGTAACACGTCAAATGCCCAATTGAAAAAAAACCCGCAAAAATGCAATTAGAATGTTGAAAAGGGCGCATATCGAAACTTAACCTAGTTTACGGTAGGAAAGTGCAAAAAAGGAAACGTAAATATAAGCTGTAGGGATGGTCTGACATTGAAGGGAGTGCTTTAGAAAGACTGTCTTGATTTTTCCTTTTCTTGAATAAAAAAAGAAGGTAATTGTATAATGTATTTGCCGCGTGCTGGTAAATCCGACTAATGAAATTATGACGTTTAAGACGAAGTTTACTCAGGCGAATGGGTTCGGCAATGGCTGGCTGACGACGCTCGAAGTGGAATAAATGGGACTCCATCCAAACCTCAATTAACCCTACAAAAGTAACATAAATTCATATTTAAATCTTAAATAACGCCGTTATTAAATCTGCGTCCTCCGGGGGCTGGTCGCCTCCTCCGCTTAATCTGGCCTACTGCCGCGCGTCAGTCTTTCTGTCCGCAGTAGGTATCCCTTCTATTTATTTCACTGTGTCTCCTCTCGCGCTTCTTCGCTCTCCTCGCCGAACAAACGTAACGAAATTTAAAATGCAAATCTCGCACCCCGCTATGCGCAATGTAATTTCGCCACGATCAGCTTCGCCGACGCAAAGGGGCAGCAGCGTCGTCCTCGCAGGATTATCGAGCGCCGTAGGTTCCTTCGCGTCGACGGCAATAAACGCCAGATACGTTTTCACGTGGACTTACGCATGGGCGCGTTTACGGAAATAAGATAAAAAAAATATTAAAAAAATAAATTCAGCAGCCTCGATTATCTTGCAAATTCATCGCGGCACACTTGTCGCCAAAACGAACGCATGTAAATTGAATTCCGGGACAAAGTGAGAGCCATCGTGGAAATGAAATTTGAAGGCAGGAGGAAGCGCTTGAGGTTCGGAACATCCCGTTCGTCAGAGAGCGAAGATCCCGATCGATGGGTTCATGAAAATAATTGAAGTCCATTGTTCCCCTTCCTGGGATTCCGGCTGTTCTCATACAATTACCGATATTCACCCTAGTGAATGTCTAGAATAAATTCAAGGCTCGTCCCGCACATCCGGAATCACTGACTAGCTTTTACTTTTTTTCCTTTCGTCATGATCGGTTTACGCTCTTCTATTTTTTTTTTGTCATGCTAATGCACCGTAGGAAGTCAAATAATGATTATTCATTTACAGTTACACACCAGGTATATCATTTTCATAGTTGGCTCGCATATTACGTCCCTTCCGGATTCCATTACGCATATGCTTCCACCAAATGAATTTCCACTAATGATTATTATAATGCGAGCATCAGTAGATACTAGGGATCTGCAGCGGAGGCGGATGTGCATTAATAGAATTCCCAATGAAATTCTCTGTTAAGTTATGAAGGAAGGATCGTTCGTGAAATTTCTTTTTTTTATACTCCATCAAAGCCCGTTCTATCCAGGGAAAGATACGCATTACAAATTTTATTTCCAACAAACCAAATTTCAGTAGTCGAGGTCACGTTACCAGGATGCCGATAATGCCCTGAATAACGCGTGGTCAAATCAGATAGTGGTATCATAAATCACCGGATATACGCTATCATATACCTACGTGTACAAGTGCAGGAGTCCTTGAACAGGACGGGGACGTTGTTCGGGCATTATCCATGGGCGGGTTGCATAAAATATTTCAACGTGATTTAAGCCGCGCGAGCTTTTCACGGCGTTTCGCGAAAACCTGACCGGAAGGGTGCGTGCTGGATTCGTTGCATTGTGAAGATCCGTTTCCTTCGTTCATTGTTTTTTACCTTCATTATTTTTTTATTTTTTGCACCAACACTCCTGGTGCAATTCCCACGAGTGACTGTAAGCTCCTCGATCGTGCCGCTTTGTTCGGTTGATCTCAGACTAAAAAATACTCAGATTAGGCAAACAATAGAAACGAGGGTAATACGGAAAATGGTAAATTGAGGAAAAGTCTAATTCCCCTTTTCACGATCGTGACGTTACGTAAAAGCGTCGCGACGCTCGCTCTTATGTATATGCGATGGCGCTTCGTTATTTTCTGGAAAAATTTTATCTTGACGAGAAGGCTACATTTTTATGGAGATGCGTCAACGTATTAGCGGGAAATGCTGCAACGACGGAAATATACATACGTAACATGAGGTGCAGCCGCACATAAAATTTGCATAAGCCAACAGAAAATCGTCGCGCATATTCTGGCTACCCCCTACTGGGATTATTATTCGGTGAATACCTTTAACAGTTAAAGCAGGCCAGGCCAAATCGTCATCCAGCAAAACTGTTCACTGCAATAAATAATTACGTCACGACCTACTCGTTCACCTCGATAACTAATAGAAAGGTCGAAAGATTTTTCGGATCGATTGCATTCGTGTAGTAATGTTAAGTGAAATTTATTGAATTTTCACCCAAAAACAATTGAATCATTCGTGATAGTCAGGGGTAAATTAAAGTCGTATTTGTTTAAGTCCTAGAGCTTTCCAAGTCCTTGAAAGCTTCTTTCCTTCCAGCAAGTCTGGCCTCCTTCGTTCCGGATCTACTGATTCGACCACCTAAGCTTTCTCGACCATCCTTAGAGACCCAGTCCAGAATCCGTACCATCCCTGAGAGCTTCGTTTCCTGGTACTATTTCACCGTAAACTCCGCGCCCCTCTACTCCTCGCGGAAAACACACAATTAAAAGGCCAGGAGATAAAACCCGCGATGTCACTACGCTCAACTATTGTAACCGGCAACCTATAAAGTTTAAAGAGTGGATTAAAGTCCTGGGATTGCGGAAATCGTCCTGGTCTGTATTGGGTCTATGTGTATACGTATACTTAGTATAGTTGGTAGCTTCACAACTTTTACCGAGTTTTATGAGGTAAGTTATGCCTTCTATTAATATCGAAGGAAATTGTCGACTATCGACTGCTGCTGTGGCTACGTTAGTTTTTCGGGTCCACGCGAGTACCGAGGCATTTCATTTTTACACGGATCGTAAATTTTCACTGGCGATACAACCGACGAGCAGACGACTAGACATGCTTTGCTTTACGACGCTGCTTTTAGAAGCTTACGAGAGAGTAAAATCTGTTTGGAAATGGATGCTTAAATATTACTTCTTGTACAAATTCTCGTGGGTTGTTTGACGATGACTTTGTCGGTGCTTGGTTTTTAATTAGGCAAGTGCTTCAAGTTTGTCATGTAGAAAGTGGTATTCTCGAAGGACTTCAGACTCTATTAACGAAACTTACCGGATTCTCATTAACCGAGTAATTTGACTAGGTTCGTCCATTCGTGATAACTGTGTCGCTCATCGTTTAAGTAGAATACCAGAATTGAAGGAGATTGCATGCTGTAATGTTAAATTCTGTCTTTATATGTATAGCTGGTGGAATATAGGAACTTACTACATATGATTTCAGTCTTAAACATCATATGAGAAATTAAATGAATACGATCGGCACTTCACCATTGAATTGACCACTATGAACTTACAGCATGCGTATGCAGTTATGAAAATTTTTAAGTTTAAAAAAGAAATGAAAAATCGTATAACCGTCCAATTTTCCACAATGAAGTTTCTTATTTTCGTAAAAACATTTCACGTGTATCAATCACTCGAGACTCCATCAGTTTTGCCGCAGTGAAAGGGAGCTCTCGATTGTTTTTTCGGATCGGTGCGGAACGCGACTTCCCGTTTGGAAGTTGACTTGCTTTCCGTTTTATAGGGAGGTAAAAAAAAAGAACAAATTCAACCGAAAGGGTTTCGAATGGAAACGGAAATAATAATAATTAACATCCTTCGTGAAAAATTTTTACACTCGTCCGACATGTCCTGAGGCTATAAATCACAGAGCTTTTTTTGCAACCGCACGAGTTCAAGGTACTTTATTAGCCACAGTGGCGAAATACCTGAACTGTATGCCAAGCGAAATAATAAGAGCGGATATGACGTCACGTGAGGAACGCGTGCGTACAATGGCCGGAGGGCGATGCTGCTGGGGTCCTCGCTCGGTTCACCTGCCCATTATTCACACCACAATGTACTTCCTTTGTCAAAACACTGCTCATTCGTTGTAATTATTAATGCGACGCCTGATGAGATTTTTCTGAATTCCATCGCTCTTCGTCGCGAGTGGCGTCGATTGGCGCCATCATCGAAGATACACCCCGTCAACATTATTCCCCTTGTATTTTATTCTCAAACCTAAAAATCCGACCATACAGTATTCCACGCAACCACCGTTTCAAAGTTTATATTTTAAGAATTTTCAAAATATAAACGTTGAATTAATCTGATATATGCACTATGATTCATGGCTTCCTGGTTCACAGATGCTCGTATACTCTTTCTTCCTCTATCCGTTTTTTTCAAACTTTTTTTTATCCCGCTTTAATCCCGTTGCGGTATGCACCTTGACCACGCGTGCTTCCCTTCGGGTTCTATACGAGGTCACGCTAAGTTGGGTGCTTTGTTACCAGGACCCAGTGTTTAGTAATTGTATCTTCCCAACTGCTGCACTACTAGTAAGTGATTCAGTTTTTCCCGTTATCTCGAAATAACGTACGTCCGTTTCGATAACTATTAACTCTTCGTTCACTGAAAAAAAAACATAATTTCGTAAATCGCCTGGTCGAAGTAACGGTCTTACGAGTATCTCAAGTTCTGTCTTAAGGTTCGGAAATTCCTCGGTTGTCTGTATAGCTTTTGTTCGAGTGCAGAAACTTCCCAAATAACTTTCGAAAAGTTATTTGAGATTAAACGTCGCTCTCGGTCACGTCCTTCGCGAGGAAGATTCGGCTGACCTTACACGTCATAGCGTTCAATCCCCCCGACGGCCTTTTGTACAAAGCTCGAAGTCGAATTTCGTAGTCGAACTTAAGACGAGTTTACGATCGGTCAACGTCAGACATGCTGGAATATAATCGCGTGGGAATGGAGCTTTATTCGAGTATTCGTGAAATTCTCATATTTTTCAGGTTTGAAAAGTTGCCGGGAGCATCTACGGCAAAGTTACACCATAAAGAAGTAGCGTTGACTTGTGGTTGCCATAACGAAATCATCGGAAAGAGTTGACTTTACTCTCTTCCTGTCCTTCATCCTTTTTCTTTTCCTTTCTTTTCTCTCCTCCTCACCCTAGCACCCTTCTCAACCCACAAAATTTCATATCGCTTCGTCAACGTCACCGACTTGCGACGCAGTCCTCCCGGAAGCTGGGAGTTACAAACTTTTCTCACCAAGTATCGAGAGTTCTATCCTTCTTTTTTCCTAGTCCTCAACCTCATCCCCTCTCTCTTACTCCCACAGGAGATAAAATCATACGGTGCCCTTCAACAGAGAATAACCCTGATTTACGTCATCAAGAGAATCGTCACCGCAGGACAATAGGCCATATTCCATAGGGACGTATACCATGGAGGAATGTGAGTATTAACACGGATGATAAAATTATCAATGTCGAGATTGGCCACATAGTGGCAGCAATCAGGCCAAGCGAGGCGAGGTGGAGCTAATTGAAGCATAAAATCGTACACAATCATCAAGGACAAGAATGTAAAACCTATAGGTGCAATTAGAATTCTATGTTAACGAGAGCTCGATACAAGCAGATTGCAGATTGCAGATTTATAATCATTGACAAATCTATGATCAACAGTTTCCCCATTAACGATAGTCCTAAAGGATTATTTTATACGAAACTTTATATGTTTATGTAGGCATTATGAATTCTCATTTAACGTATCGTTACGGAAACGATGTTGTCTTAAGGATTTAACGAACCCATTTGATATCGATAGTTTAGTGTCTCTGTTTTTTTATCGTTAACCTGAATAAGTGCGATCGTTACTGTACACCTCACCCGAAAAGCAAAGTAATAAAGCAGACTGCTGCAAACGCTTGAATGGCCGACTGTCGTCATTACCGAGACTAACGCTCGCGTTACGAGTAGGCGTCGTACTCGTCTGGATGAGTAGGAGAAATACGAAGCTTTTACACGAGGTCCGATTTTATCTGCCCTCATTATGCCGCAAGCGCCTGTACGGACTTTCCTTGTAAAACTGAAGCGTGAGAAGGATTGTTTAATATCGTGGCATCCAATAGTGTCTGCACTTTAGCCTTGACGGAGTCTGCAGTGAGGTGGCCATTTTGGATAAAATATATATAAGGTTCAACGTTAAATAGATAGAAGAGAGATGCCAGCAGGTACTATTTTAACGTGGAATGTCTATTCGGGAAAGTGGTCGCAGAGGCGTTACTGTTTTTACCGGGTTAAAGCGTCGGGACGGTGGCGTCGGCTTGTGCACTATATGTACATCGTTGATCGATCGCTTTTAAGTCGCGCCGCGTGATACCGGCTTAAAGCTCAACGGTAGCCCAAGCCTCGCCGTTGAGCTTCCGGCAACTTTGCACTGGGACAATTGCAGCAACGCGTAAAAGAGATCGTTTCTCTTCCTTTTTTTCCTGATTCTCCACATTGTTCCCGGTCGCTTCGTCTTCGTTGGCCAGATAAGGGACATTAACAGAGAATAAAGCAGCGAAGTTTTAAACAATTACACGCGGGAGTTGAGTTCATTAGAGGGGTCCTTAAGAGGGACGTTAATGGCAGCCGGATAATGCTTGGCTGGTTTATCCCCACGAAGAGTCAAATGTCAGCCAAGTTCCTAGAGACGACTTGTGCCCTTGGGTCGACTTTCCAAGACTGGCAAGTTTCGGAAATTCGCCACTTGCGAGAACGTCGAGCGTCTTCCTGCCTCGGTTGTAGCAAATTTCAATACGGTTTCTCCAAGTGTCTCTATAACTATATATATGCCTATAGCTATAATATATATATTATAGCTATGTATATATATATGCATAAGTACGTACAATTGCGATATTACGGCTCAGTCCGATTTCTAATGATGAAAAATCGACATTGATTAGGACCTGCGATATAATCACCCTTATCGCGACTGATCGTCCAATCCTCGATTCGCGAGTCCTGGTCTAGCGAGGAAGGATCGAAGTTACAAAAATGCCAAGAGAAAAAATATCTCATCGTTTTAAGATCGATTGTATCGGATGGTACTGCAGACTCCGATATATCTATATATTTCGTTCTATACTCCGTTTCTATCTTCATCCCTTTCATTTTCTTCCTTTCGACGTAGGCAGGGGAGTAGGACGCGGAGAGGATACACTAATCCTAGATTAATGATCTAAAGTCTGAAAGGTACTTTTCCTACAGGAAGGACACCTTACCCTCCTTTCCTTTTGTCTATGTCTTTCTCATCTTCCTTTCATTCTCTCGCACGGCTTATGGAATTGATTGCAAACTCAATTAGAAAGAGTGGTAATCCCTGTTGCAGAACTAAGCCCGTCTCAGCTAGTGGCTTTCGAATGCGATCAGATGGCAGTAATTGCATTTTCCAGTCGTGCCAATCAAAGATACATGCAAGTCTCAGTCACGCTTCTTCGGTTAGCATTGACGTACGAAGTATTTCAGACGCTTCGTTATTCAGGACTCGGAGTAGCGTGTTATAAATGGCCAACAGAGCTTTTACATTACCGCGTAATGCGCATCAATTTCTATTAGCATCAAAGATCAATACTGGTTTACCTTCTCTGCTCAGCTGTTTCTATTAATAAAGCTCATGGATTATGTGCAACCCGAGATGTTCTGTTTAAAGAAAATATTTAACATCCATCGATCTTTTACTGTAGAGCAAACTATACGTACGACACTGTATAATGTTCTGATATCTATATGCGATTGAGAGTTCATTCGACCTAATGGACGGGTTAATTAAATTTACCTTGATCGATCCTATTCTGCACTATATGACTTACCATTGCTATTTGTTGCACTTGCTCGCCACACACGCGAATATATCACTCGTGCCTTAGCGTCAGCACTGGATTCCCATCACCGAATGCTCCTTTACTTCGATATTATCCGCGCTTCCACACGACCGAGTCGCTCTACGGTTTGGACAGGTTTTTAGCAGGTGCTGGTCGTTTTATAGGTTCCGTTAACCTTGCCCTACCCCCACCCCATTGGCTACTCAACACTTGTACATCCCTCAACTCTCGTTAGTATACCTGTAAACTCGTTGTGGAACGATACGTGCTCGTCTTGTTTCTTGATCCTGCAGGTGGATGCTGCAATCCAAAAGGTAAGACAATCTGCAGGATAGTATGATATTGAAAAGTAATGCTTCGTATAACTGCTGAATTTTTATTTAATACCGGCGCTTTAATGATACTCGACTAAGAGTAGATTAATTTAATGACTTCTGTATGTAATTTTTGCAAGGTCCTGTATGGTCGTTAATATATTTTTCCAAAAATTGTGTAGGTGAAATTATTATTTTTTTTGGCATTCATTCCAATAGTGCACTACGGTCAACTATTGAATAACCCAGTGGGCTAATTGTAAGCAAAGTCCCTCAGTTTTCTGGCTCCCATCGTTACTTTTCGTTATTCCGCTACCGCGAGACAATAAATCACAGCGGCGGGTCCAGGCAGGCGTGGAAGAACATGAAGCATAAAGAATCGACTTAGCAGAGCGCCAAGATTCAATCTAGAGACGTGTTAGCCATCTTGTTTTACGGTCACTGCCTCGCAATCCGTCAATGAAGTGTCGATTTACAAGCTCACCAAAGTTTCATATTGTATAACAATGTTATCACTATTTTCAGTAGTAATATACGAGCAGCCCTCAACAGATTTGCGTTACCTTCGATAACCAACCGCATAGTCATGGTAACGCGTGGCACTTGAGTGGCAAACTGTACGAACAGGTAACTAAATTAGACTATAGGCAGGAAGTAGGAAACTCTGGAATTGCATGGGGAATTCTAGTAGAAGGGCGTCACGGTTCGCGCCACCGCAACTGAATTCTATCTTGTCCAACGTACAAACTTGCCTTTCATGATCGCGATCCTGGACCACGTTACAGGCTTCACAACGGTCGCTTGAAATACCTATCGCACGTAACCCTGCTGCCTGATAAGTAAAGTTACTCATACGGCACCAGTCTCCTTTGAGAAATACAATAGGCATTTCCCGAGGTAGCTACTCGAGCCAGCCCCTGAGCATGGTCAAGCAATTATTATAATTGGCCGATTTGCACAACGTCTATCGTAATATTATATTCTAAGTATAGGTATATATATCATGTACATATATGCTCTCCTGATTGCGTTTAACTTACGACCTTCGATCAAGACAGATACGAATGTGCAATTTAAAAAGGCAACGTCGAACTCAGAAGCTATCCGGTATCCATTGACCAATCCTCTTTACAAGCTATTCAATTTCGATATTACTGCGCAAAACGGAATTATTTACAAGCCTCTATTTTGCAATGGAGGTACACGACCGTAAACACGATGGCCAACCGCCTACCTGCCTCTTATAATATAATATAGATACGATACCACTCTCTAAACAGGATATTACAGTGAGATACGGTACCGACTGTTTAAATGAAAGGGATTCATTGAGGAATTATTCGGAGTAGGCTAATTATTAATTTGATCGATTATTCTCCCCTTGCGACGACCTTCTTGCCTGGTTACTTGACCTCGAAAAATATTTCAAGATGGTCGACTGGGGTGGTGATTAATTTCTTTGGGTAAAGTGCGGCTTAAAGGAGATCCAGACGGCTACTGGATGGCAAAGAGGAAGGGATCGTGGCTCTTTGAGGTGGCAACTTTCATTAAGATGTCAAAAGGCTCAAACGTCTTGCGGCACTTCATTGAAATGAAAACACAGACGTAGTACTTATACGAGTATTTGACGCAACCCTTCCATTGTTTGCAAATTTATTCATACAGGTCCATGCGTTGTTAATACAACAATGGAATTGGAGTGTTTTTTTTTTTTAACGAAGCCTTGACCAGACTTGACCGCATTAGCCACACGGATTTCGTGATTATTTTGTCAAAATTTCCGGGAGCACTCGCGTCGGTTCCGACACTGTGGACACAACTCATGTTTCGCGCGACTCGACACGCAATTATGAATGAAATTGAATATTCCATACCTCCCGGTCATTCGCGTACGATGACTAGTGGGATATATAATAAATTCAAGATTTCTAACGAATTCTATGCTACAAGTTACATAATTTTTTTTAATACACCTATACAAATTGATTTTGGTATGTTCCGTACAAGTGCACACTTTCGTTTTGTAACTTTTTACAACACTTTGTAAACTTCTCTATAATTTTCTTACTTCACGGATTTACCTCGGATAATACAAGTTTTCGTGTACGCAGACACGTGGCGAGTTGTCGCTGTCGATTGACGTGGTGTATAGGATGCGTATGAAGGAAAATGGTGAAAAAGTATTGAGACGAAAAAAAAGGAATAAAAATTGCGCAGATCCAGTCATCATTCTTCGGACTTCTGCAGCAGTCGGATGTGTGAGAACAGTCATGTAACCCGGGACACCACTGGAAAGTAGCGCTTCTCGCCTGCAAACTTCATGCAATTTATGAGGCTCTCGGGAGGCTCGGCGGTAAAGAGGATCGCGGAGGCTTCGCGTTCTATAAAATGTGACACCCATACCCGACCTCTTTCAAAACCTCTTATGAATTCTCTCAGCTCATTTTTAAATATATATGTATGCAGAGTATATGGGCATAAATACATATAACCTTCTATATCTGTATATACGTTCATATATCTTCCAATATATATATATAGTGACAGACAGATTCAGTTTCTCGGTTGAAAGGATCCTCATGTTTTTTTTTCCGTGAATCCTCTGGAACAACGTAAAATCGCCTTTATCTCAAAATGAAGAAAAAAAAGCGACATGACGAGCCACCTTGAAATTTGAGAGTGCGGCCTTTTGCAACGTTTCCACGAGACGGAGTCGCCTAATAATAATTTACCGCGTCTTTCCTTTGATACCTCAACGACGTCGAGTGAGATTTTTGTCACTTGTCTTCCGGCGAGGATGAACCCACCAAGATCAAGGTTAGTTTATTTCATAATGACGAAAACATCCTTTAAGCAATTTTACCTTTTTTTTTCGCAGCGCGGATCGCCTAAGCGCAAAGTCTGATTTACTAACGGCATTCGCTTGCCTAAAAGCTCCGAGGCTTTTGGACGGTGAAAAATGTATTTAATAAACTGTAGAATGCCCTCCGGAACAATTTTGCGAAATGCTTAAAGGCTGTTCAAGATCGCCAAATATACTTGATAAACTTTTATAATTCTACACGAGATTGCAAAAAAAAACTCGATATACGCAATCTCACCTAGTACCTAAATCTCTACATAAAATATTAAATCCTATGAAAATCAATTTCAAGTGGTATAGGTCGTTCCAAAAGATTGTCATGGCTTTGAGGGGTACTATGTATATAACATTATCCTTTAATTAGTATCTGTTCGAGATCGTTGCCACGGCTAATGATTTCAAACTAGCACTACGGACGTTAATTGGATAACTAGATGATTCACCGTAGCCTAGCGTTGTTTCAAGTCTGAAAGATAGCTACGTCTTTAAGACCCACCAGTCTCGCGTTAATTCCTATTAAATTTCAAAGTGCTTCTTTACCTTGTCCTTGCAATTCCGCAATATCGATACTGAGTTTCGTGAAATGCTTCAGACTTTATTTCCACGCTCGGCTTAAGCCAAGTATACTACTTATCTTTTATGGAAAGCCTTGATTTAATTAACAAAATAAAAACTTAACTCCAGAGATTGGCAAGATGCGTAAAATTCGAGGTCACGTATACAGTGACAGGTGCGATCGGTCGAGGCTATTGTGATTTGATAATAAGAAACAAGATCATCTAATCTAACTTAACGGTCGAGAAAGAAGTGTTTGCCTGTAGGCTATAGTGCTGCGTATATGTACGTATATGTAGTCTATGATTTGACATTGGTTTAATTACAATGTCAGATCCAATTAAAAATCTTTTGTTTGTATAGTATAGAATTCAGTATAGGTACTGATAGTATATATTTTGCCATTGTGATTTCAACCAATTAATTCTCCATTTATCTGGACCGTCGACAATGTACATTTATTATTTCTGTATCTGTGTATGACGAACGGAGTAACCTGTTTATTGTTCAGTAATATTATCCAGTCACGTTTCTAATTATGCCTTTGTGTAATAACCGATCCGATTAATTGTCAGTAGGCTAAAATTCATCCAATTCCGATCGTACAAGCTGCATTAACCCGTCCGCGATACTTGTAGCAATATGCACTGCTCTAATAGGAGGTCCAGTACTGCTCGATATTCTCTTGAAATTCGCACGTGCATTGGAATGAAGTTTGAACGACAATTGGCGCATTATTCATCAACGGTGACCGGCGGAGATCCAATGTGAAATAACCATACGTCTTCATATACGTACCAGAAGCTGTATTCGCGTAGATAATAATTACCCGATAGAAATATCGCAATTAATATAAAACCACAGTTGGCATATACATCAATATATTGACATATGAAATACATACGTATACCTTATCATATTAAATCCGGCTTTACTAAAGTATCAGTGCATCCGGGTGAATCTGAAAAATTTGTTGAATTCACCCACAATTTTGATCGTCATTAAAATTCATTGGAAATACTTGTTCCACGAATGAGGTTAACGAATTTACGTAATACATATCCTCTTTATTTGGTTCTTCCATTCAGTGACAGACTAAACCTACTATGAATTCTATACAGTATGACGTAGATATGATTTTCTATTGGAGGCTGAGGTCGTTATGGACCACTCGTTTAAAGGATTATGGTCGATGGCATAAATTGATAAAAATTTATCGTCGAATTGAATATAACGATGGATATGTGGAAGCAGAAGCTACCAGATAAGGAGTCACGCAGAGACGGTCACGCGTGACAGTGATGTTGGTCACATGTGCATGATAGCCCCATACGTGGAATATGCAATAAGCGGACGCCCCACTCGCCACAGCAGCTACCACAGGGGCGCGAAGCCAAGCCGGGGACGAGTGTTGCACCCCTGCCATATACAAGGGATGCTGGGCAGCATGTTCAGTGGCGTGCACTGCAATAATGCATTGCATTTGGAGACGTTAATCAAGCTAAGCGCTGTAATATATGGTCGCGCGTACTATTAATACTCCGTATATGTCAATCTATTTATCAAACCGACCTAATTATCTGCGTGAAATTGCCGTGGGGCTTTAACGATATGGCGGTAGTAATATGCCTGCACAAATTTCCTATATCCTCGATTATCATACCTTTGACAATTATTAAGGAAAGGAAATGCCGTTTAGTTAGTCGAGAATAATCGCCTGGTACCCTGGTGATTGGTTAATGGAATTTTCAATTTTGACGATCGAATGTGTATCGCGTGCGCTGGGCGAGTCGGTCGCTCGTTGCGGATCACTGACCGGGACTTCCCGGTAACACTTTAATTATTTCTCAGGCACGCCTTACGAATTGCCTACAGTGTCTCATAGTCTGACATACACGTATATGAGTTTGACTTAATTGAATTTTATAACTGGCTAATTACTCTATTTTTACTTATTTTTCTTATCGTACGATATACCACCTGACATCCATGAGAATTCTGTTTGAGACTGTGGGTCCGACTTTATGGTAAAATTAGTGTGAAGCTTCGTGCATTAATTCTCGTTCGAAGACATACACTTAATGCCTAAGGGAAGGCAATGGACTGAAAGTAAGATACGACGCATTACCTTCGATTCATTAATTCCTAGTGGAATATAATATAACAGACACTGGCCAATATCAAATATATCTATATTTGGATGCGTAGCTTTGAATACCTGTATGACTTATAGATATACTTTGAGTCGCGGAATTTCCAATTTATTGATAGTTTCATACTGCTTTATACACTTCATTAATATTGTATGCTTGGAAGTTTCGCATCAATGAGTAATAAACCAAAGTATATAATATATATACTCAGATACTGTTCGCTACTGTATTAAATTAATTATTCGCAGATCCCTTATCCCACGGAATGCCCATGAAATTTCAAAAAATAAAGAACAACCGAAATGTTTTTAGATCTTTACCGCCTTCGCTGCTGGAAACGCTTTTAATTTCACTTTCTGTACTGAAACCTTAGTGATCTCAGTAGGCATGGTCAAAGACGTCATGAATTATACTGTGAAGCCTTTCGAATAAATGAATTCCATAAAATTTCGCTTTGCCGCAGCATCCCATAGAACTCCTTCCACGTCCTTTAAGGGCGTATTTCGTTTGATGCACGGTAACTTTTTCTTCTTGTGCAGGACGCATCTGCAGAACCACTTTTCTTCGAAGTCGGAAGGCGCTTAGAAGTCGCCAAGAAAAAGAAGGCACAGGTCATATCCTATTCCTCTGGCGAAACTTTGAAAGACCATACGTAACATCGTGTGGGTAAGTCAATTTAAAAGTCTCGTGACTAATTGTACCATTTTATATTAAATGTATATATGTATACACTACCAACCTGTATAACCATTGTCTCGCATGTCTCTATCTTCTTGTATAAATAGAAGCACCTGAAGAGGAGGAACGATGAAGTATGACATCTAAAGGGTAAGAGAATAGGGCAGGGTAGAAGGATCCTGGTACACATGGTTAATCATTCAAAAATGCTTGGCAGAACTAGCTCGGGTCGAGTGCCTGTATATATGTATATACATAACATAAGTCTTCCTTATCGTGGAAATATTTATAATTTACTGGATTATTAATATGGAATAAAACTGTCTGATTCTGCTATGGGTATGGAGCTACTCCTTTATTAGCTTTTAGGTAAATTACAGAGTCTTACGGGGGAAGTTCAGAGTGACACGAGAGAGAAACTTCAACGTGAATGCTTATGGTACATACTATATATATATATATATATATAGGTATAGTATCTATAGAAGTGCTATGTGTACTTATGTACCACCATCGGGGATGCAGTGTTCTTGCTGAGGAGGCAAGAAACAAACCTGCTGAGGGGATAAATTAAAGGATAAAGAAAGGAGGAGGTGAGTGGGGGTTGGGAGAAAATCCATTACCATGTTCAACCTGTAATAAAGAGGGCCGAATATTCATGAAAGCCACCAAGAGTGCTGGGGCAGAGGGTTCACGTAGATAGGGCGAGGAAGTGCGCAGGGGTGGACTCGCAAATGATAAGACGGCCGGTTTAAATTGACTTTTTTGGATACGATTTTAGTTGGAACGAAACAATGGAAAATTGATAAATTTTTTTTTAATGAAATAAATAATCGATAGTTATATCTACTTAGATTACTTTGGGGGCACGGTGGAATCAAGTGCAGACTTATTACAGTTTTTAGTGGGTAATAAATAGCTTTGCGAAATCCGGTGTCCCGTATAATTTCATAAATTATTACTTCATAAAGTGATCTGGATATACACTGTATAGGTCTAACGTTTGAGGCATATAATTTAAAAAAATAATCTATTTCACTTTTTACGTGTCTTGGAATATAACAAAAATCCTGGATAAGACTCGTATGACCGTGTCGTAAGTTGAAACATCAACGGGGAAAAATAAAGTATCAGAATTCCAACGAACAATCGCTACTGCAATTTCAAGAGAAATACGAGCTGGATGATGCAAATTTTCAGATACGTGTGTTCCACCGTAGACTGATATTATTTTCTTTTTTTATCAATTACACCTACTTAGCTCGCATTCTTTTGAGGCGGCCAAAGGAAATAGCTTTCCTTGCACCAAAAGTGGGTTTTTAAGTACGTGTGAGAGATATATGCTATAATTCTATGTGAAAGGGTGCAAAGTGAGACCGGAAAAATATAAATCATAATGACCTATCACAGTAACATGCGATTGAAAAATATTCATAAATGAAGTAAGATGACACAAAAAAAATATATAAAAATTCCTCTAAATTCCAATATACCACAGCAATTTTAAGATGCCTCGAATAAACGCAAATAATGATAATTTCACGAATTCAATAGTACCGTTATTCTGATTTGCATCCAATAAGAATGTACGTGATAACCTTCCTCCGTTCGTTTCAATTTCATCGAGGTCTTCAGGAAATATCACTAGGATCGTTACAACCCCGCTTCACGATACACTCTCCACATTCTTCGGTTAGGTTAAGGGCATTACTCAAGTATTGCCATTTTATTTTAGTACACTCTCGGGATACCCACATCAGAGCCACTTGGCTGGGTAGTTACGAATGACGCCATGCCATCCAGCAACTGGTTACGGTTACGGTTAGTGTCAACATTAAAGCATCGCGGTAACTGGCGCTGGAGTCGCTTTAAAATTACTTACAAGCCCGGCGCCATTTTATTTTCGTCCACGAGCCCGAGATCCATCCTATCGTTATGGAGAAAACGTGACGTGGTTTGAGAAGCCTTTTGAAAATTCACGCGAGCCACACTGTACGAGCGTCCCATTCGGAATTTATAGCGGTGCTATCGATTTTTCTTATCATTAACGGTTCCTCCTTACGAATATAAAGAACCATACGTAATCCGGCCAATTTTTATCGAAAGCTCATACACGTAGACCTCAGCGGTACAGAGTCGAAAAATTCGCATAAAAATATCCCATTACGTAATCCCCAAAGGGATAGGCATTTAATCAAAGCCCAAAGCGAAGTTCGCGTCCGTGGACAGGCTGTTACGCTGAACCTGCCGGGTGAAAATGTGCTGTGGCATCGCGGTGAGAGATTTAATCAACCACCCTGGTGCAAAGTTTACGAGCCATGAGCAGACGCGGTGCGTCGGCGTCGCGGCGGTTAGGTAACTCTGCGTTAAATCAGTCTACGTCGATTCATCGAATTCGCCATGGAGCTGGGTTAGGTATATACAGTTATACATATATATGCAACTATATCTATATACATAGATAGGTACGTCGACTCGATAGCTCTTATCCGATCTCTAATCATCCTGGCTTGTTGCTGAGCTAAGGTGTTCTGCCCATCTCTAGTTTCCTTCAAATAGGTTGATACAGGCTACTGGCTACATGGTTTAGAAACCACGACCATCAGCAATTCTATGTAGCACTACGCCCGAAGCTTCACTGGGTTAAATGGAAGCAGTTGGAAACCAATAGACTCCTCGACTCGGCGCAGACTGAGGAGCAGGGCGAGTCCAGATGAAATGTTTCTCGTTTACCGGAACCAGTCATTGGTGTGCGATCAAGTCCGGATACGAAAGGAATGTTTGTCAGTTCCTGAATCCTATCAGTGAGTATTGTCCTTACTGCTGAAATACACAGTATAACATTATCTAAGAGATCGCTGTTTTATTCCGGGTTTTGTTTCATGGAGACGAGTCTACGGTTTTCTGGCATTTTCAAGGAGGCAAACAGCTGCAGTTGGAATGGGAAAAAGAGTGGAAGCTATGGGATGGAATCCAATCGACTGGGTACCTACCTTCATTCTGGAGGTGGAGAAACTGCAAAATAAAAGGAAAATGAATTTAATCCGCGTGTCGAGCATGGCTGTATAGCGTGGACGGCTAGTGGTTAAGGCTCTACGAGGGTGGTAAAGGGTTAGTGGCTATGAAAGAGGTGCACGAACACTCTACTGATCCGTTTACCAGCTTCAAATGGCAGCAGATAAGAAGACCTGCGCTATATATAGGTACCAATGTACTTTTGTTAGCTTCATGATGAAATTAATCTTTCGCTTCTTGCTGATTCCTCTGAAGGGATGCTGCAAAAATAATGTTAACCATTCGCGATGAGTCTGCGTATCTTCTTCCAGATGTTTCAATGATTAAACCAGTCTTTAAATGATTTATGCGATTAAGCTGAAGATACAACCGCTTTTTTCTTCATCTTCGCAGGGAACACTGTCGAGACTTTTTTTTTGCTTGGAATATCTCACGGAGGCAGGTAATTCAGGTAAAATTGTTTCTTTTAGCTCATTGTTTTTTTTCTTGATTTATTTTAGAAAATGTGAGAACTGACGACAGACTACTCAGAAAATTAACTACTCTGTGCTATGATCGTTCGTTGTAATAAAGCCTTTGCCATATTGCATGGTGAATCATGCACAGATCTTTATGAGGATGTTAACGCGTAATAGTCGTAAAGTGTGAGTCGTAAAAAACTGTGTTAAAATTGTAGCTATGGCGATGATATGAATCGTTCGTCGTCAAATATTAAGCCAATATATTTATAACATGTGGAATTGTACTATGTAACATGGGTTAGAATGATGCATAATTTGGAAAATATGGTGTTCCAATATTTTTTTTTTTTATTACAAGTCGGAAGTCCAATTTGCATTCTAGGTGTTTCTCGCCACAGATTTTAGAGTCTGAATTTCTATTTTATTGGTTGTAAATGAATGTCCAATTAAATATCATAGGAAAAAGAATCTTTGAATTCTTTTTTTTTCATATTCTGTCGGTTTTAACGATAACGAAGATATATAGATAGATATGAAAGTTTACAATGAGAATCCTCGTAGTGGAAAAATAACACGATATCAGATTATATCAATTGCTTCCGGGAGGAACTATAAATCCGGGTAAAAATCACCAATAGAATTTCATAAAAAGTTTTCAGTACCTATCATTCGAAAACTCATTTCGCTGATCCTTGGAAACGCGCGGAGCATACGTACTCTCGCCACTGTAGCAGAACACACGAATGATGGCCGCGGGAATAAAAAGCGAATCGTTAATACAGGATTTCGTTGATTCCCACAGGAAAGTCCTGTCGCCGTTCATTCCATTCTCGAAATTCATAGAAACCATCGTGGTTATTTTCCGGTTATAATAGGTAAAATGTAAAATTCAAATCAGTTAAATTCAGGCAGTTTATATGTATACAGTTAAGTCCCTACACTCGGAGGTTCATTACTTTTGGGACACCCTGTATATATATATATATATATATATATATATATTTGTACGTTTGCGTAATTGACTATGCGAAAAATACAAATTGATTTTCTCCTCTTCCTATATGTATATGCTGCAAGCAACACGCGACTAAATTGCAATTAATATCCACCGTCAGTATTAAAACCATAAAACCACGTGATTTCATGGTAACATTCGGCGACCGCGAAATTGCCTCATGAAACTGTAGAATTCAGAATGTCCATTAAAAAGCAACTTTCAAATGAAAAATACAAAAATCCGGTGGATTACTGTCATATTTCAAGGGATACGAAGCTAATGCAAGTAGGAAAATCCGCAAATGTTCCACCATTGCGATTCATAAGGTCTAGCGAATGTAAAGGTGTATCCATATGGATGAATGAAGTGTGAATATGACTGCATGTTTTCTACTTGAATTTCTTTGACGTTCGTTAAATAATTAATACAACCAATTACGCAACGCTAATTGCAGAATCATATTCTTGTTAATATAAACTTCTATAATGTTCCTTTTTTTATTTTTCACTAACGTATAGCATTACTTATTACGGACGAATGAAAAGCTGACTTCGACATACGTACCTTGCCACGTGCTTCGCCGTTTCTTCTGATCCACTTTCTCGTTACGTTTATATAGATATGGTGAGTTTGTATCTTTGCAGAACTTATTCATACGACCCATGTGCAAGTCTGTAGAAAGCAGAGAACCCTGCTTGCAGGCATGCGACGTATACTGCAGTTACACAGGGGCCACACTTTTATTACAATATAAATGCTACTGCTGGGTGAACTTTTTCAGGCATATTGCAAGTCTTACAAGGCCAAGTAAATTAAGGTGAAGAAGCCTTTTCTGAAATTTATTAAGGTAGCTTCTTTTTTAGAATCTCCTCGCTGGAAAATTCAACTTGCCAAACGAGAAGAGTCCCTCTCGACCTAATTAGGGAGGAATTATTCTGTTTGGTGCTTCCTTTTCTTCCTTATTTTTGTTTTAATGAGAAAGACCTCATTAAAGCTTGGAACGTTGAAGATTGAAATTTTGAGTCTTTTTTGGGAATCAAGTTGTTCAATCGTTGGAAAGGTTCCAAGAGATAACATAAGCACCCTGTAAACCGAAAAATCATTCTTAAACACATATTTTGGATTTTGGCCAAATGTCATACGTGGCTAAATCGTTTTATGCTTTTGTGCTCAGCGGGCTTGAATTAGGGAATTTTCCATGCGATAGCACGAATACCCTCCAATCATGAAAACAATCATCCCTGAACATGAATGTTATCGTATAAAACGTCTTTCTCCAGTCTAAAATCCAATACCGTATAGTTACCCTTTTATCGTCCATACAGTGCATGTTGGTACAGTAGCAGTTACAGAGGAGATGTTATAATCGTTATACATATATCTAGATTATCTAGGGATTATCCCTAGATCTAAATAGATTAATAAAATTATTTCCTCACCATTTCCTCTATGCTCACAATTAATAAATACTCCGGCATATAATTAATTATTTTATAAATGATAAATTTATATATTCAACCAAGGTACTATACCCACAAATTCATTGAGTGGATGTAATCAGTCTCTCTTATCAGAGTGACTGGTCCATCACAGTTATTCCGTTAATCATGGTATTTATAATGGACAAAAAAATCAGGGTTGATATCTGCCACTATATGTCGTAACTGGGGGTATAATTATCCTTTCCATGTACATGAAGAGAAATAGCAAATTGCTTGTCCACCTTCCACACCGCCAGAATCATAATTAGACCTGTATACTCGAGAGCCTTCTAACCCTCTTTCGCTCCCTCAACTCCGCCATCATCGTTTCGCTACAAAAACATCCCCTAAAAACTGTACTCCCGAGAATTAGGCCTCGCTACGTGGCTCGAGCTTATCGATGTAATAAGCTCTCGGGGTTGGGAAGGAAATTCTTTTGGAAGGATAAGTATTGATCTATATCGAGATCCTAATAATCTGTCAGTTTTTAAGATTTGGGTAAAAACTTGATCGGTAGGATGACGTGGGTTTTTTGGGAGATGGAAAAAAAAGGTTAACAAAGTTTTAGGTACAACACTGATATAGGATAGGATACAATGATTTTTGCATAATAATATTAATAAATTTTAATAGCTATTACCAAATTTACAGTTGTGAATCATTGTAATTTTTTTTTTTTTCATCCACTCAAGATAATTGAAAGAAATTTTTTATTCTATGGTTTGATTGTCTATTTATTGAATTTGATTGTCTATTTCTAATTATTTATGTGCGAACGTGGATCCTGTCATAATAAAATCCTTTCACGTTGCGATTCGGTATGCACCTTCATGTTTTTGCAAACGCGAGTCTCCAAGAAATATTTGGGCGATGGAGAAGAGGCTTAGAGATTTTTTTACGGTCGTCCTTTCACCGAGCATTGATTTGATTCTCCTCGAAGCTCGTGTTTTTTAAGTTCGACCAGATTTCGCGAAAATAGTGAAAGCTCGGTGGGAGTATAGAATAATTTAGTCGACCCTGGCGGTTACGAACAGTGAAAGGGGAATGAAGGTGAGGCCAGTACTGTGGGGAGTAAAATTTTCATATGAAATTTACGTTGTTCTTTTTTTTCAGGACGAGTAGGATGGTCTTCAGGCCATTTTTCCTCGCCGTTAGGTATGCCTGAGTTAGGTTCAACGAATGAAGAAAAGTCATATAGTTAAAGAAGTCTGCCGCTATATACCCGAAATCTCAAAGGCTTCGCTGGAGCGTCGAGTTTCAAGAAACTGAGCTAATCTTTCTAATTAAAGTTTTATCCGTCTACCGTTATCTAGGACAAATATTCGTTATGGCAAAAAGTTCAAAGCGGGGGAGTACCGAAAAAAAATGAAAAAGTTACATAAAAATAGGAGACTTGGCCTTCTACGTATTCGTTTATGGCAATTAACGGCAGCTGCCGACCCTCGTTGAGCCACGATATCGAAAAGCTGAGAAAAAAAGCTTGCCAGAGGAGAAGCTCGTGTGAATTATGCTTCTCTTAAAATTGTTAATGACTCACCATGAATCTAACTAATTGGTAGAATTCTGTTCTTCTAATCATCTCACAAATAATTCCAAATATAATAAATTCCAAATATATACACACACAAATATGTTCCAATTTCAATTTTTGCTATTAGCCAGTTACTCGATTCTTCATATCCCCTCAGAGGTCAGCATAAAAAAACAGGTTCGAAGATCATTTTGACATTCAATACAATCCTCTTTCACAAGAACCAGTTTTCCCTTTTCTTCAAATCTGTATAAGATCCAGAAGATAACATCTCCCTTCTCGTAGAAACCCCTTTAAAAGAAATCAAGAAATCTACTATTGAAAGGTTGATTAACCAGTTGAGCAAGGACATCGACTTTCTTTATATAGAATCGAACTAAAACCATTCCTACGTTCCACCACCTTGGGGAGTTGGCCTGTCTGTCCCATTGTACGTTTCTTTTCAAATAAAATTCTTCTGCCACATTACTTTCGGTCTGTCTCCAGCTGAGTTATCCATTCGAGACGTGAAGGGAATTTTCCAGCAAGTGACTACTTTCCGACAGCTTTACCACTGCACTCTATATATAATTCTCCGACTTATACGAAACTCCCTTTTCTTGTGGACGCGCCATAATAAACATCTAACGCCAAGGACAAAGGACCAGTGAATACAAATTATATAGTATTTGCTGATCAGCCTAATGGATAACTACAATATAGAACCCTTTTAACACCGCCAACGCCACGTGACATCCTGTTTAATCGTCATATGATTGATGATTAGGAACCAAAAGACGATGGATGACAGCGTGAGACCTTTAATGGATACACTCATTATCCAAGGCAGTCTCAGGGTTATCTCTACTGCTATAGCCTATCCATTCAAGTACAATGATCCACCCCTCTAAGATCCTAGCAAGAACCACCCCTTCGTCTATATTCTTATCTCTTACGCTGTATATTATATGGATTTTCGAATATCCCGAGATTTTCACAACCGGATTTTGCAAATTTCAAAGGATTTACCTTCCCACGTATTACCAGCTGCTTACCAGCTTCAAAGACTCTGATTTTCTCTAGTACCAATTTCAAGCTTTTCATCCGCACAGACAAGGTTACCGTTGTATGGTTGACTATAAGATCGAAATCCATATCCTAAAATCTTAACTAGCTGTCGACGTCGTACCTGACACGAATTACACGTCGATATCGTACACAGCGAACGATCCAGTTTTAAATGCTGTTTCCTTGTTTACATATAAAAGTATAACTCTCGCTAAAGTTACGATGTAGCTACTATAACACATAAAAGACTTCTTGACTTACAGCAGCAGCATCCTTATACCATCCACGTCGCGTTATTTCAGGTTATTTCAGGTTTACCGTGAAAGAGACGAGCCCGACTCTCACAATGCGATCCACACGTAAAGCGACTAGTTTTATGTGCAGAACACGAACGTAGCAGACGAGCTTTGAAATTCGGTACTGCGTCGCGCGTAATTCAAAACACGAAGAGACGATATTAAAGCAGTACCCAGTAAGCAGGCATAAAGTGTGCAGAGAGTCTACAGTACCCTCAAGAATTCCAGGGAAGGGGTAGCAAACTACTTGACCGTACTCTGTCCCCTATATAAGTATCTGGATGCTAGTAGCTCTTCTATCTGTTTACTTAAATCATATATTTATCTATATACAATATACATGTATAACAGTGCAGAAAAGTATGTTTGCGTTTTATTAAAGCCAGTTTTAACCAAGTCTAGACTGAGCTTGAGCAAAGCTCGACAGAGCGGTAAAGAATCAACGCTTCATCGACGCTTTAAATACATCTACCTACATGCCACGTAAAGCTCACTCAATCCTGAAATTGAGACATCAAAGGAACGTACCGACGTTTCTGCCCAAAGGGATGGATATTACAAGTAAACTTTTAAACTTCCAAGAGTACCCTATTCTTTTGATACTACCCGAGTGTACAGGGTGTACTAGTTTCAATACCTTTAATGGATCTATACGATGACTCGGACATTACAGTGATGGATTTTTCATTGATCATTTTTAGGTACTGTCCAAGTCTGATATACATGCACTATGCTTTATGAACTTTTGAAGTATACTTACCACCGTCAAAGGGAAAGGTTATAAAGGTTGTATCTTGGTCTCCAAGGCAGGTACCAGTTTGACAGTCACTTTTTAAAGTACAACTTTTAGCCTAGTTACGTAAATTATTCTTTCAAATTGTTATTCTCTATAACGAGTAAGAGACTCGACTGTGTCTGACGTATACGTCCAGGATACTGCCTAAGAGACTTTCGAGCAAGTTAAAATGAAGTTTAGTAATTATGACATGATGGCATATTTATAATTGGTTATAATTGTTTACATGCCTTTTCTATACAATGCTTTCATTCAATATACATTAGTAAGAGTGTCGCGCCGGAAGGGTCCAGAGGTCCAGGATTACTTGAGCTTATTATTAATGAGAGGTAAATAGTAATTAACTCATTCGAATGTGAGAGTTTCGAGTCGAACTTGAGACACGAAGGAACCGTCTCAAAATAAGATTTTCTTTTTTTGGAAATACTTCGCATCAATTGCACATTCAATTCAGGTTTGTTTCGTAATCATTTTGTCAAACCACGTATTATATGTATATAATGTCTTATTCATTTTACATTTTGAGTGGCTGGTTAACTTTTCGAACTCAGACGTTTGAGTTTCTATTATCTACAAGGTCGTTTAATTTTTCACGTTTGATTGTAGTTCGAAAGTTTATGGTTTTACCAGGGACCAAAAGTTCGGTGTGTACGTAATACTGCAAGGCCGAAGTAACGCCGCTGGTTTATGGTAACTTTATCGCGGTTTTGTGAAACTTTAATTAACTTGATAACACTCGGAACTCATTACGAGGAGTGTTTAATAATAAATTCGATTCTCACTGCGAGTGGCGCGAATTCAACGAATTTTTAACGCTTAACAGTACCATGGTTAAGTAGATTGAAAAAGGTTTTCTTGGTATAATAAAAGTGTCCGATATGCCAGCCTCGTGTAGGTGGAAAGACAGAAGAAAAAATAACAAGTCGCTATAAAAGTGCATCGACGCTGCAGTATGCAATTTTCACGCACTACTCCATCTTTTTCGTTTCACAAACGGCAACTGTATTTCTGCACTTTTCGTGTAGATAAATATAGATAGCTGCATCAACAGTATAGACACGTGAATACTAAGCGTATGAACTTCGCTATATGTAAATCACAGTTTTCGTACTTTTCACTGCTGCATGTTAACGTTTACGACCTCGACTACCGGCAGGCAGCCACGAGTAGATCAAATGCATTTTAGTTTGCACGATGCATCATTGCTATTTTGGAATTTTTTAATATTGCATCGAGTGCACCGTGAGACGTAAAATGCATTTTTTGTATCGTGTAAGACGTACTACCGGGTATTCATTGTACTCTCGCATTCTTATAAATGTGCTGCCATTTTCTTGCAGGGAAAAACGTTAATCGTCATTACTGCTGTGCCGTGTTAAAAAAAATTAATTAATTGCTCAGAAATTACCCCCGGACCCTTACGATCCTCGTAATCATTTTGTTCATTCGTACATTTATATTCGATTTTACGACGTCCCAGGAGAAAAAGTGGGAAAAACAAACAAATGTATTAAGAAGAAAAATAAAAATGAATTCCTTTCTGAAAACACGAGGAATTCGTTGCGGTTTAAGGATTTTGCGAATTATTTACACACTGTCCATTGGACTTATGACTGAGAAATGGAGTGCAACAATTTACCTATCCTAATTGACCTCCAGCATTTAGTCATTAATAATATAAATCTTCATTCATTTCGCTCAACGAGTTTATTATATAAATTCATATAAATCACCTATTTAATGGATCGCGTATCTTTAATAATATCCTCCCGACCTACGGGAGATAGATCACAACTCTGTTTTCACAATTCCAAAAAGCAGTTACGAATTTTTTAACTTTTTCTTTGTTTACCTCAATGTCAATTTTCTTAGATCGTCGATATGCTCTCGTTGTTGTATTCTCGCAAGATTGAATAATAGCTAATTAAAAAAAAATCACACATTTTTCGACGAATCTACGTCGGTACCTTTGAACAATAATAATATCAAAGAAATCATCAACGATTCAGTTTTACCCGAATAATGCAATTTCGTACGTGACTAGTATCCGCGCGTGTCTGAACATCAATTTTCATTAATGACTTTTTTTTCATCTCCACTAATACAACGATTAGTTTCTTTGGCCTATTCTTAGGAAAGTTTACATATCGTTAGAACAACGTCCTCCCTGCAATTCTTACAATATCCATTTATCCCCAGTGCGAATTTCATTTCCTTTTTACAAATTAAATAACAGCACGACCTTGCACGCTCTATGCATTCGAAATCGAAGTATCAGTACCGCCACTAAATCCTTTGTTTTTATACAGGATATTTACATTCAAAATTCAAATCGACCCGTTGTCAGGGATCAAGTCTGATCCTTGGATGTTCTACCCACCGGCTTCTCCTTGATCTGTGACTGACTCTTCGTCTGCTTCGTTAGCCTCTTCTTCTCCTTCTTCGCCGATGGCTTCTTTTTCTTCGCAACGGACTTCATATTGAGCGTCTGACTTGCGATATCTTCTCGAAACGCCAAAAAGCCAAGCTGAGCATGCGAGGCTTCGTTCAACGCACGCGATCGAATACAGGCTCGGTATTGATCGGTAGACAAACGCTGCCCGGGTCCACCGGAACAGACCTGAGAACATAGAAAACAGAAAAACAAATTGAATCGATTGCGAGTCATTTTTGGAGGGGTGCGAGGGGCTGGTAACAGTAGAGGGAAGAAAATCGATAGCGGAGCTGCTAGATTTACTGAAAGGCATTTCGCTGATTGCACAGTGGCGGTATACTGTACTAAACCTAATGCCTATAGTACACACGCTGAAAGCTCCATTCCAGAAAGTCAAACGTTAATCGCGACAGTTAGAGAGACGTACAGACTGCAATACAGTAATTCTACTTCGCTCGTTCTGTAAGAGTAGTACGAAATGAGCTCGTAACAGCCACTATTTACGAGAGGGTAGCGTAATATTTGCCCGTACCTGATGATTGACTGAAACTTTTGCGAAAAGCTCTCGTGTACTCAGATTCAACGCTTTGCAACTGAGCTTTAAACAGCCATGAGTATGCTTCGCGTAGAACTACGAGATTTACCGTAATTATTATACGGACTTTAATTACGTAGATTTGTGAGGTAACAAGAAATATCAATATAAAAATAAAAAAAATAAATGGAAATACAGATACATCCGCTCCTAGGATATACAGATAGATATAAACTATATTATGGCAATATATCGATATATCTAAGGTATATCTGTATTCCACTTTTATCCTGTTTTACAATGCGAAATTGCGTCCAAGTAATCCCGAAGATCTAGCAGACGTTCATGGAATTTAATATTAACCCAGCATCCCGTCGGATCAGCTTATAGTGGAACTATTCGGCCAATATCAAAATTACTGTGGTTACATTCCAATGTCAATTTCCCGAAGGAAACCCATTTACCCAGTGGAGTTAATTCCATCACATGGATTAGCGCGGCCTAGCGCATTGTCGAACCTATTATCGCGTCGACGAAGCGTTGCGCCAACCCGAGATTCCCTATGATCCTGCTGGTTTAAGATGTCACCCCTCTCTCTAAGTTACCCTGCACTGTCTAGGGACTCTAACCGTATATATCTATATACCACAACCTTGCTGTCTATAATATGTCTATCTTCATCTTCTCACGAGGCGAAAACGCCAGCGCCAATGGGACGGAGAGATCGCTGCTGGTAAATCCAATCAATGAGCAGCTTATTAGTGGGAAACTTTCGATAATTACTTTATACACGAAAATAGCTAAAGGCGAGAGCGTCGCGATGCCTTTCGAACAAACTCTAGTGGATCTCACGGAAATCACGTTACCATCGCGATAGACTAAGGTGATTGGTTATCTTGTGAACCTGATAGGAAATTAATATTTTATCTTAGCGACGTACTATCGTTTCTATACGTTCTATCCCCCTTTACCCAGATATAATCAGAGCTAACTTTTTGTAGGTAATCATGTTTTTCACTTTTTCTACGTCTACTGGACGTTGCTACGGATTTGTGGGAATTGTGCTGTATGGAGAATAGTAGGATATACGTATTTATAATAGAAGATCGAAACTACAATCGTATTTTCTAACCCGGAATATACATATATCCGTATGACAGACGGATTTGGGTCAAGCGAAAATAACACGCCTCGACGTCATGAAAATATCACATATCGCGAAAATGACACTGACATTTTATCACGCTACATTCACGACCTATAAATTCATCGATTCCATACGTAAAGTCTGACTATCAGTGATTCCAGTATTTTGGCTTAGCTCGTGATAGTGAACAATAACCGTTATCGGACTATAATATCTCAAAGCCCTGTCTTTCCTTTTAAAAATATAAAATCTCTAGTAACCTTCACGTCGTACCTCGTTAAATAGTATGTAATATATGACGTATTTTCTGTTACCATATATCTCATTACATTGAACGCTAATCAAATGTTGAAAACCTATTCGAAGGATGCGATAAACAAATGATTCTGCTCTAATAATTAAATTTACTACAGAGATAATGAAAAAAAAAACAAACCGACATATGGATACCGTACGCCGGTGAATACATAAATATATTTAATAAAAATTTGGTTACTCACTTTTGGATGCCAAATATGAAAGATTCCCGGATCCGTCGCCCGAACGACTTTAATATTACTCTTGACGTACTTTCGATAGAGGGTAACATCCTCGCCACCCCATCCAACAACATCTTCATCGAATCCGCGTACCCTCAGAAAATCGGACCTGTTACGGACAATCGAAGAATCGGATTTAACATGAGAAAAGATACCTGCACGTCCTCGACGCTGCTTATCGATTCGTAGAAATCTCATCTACATGAAATATATATTTTCTCGTATGGTAATCACCTGTATTGGCATGTCATCCCATAACCAAAATCTCTCCAGAAACCGGTATCCCTCGAGATTACAAGTTGGTCCGTTTCCGGCGGTACCTCCCGACCCTGAAGCGTGTACACAACGTGAGGATTATAGAGGCTAAAGACGATAGGATAATAAACCTTGCGACCTGGTGCCGTGTTCCATCGACATCTGAAACAAAGGGTAATCCCTGAATGCAAAACCGTTGCTTATGTCTACTGAACAAATCAGCGAGTCCCATATTAGGATTTACTAATGTACAATTCCCTAGGACGAGAGTTGCATTTACAGAATTTTCAATGGAGTGACAATATTTAATATACGTGTACATATATATACACATAAGTACTCTACCTGTCAAGGAATCTTGCGCTGAATACGACGTCGACGTCGCACATGAAGAGCAGTACGTCGCCCTCGCCATCCCAGGCACGTTCGGCGCCAACTCGAAGGCCCTTTCCTCTCGAGAATGTCTCATTCAAGGCGAGCAGCCGTAAGTTATGATTAGATCCGCCGCTACCACGGGTCATCAGGACCCTCGACATGATGGCTCTCGCCTCGGAGAGGCCTTCGGTGCCGAAGTAAACGACTGTCAGGTGAACCCTGCGATCGTTCTTCAGTCCAATTTTAACGAACTTATCCATAAAGCTCTGAAATGTATTGGTACGACCGGAAAGCGGTAGGATAATGTGAATGAGCTCCTTTTCCTTAGGCTGCTGCCTCTCGGTAGCGATGAACTGTATAGGCGCATAGGGCCTCATCAACGTGATCTTTGTATAACCAGATGGAGCCACCTGGGTACTTTTGCTCAAGTTTTTCGTCCTGAAGTACATCTCGTACTGCGTTCCGGTCGTTGGCTCGACCCTGTATAGGCCCTCCAGAAAGTCATCGTGAGTGTACTTGGTGGGCAAGGTGACATTCTTGTTGAGAATCTCGATAGCCTTCGTCAGTGCCTCGAGGAGATCTTTCCGCTTGAATCCTATAGGCTTCTCCACGACTCGTTTCCCCAGGCCAAGATCCACCGGGTACAGTCTTGAGAATGTAAAATGGCTAAAGGCGATCAGTTCATACTCGTTGTTCAATGGTAAACCCTGACTGATCTCAGCGAATTGGACCTGTCGTCTGGCCGCAAGGCAATCCCCAACGTCGCTGGCATTTATCCCCGAAGACGTCTCGCTGTGACCTGGTGGGCCACCTGGAAGTAAATTCACAAGAACTTCACGAAAAAGCACGTAGACTGTACATATAGAGATACTTAGTAAATCTGGGATTCAGGACAAACGACTTGTATCTGGGTTCACGGTTTTATACGTACATACATCTAGCCATGTCGCAGGAGATAAGTGTTTTTCAAGAGGCGAAACCCCTTCTACATTTGAAACTCGCCGGATGAACCGGACAAGCACGAAGTGAACTTCTCGAGTTTTCGCCTCTGCGAAAGGAGTCGACGTTTCTTGTCGTCGAAACTTTCGCGAGGAACTTTGCGATCGGATTGGATTCTGGATCCTTGTAAGTTTGGATTGAGCTCAGCTGGAAGGATCCTTTGCGGGAGTTAGAAATGAGAGACGTTGTATTTCCGACTTCGGCGTGAAGACGCGGATCTATTTTAAAAAGAAATCCAGAAACCCGATTCGGTCCATAACTATTGACACGTGAAATAAATCCTTCACGAACCCCACCTCGTACATCCACCGTAGACGAAACGTACCGGAAAGATGATAGTTATCGTAGTTAAAATGCTGTACGGTAACGCACTGTCGTATTGACAGGACTTTTGTTATAGGTGGAGATCGGATAATAAAAAGACTGAGAGTAGCACTTCTTTTCTCAAACGACGACACTTTCCTCTTTTACTGGCTATACCTAGAACACCTACAGTCTTCTTTCTGTCCTTTCCTTTACATTTTCCACGCCGGTTTAGACATCCCGTCACTTACGCTCTCTTTCTCGTAATGGCGGCGCATTGTGCACCGCGGCACTAAAACATGAGCCCGAGGGGATCTTTGGATGAGTAAAAAAGTTCAAGATCCAAAAGAGCACTCAGGCGAGTTACGCTTAGACATAAATTCTTCCTCTGATCCTGCCTTGAGTTTAAATCTCTTGCGTATCTACGACTGGCGATATATAATTCTTGATGTTCTTATTGATCGTGCATTCCTGATAGATCGAATTGAAATCTCGTATAGTACCTACAGCAGCTGTACAGAGTAGATGGATATATAACGAAGGAAATAATTATGCTGCAGTTCAAAGTAAATGAACTGGTTAATAAATATGTCAAATATCTTTTTGGCGTATTTTAATTAATGCGCGTGGTGTACATTTGTACATCAAAACTTTTATGAATTCACTAAAGCGAAAGCTGCTACTATTCAGCACCATAATATCATGACTCTGTACATACTGGCAAATAATTTACTAAAATTAAGAACAGAGAGTAGAAAATAAAAATGAATATACACGGTGGCAAAAAATTCTCGTAAAAATTTTACTTTAACCAGCTTTTATAAGTAATCCCGGTATTACGCGCTACGAATAATGTGAATACCGAGAATGTGAACCGCGAAATGGATGGACCGGAATCACAACATATATAACATGTATAATACATATGAAAAGTTTGAGGCTATATAACATTCACTATATGGACCGTGGTAATATAATACAAACCAAAATATTATATTCCATTGTTGGATACTTGAAAATCCATCGAACAGTAAAAATCCATAGAAACGAAACAGCAGCTTAAAACCATATAATGTAATCAATGACACATGGCAAAGAAAAGATAATATTAGCATCAACCATATGTATATATGTATAAATGCCTAAATGATCCATTTCGAGGATATGCGAAAATTTGAATTACAAATGATATAAATTTCTCGCGGTTCCTTTAGAAATTTCAAAGTATTATCACATACAACGAAACAAGCATGTTATTCGATGAAGCATCGTCGGCGAATAACCGAGCTTTACATATAATCGCAAAAAGTAAGGATGATTTGGATATTATTTTTTTTTCACAGGTGTAAATTTTCTTCAAACTTTTTATAACAGCATTTTCAACCTTCAAACTAGTTCATAATTATTTCGCGGTGTCAGCTTATTTGTTATCATGGAGACACTTCGCGAGTTATGGACACAGCGGCGATTACGACGGTATTGATTCGAGATTAACGGGAAGCTATGGAGCAGACGTTCATGTAGGTACAACGCATATGGGAAGATCGTACACGAGCGGCTGCGACTGACAACGTAAGCTCCTTATGGCGACGTCGCATTGTTCAAGTATATCGCTACCGCACCAGCTACCAATCACGTAACGTGCTGAGCTTTCGCGCAATATATGGGAATATCAATTTCCGTTCTCCGTATTATTCTCGACTGCGTACAATTTTACCACCCGGACCAATCACTTTCTATGAATTGGCCTACCACGAGAAATCAGCATTTCGACTTTATTCCCTTTACTTAAAGTCATACCCGAGTAGCCATGTATACCTGCCATGCTATATACTACAGACGTATGTACAATTTTGATCGATACCATGAGACTGGACTTGAGGCTTATTTCGAAAAGAGAACAAGCCAGTGCTAATTATTTCCGAACAATTAGTTTACGTAACAAGGGCTTCATTAGACGCGTTCGACAAGCGCGCCGGTCGACGTCATTTTCGAAATTTAATAATGGACAGTGCTATCTGGACTTCGTGATATACTACGTACCGGTTAGTTGAAGTATTTGCAATTTCAGTGATCGAATTTCGGCAGTGAGCCTCTCCACTTCCATTCTTGTCTCCTCCTCATGCTGATTCGCTTCGATTAGGCTGGCCGTTGTCACGGGTCCTGGAAAATAAATGAGATTGCAACTGCAGGAGATTCGCATGTTAAATAGTAGAAGGAAACTTTATAGTTTATGAAACGTGCGTTTCTTAACAGCTGTATTGTAGATCGAATAATATAGAATAATATCTCATATGCATTTTAGTGTATATGCAGCCACCTACGTTGCGTGTATAAAGAACGGATGCAATGCATTCACGCGCCTGGTGTACAATAGATAAGCAGAAAATTTTTCTCAAGGTTTTAACATAGTAAAATATTGTATTACAGTTTTATCCCATGCTTTTACGGTGTCTTGTTTATGGAGTGACTCGCTTGCGCCTTTATACTCACTCGCGAATGTATTTTCGCGCCGGCTTATGCATTCTTTACGAGTTGAATATCCCGCAGTGTCCTCAGCGCGACCTAATTTCGTATCGCAAAATAGCGTCAGCCTACTGCAAATCGATAATTTGCGATAAAGGAACGAACGGATGTACATGTACATGTACTTATATACGTCGCTCGATGAAAACCAAAGAAATGCGGTCTAAGTGCGAGCATCCTCACCCGGTTCGGCGTCCCACATTAAGCCTGCGATCAATTATATGAAAAATGGAGCATCCATCGGATTTTGCTCTATTAGAAATACGGGACGTTCGGTCTAACGGGTGTCCCGTTAAGACCACGACTTTGTCACCATGCTCGATCGGAGTGTACAATCGTACGGATTGGTAGGTAGGACACTGTGAGCTTTGGGGGGTGTGAAGAATCGGCTTGGTAAGTACGATAAATTGTGTGGCGTTTCTCTCGTGCCGAGTGTAATTGAAATGGATGCTTGTGTACTCGGCATAATGCTCGCTACGTTATATGTATATACCGTCTAAGAGCACCAGTTTCATCTATATAGGATATTTACTTTATATTGACTATAGTCGGAAATTAAATTATAAATAATATTCAGATTCAGATTTTCTATTTTTATTTTCAATGTGCTTAACAAATATACACATATATATTTTATATGAACTGCTTGGTAAATAAGTATTTTCCAGGCGTCATACGATAGGTTGTATATCACAGTACTGGTATATAAGACAAATATGTAAGGAAAGTAAATATATACTACGATATGTAGGGCAATAATTTTTTTTTGTCGTGGGTACAGCACAACATAGGCATTTCAAGATTTATCTTGGATTCACAGCAACGCCCGAGAAATGGCGAGGTACTAAAAATCCCCGTTGCCAGCTGAGACTGTATAGTAAGTTCGCAGTGACCCAGAAAGTTCCCAGGGCCCTATAGTGTAAGTAAGGGCTCCCCGTAATACTGATAAAACTAGAACACACAGAAAAATTGAAAATTTGACGTCTTCTGAAAGTTTTCAATTGGACAAGCAATAATGAAAAGAGATTAATAAGAATCCTTACGAATAAAAAAAAATAAAAAATAAAAATATATTCGATTTTAAAATTTCTCTATCATACTAAAGATCTTACACAAAACTTCTAGATTACTTGTAATCATCCCATGATTTGTGTAATGTTAAGATGATTTTGAGGATCCAAGAAATTAATCACGAAATCTAACCTCTCTCTAGAGATTACCCTGAAATTTGCATATCCGTTACAAGCATGTTGGTTACATAAGTGAACGTCTCTAACGCACTATTGTCCCCATCACGTATAGGCGCGTGCGAAAACTTTAGGGGTGGATAGAATGAGTAGCGAAGGGTAAGCAAGTCCTATGCGGTTTCGTAATTCAATTATAATATTTGCACTTGAAATAACCGTAGATCTAGGGGGTGAGTTTCGGTGATATACCCGCAATTCTAATATCACGTTCTATGTATACTCATATATACACATACGATTTCAGTACCTACGTATTCAAGGCTTATACCTCATATGCTTATAGCTCAATGACTTATACCTCAAATACATCTCTTTGAATGCTAATGACGAATTTTCAATAGTGACCTTTATGGTCATTTTTACTGTCCGGCGAAATCATTAATTGTTTGGCTTTCCGACCATGCACTACACATATGATTAATAGCACATATGTGATATACCTATATAGTTTGCTCTATTAAAGAAAACTCTTAAGCTGGTATCGAATAGACTTCGCGTACGCTTGCAGGCATGCTGTAATATTTTCAAAGGCTGCAGGGGGATGTTTGTAGACTCTAATCACGCTCCTGTTACTTGTTCGCTACGAAATACACGGCAATGGGCACTTAATTAAGAATGACATTTCGCTTTTCGATTGTATAAAAGAGTTTCGATATTTTATGCTTTTGACAGACTGACGTGTTACGGTTCGTTCGAGTTAGAACGACAGAGATGACCTATATGAAATAGTGGATAAATGCGGATATTTTTTATCCGATTAAGGATCATAATTTAATCAGCGCTACCCCAAACGAGACCGCTAGAACCTGAAGTTATATTTATTATAGTATATAACACCCGCAGCCGTGCAAACCACGCGCAGCAGTTTGGCGGTTAGTGGATTGTCGTGAAAATTAGGTTGACAGTAATTAACTGAGGGGTTGGTAATTGGCACCGTAGATAAAAGTCACCGGGACGCTCATTATCGCACCCTGATATTACGGACGGACTATTTCGCGAACATACATTTCTTACTATTCTAATACACTTCGCTGCCCATAAGAGGGTTAATTAATTTTGATATTTGGCCCTACGTATATTTTACGTGCAATGCGTAATCCTTTTAATGGCCAGGATGGCGTAGACGTAAGGAGAGGGTGATTTGGGTTCTTGATCTAATTACCCCTGGAACATTTGTCTTACTTACGTTCGCAAGCGAGCTGTTTCGTGGATAATGGACGAAAGGGGTAAAAGTAGAGGGTGGATGAAAGAGGGTGTTATGGGTCCTGCCAGCATTCGCAGCTGCGAGACAGGCGACATAACATCGTTCAACATAATTTAACGTACGTGCGAGTGCAAGAGGGAAGTATTTAAAATGCCTTTATGCTCACGTACGTTCCCACCCCGATTTGAACATAGGATAAATTTCCTAAAAGACTGACGTCACGGCAAACGATAAAAGCAATAGGGGTAAATTCCGTGTGCGCAGCCTGAAGAATATATTGATTAAATTTCAAGCCTTGAAGTAGTGAGTACGTGAGTATTTATTTCTATCTGGTCTATTGCTGTTCTCCTGTTACCCAAAGTAAAGGATACAGGACAAAATAGTAAATCTGACATTGGAAACGTACGTTCGTTTCATATTAAAAAAAAAAAAAAAATAGAGAATCTCGTTAACCTTTATAATCCCGTCACGAGTTCCCGCTCCACTTCCTACAACTATAGCCTGAAAATCTTTTCTTTCCCGAGGCTCTGCGGCAAAACGAATTCGTCCGCAAATAATTGGAAAGTCTTGCTGAAACTCCATCGCAGTTCCGTAACGTTATTTTCCCGGTACACTTTGGCTGTGTACGAACGGTGGATCGTCGAAACGATATAATGGCTGGAAAGAGATAGCGCCTTCGACGAAACTCCGAAAGTGCGCCCGACGAGGTTTATCTTCTAGGATCTGCAGAATTCCACTGGCAATTCCAAGCTAGTTTCTGCTTAGTCTTCTTGCCGTCGGTAATTGGATACAGCGAGCCACTCCGAGAGTAACGGTAGATTATAATGTCAGCGACGTAAGCTCGTACGCGAACAATACTACATGTTCGAAGATTAACGAAAGTCGTTCATAGGGATTACACATAAATTCAAATTTCCCGCCCTAACATGAAAATCCACAGTACGCCAATCAGCTCTTAATAATTAACTGCATTAGCGAAACGAAGTAACTTAACCTAAGATGCTTACACGCATGTATACATACTTTGATCTATGTGTACATACGTGGCAGGTGTACTTACGCGTATGAAGTTTCTAATAGATATCGCATGTACTGCGACTTACTTCAAGTTGTCGCGATGTACTTTCGCAAATTGCATGGATATAATGGATACACAGTACTTACGCGTACGCCTCGAGATAGATTCGAGGCTTGACGTAAATTTATCAGAAATTCTGCATCACTTCTGACGAACTTGTGCATATGCTGAAATGCTGAGAAGTCATTCGCGATTATCTACAAAAAGCAACCAGCCAGTTAGGATGTGGTTCCGCAATGCGAAAATTTGAAAAGTTCGTACTTTCCGCCTGGGGCAGAACTTTGGAGTTCTTTCGAAACCCTTTGGATTCAATGGTGATTGAAAACAGTGGAAGTTCAGGAACGAATTACTCCTAGTTCTCTCTTTGAACGATGGGAGCTTTCAAAATTTTTATACCCTAAGCACAAATACGAATGGCTCTATGGTGGGGTCTATTAATTATGTCAAAGAATAATAAACGTCATAGTTCTCGTGTTATTTGCTATTCGAGACAACAGTTACCTTGTGCTTAGGTCGTTTAGAAGGTCAGCCGACATAACGGGCACCATTAATTTCACGACGTTTTCTCATCCTGCCATAGCCTCCCATGGTGGCTGATGTTATTAACATAGGACCAAGGTGCGAAATGGTACCTAATTTTACTTGAAGATATACATACCTAAGATAGTCATTTGGGAAATTCTGCTTAAGGTGCATTCACATATCTTTGACGTGTTATATAGATTGGAGGTGTTCTGTTTTCAATGACCCACATTGGGCGCAGCTGGTTGCTTGAATTATTTGAAATGGCAGATTGAACGTGGTATAGCGGAGAACGAGATAATTATAATCTCATAGGAAAACCACTGGATGTTAATTACATTTTCATTATGCTCCACGTTGAATGCCAAGCAGCGACATATGCATGTGCAAATACGGTATTTGCTCCGAGAGCAAGTGTCGAGTTTCTGTCAAGATTGGAAACTCGGTATGACAATTAGGAACAGACGTAAATGAGACTTGACAAACCTTGACTTCTACAATGATTTCTGACTGATCGAATAGCTCGACTGATATTTCATCACGACCAAGTCATCGCTCGTTCTCGATCATTGACACACGATTCGCGTATGATTATTTTTGAAAAAAGCTATGACTCGAGTGCTATTGCGTTACCCTATGTATTTTCCGCTAACCTTGTAAGATCCATAACTTCCCTCGACATTATAATAAAAAGGACGAGGGAAAAGTAGAAAATAAATATCCAAGAAAATTTAGAAAAAAAAAAAGTGAAAAGCAACTTTTACGTATATACCATAGGCGATTGCGTGAACGTCAGTTTCAGAAAGGCGCGTCAGGAGCAACGGGAAACTTTCCAATACGGGTGGGCAAAGTCGATTTAAAGTTATCGTCACTTAACAGTGTCTCGAAGGGACGCAATATCTCGTATAATTGCCAGTAGATATGGAGCGTCTTGCGATGAGATAAGAAACTTTCGAAGAGCTCGAGAATCCATTATACCTATAGCTTCTTCACGGTCGATATAAAAGTCAATGATAGCTCAGCAGCGGGACGGGTGTTTAAGTAAATTAGTTTTTGACACGTAAAAATAACGAAAACCAGTAAGAAAATATTTGAAGAATCCATAAGAACTTTTCTAAAAGTTCGTACGTCTTCCATTATCACTTGGGGATAAGAAATTTCTCAGTTACACGAGTCATTCGATCGCAAAGGTTAAGCCGGTCACCCATAGCCACCACCTATTATGCATTAAATTCCAACCAGAGGCCAGTAACAAAATAGTACTCGGTGCAACTGGAGTCAGGATACTAGAACCAAACAGAGAGCACAGCATCAGTTTCTGGCGAGCTGCTAAGCGGGTTGTAGGTGATTAACCAACGCATCCATCAGTTGCTGTCAAACAGATTAATTTCCGGTTTGTTTCAACGCGAACCAGGCGCCACTGCTTCCAGCGACAGCAACAGTATACCCACCCACCACCCTTGTTTCCTACTACCATCGTCACCACCTATACCGCCAACAGTCTCGCCCATTGCCATCACCACGTCACCGCACGTGTCCCTAGAGAAGGACGTTGTAGGAGGTGATGGGAATGGCATGCGCAACCGACGCCAATGTCTCCTCTTGTTTACTCAAAAGTCACAGCGACGTCAATGGGAACGTCCCGTGTCCGTTCATCGGGGACGACTGGAAAATTGTTCGAAAAACTAATTTTGACCATGGTCCATTTTTTTTTACAATCCAATGCAAATCGTATTCTACTCACCCCCCTATCTCATCTTCGCCGTCGATATGTGAAAAAAAAACATTTCAGTTTATTAGGAATTTCCGTCTGAATGGAAAACGCCATAATTTTCTTTTTTTTTTTCACCGTCGGTAACCATAATTACGGTACACAGCACGTGACCCTTTGTGGCTTCATTATCAAGATAGTTCTGTGGTTATACGAATACTGGACGCGAACTGGCCTGGTTGCACGATTTTACATTTCCCAGCATAATAACTATGGCTGCAATGTGGGATGCTATTAATGTTTCGGTAAATGAAGTTATTTTTATCGATTAAACGGCAGGCTCTTTTCGATGCCGGCGCCACCATTAGATTGGGACTCGAGTGCACTTTAAAACTCAGGCACGTGATGCAACTCCATGGGAGCCAGACACGAACTCAGTTGCCTTCAGAGTGTTTGGTACCCCTGGTAATAGCTCTTTCGATCTACCTATATATATGTATCTCATCCATAGTGTATAGCGCGTTTCACAAGTTGATGAACCGTTCTTTTCCAGGTATACGATACTACGAGGTACGGTATGATAATAACAATTTTCCGTGCTGTAATACAGGGGCGGAATTCCTTGTACGTTCTTGGTCGAACAATTCCAAAGGAGTTTCAAGGCGGTGAACGGGCTTATGAACCAACTCCAAACCAATAAAAAAACAAACTACTGAAAAATATCCTACATGCATTGAATCTCGACTAGGTAGTCACTTCGGTCTCAAGTACTTGCTGTACAAAAGTCAAACTTCGAACTAAGTATATTTACGAAATAAATTATTCCTATATGATCGTTCTATAGAATCGATGTAGACATAGAAATCCATATAGGTATCTATGATACGCAAGCTATGCATTTACCACTAAACAGGAAACAGGTACATACGTTGATGCTTATACATATAGTACGTAGGCATGTTTACCCCTGCTTCGACTAATTAATTGAACAGCGCACTGCCTATTGATTGATTGCCATCGTATATTGCTAAGCCGCACTACTTGAAAAGGTCACGTGTTCCTTTCCCTGGATAATCAATAATACGGTTTACGTATACCTTATATATACATTACGAGTATTTGAAATTTTTTATTTGATTTGAAAATCGTATAAAAATATATTGCAGCTTGAAACGACTTTTTTTTCTGCAAAATCGAGCCCATCCAACAGGGTTAAAAACGTGGAAAGGATTTGGTTACTACGTTTGAATCCACAACTACCCCAGGCCATTTGTATTAGGGTACTTTAACTCAGCCTCATCGGTCCAAAGTGCTCGAACTGGCTCGAGCCCTCGTAGGAGAGTGAGTGCCTCATGAGTTTCTAAGCAGCTAAAAGTCCGTGAAACATATTTTTCATAGGAGATCGTATCCCATAGGTTTTTCAAGGCAAGAAACGAGCATACGTAAGCACTAGTAAAAGAAAATGTTTGCAGTAAATCCGTGATTTTAGAAATTACACGAAGCGATAGTACCATCGAAATGCATAAATTTTCGATAAAATAAATTTGATCTGAAAAAAAAAATTATAAAAAGGCAAAAAATTAAACGCTCCATACTGTCTGAACAAAATTCATCAGGACACCATATACTAAAAGCTAAAAGTCATAGTATCTTTTTGTATGTGACCTTCCGTATCATAAAAAGAGTTTTCCACGAGAGGGATGATCTTTTTGTCTTCCCTTCGCAAAAAGCTCGCAGCCTCCGCCCTCCAGTTACTTCGTTTCATAGTCAATATCCTGGAAGATTCGAAGTCGCGAAAATTAGTTTTTTAAAATCGGAAGTGAAAGTCTACCGTGTGATTTTTTTTCTTCAGATTTTAACACGGGCTCCAGGCTGCCTGTAATATCAACACGAAGAAATATATATGTCATCGCGTAGGTACAAGCCATGAATCTTAAGCAGCTACGGCTGAAGTGTGAGGTGACGAGAGGAGAGAGAAAAGGTCAAAGGAGAGAGAGGGGGTAGTCTCATATCTATGCACCGTCAACAACGTCGGCAGAACTTAGGCAACAAAAAAGGGAGCAATATAAAAAATGAGATGGACAAAAAAATAACACGATGGAACCTTTCACTGCAGCAGGATAAACCGCCTGCTTTCGTGTCTCGTTGTGACAATTTGATGGAAGCTATTTTGTTTGTCTAACGCCCCTATCGTGGGTAAGTACCACCATCGTTTTTCATGGATATTAAATTATTCAGAACGCGAAATAGGACGAAATGGTTTGCAATTCTGAATTTCTGAAGGGCGTGAAAATTTATATCAAAGAGAAAAGAGACTAAAAAGTATTATTATAATTTTAACCTATGTAATCCTCTATATCTAAAGTCAAATTATGGATAATTATAGAATACTGAAATTGTCGCAAGATAGCTCTGCGGATACAGTGAGCTATCCATTAACCAACTTCTACCAGCAGATGTACTTAAAGAGGCTAATATGAGCATATATCTACATACGCAATGCATTCCGTGAAATTATTCACATTCGAGTTTATCGTAAGGTATGTACATGAGCAACATATGTGAGTCTGAAGGGACTTTATTAGTATCGCTTCTAATTAGTTTGATGCTGGAGCGGATGCTCATAAGCCACGTTAATTCCGCGTCAGATGTAATTTGTCCAGCATCCTTTCCAACAGTAGCCAACCCCCGTTCCATCGAGGATTTTATCCCTGGAAAATCTATCCCTGTTGTACGCGGCTGTTGAAACTTGAAACGCGCTGTGAAAAAGTCCGATGAAAAATATCGAATGGAATAATTACCTAGAAATTCATTTTCAGAGTACTCCAAACGAACGTCCTAGTATACCACTTGAAGATTTAATCGTGAAACTACAGAGACTATGATAATTCGTTAAAGTGGATCTTCAGACGAGCTGAGCTTTTCTACATGGAGATTATACATAGAGATAAAAATGAGAGATAGTCACTTCAGTGAAATGATGCTTGTCGTATTAGATTCAATACTTTCTTACTGGAGCACTGGAGCCACTTGATCTTTCATTTAACTATTGTAATCGAGAATTAAATTCACTTTGACCTTTGCCCCCTGTTTCAAAGCCGTGCCAATAATCTGATTAATCAAGACTATTAAATGATAATTGACCTTATGGCGCGTGTAAATAAATCAACCTATGTTAAATCCATACACAGCCTATACGTGACAGCTCGATAAATGATATTAAATACACTATGATCGTTATCAATTATTGAATATAACGTCAACTGATAAAATAAAACATACCCGACATTCAGCCTATAATATTTTCGATAAATATGATTAATCGTTAGGAGATTAAGAAAAGTTTCATATAAACGATGCAAAGACTGTGGGGTATCGTGTACCGTACTCGTATAATCGTGTTAAAGGAATATTCGGAGATCTGAAAAAAAAAGCGTTCACGGATGAAATAACGGGGAATAAAAAAGGGAGGACTGGGATAACGGAGGGATGAAAAGTTTTCAGTGACAATAATAACACTCGTAAATTCGATGTTTATTCCGTGTCGTAACAACAATGGCGGGTATGAGAGCAGGCTGACTGCGTTCGCGACAGGCGATTTGGTAAATAAAATTACAAAATTAAAATGAACACGAAAACACCCAGTTGGGCGGCATTGTGTAAAGCGCACGGAGAACGCAGCGTGGCACATTAATTAAACCTGGGTTAAATAATATGCTCCTAATCCTCAGCCATTTGTCTTGTCTGGTGCCGCAATGCTGGTGCCGGTTCGGGGAGTAGTTATTTTACCTAAAGTTCAACTCTGCCATCCAGGAAATTAGTGAGTCGACCTTCCGACGATAGGAAAATAGAACACTGGAGGTAGAGTACACACGCGTGCTCGTGTAACCAGACTCGATCTTAAATGACAAAGTGACGTCATGGACTGTCGAACTATCATCAAACAAGAGACTCGAGGAAAATTGGTTCCTCGCTTTTGAATCTTATGAATATTATTTAAATATGAATTCTGTTAGCTCAAATCTCGAGCAATCCTCAATATCCTGCCCTGATCAATATGAATTGCATGAATTCACATCTGAATCCCGATTCTAATATCTACCTAGAGAATCATTTCCATCCTCGTTTCGTCTTCGTTACCAAAGCCGTCTTAATTACTTTCCCCAATCAAGCATCTCCTTAAACGAATCTATCTCGAGCGCTCGACTCTCTTCGTCCACAATACTGCAAGTTCAATGTTTCACGTCGTTCTTATCGGATTGAGACAACGCCTATTCCCCGTGCCCGTTGTGTGATGTGAAATATGAAATGGAGGATGGTATACAGATTTATTGGTAAGAATGAAGAGGACTGATAAGTTGGATCAATATATCGGAATATATGTATAGACATACAGAATATAGATCTTTAAACTGTTGTAAATTTCGCGTTCGATCTACCTAGAATCGATATGCGGTTATCGATAAGAGGATTCTGTCAGAGCGTGGCCACTTCGAAATGCATCGAATCCATAATTCTGCGTGCATTGTACCGAATGTCCGCACAGGACTCAGATTCGTAACAATGCATTCCGGAATAACGTAATGAATCGTGTAGGCGCTGCTGTACAATTCAGAAGTATTGTACACGTAAAGCCGATTCCAATCTGTTGATCGAGCAGCATAAATTTTATATAATATGACGCAGGACTATTAATTTTCCATGTTTTCAAAGTGAACGCATGCGTACGGAGCTTGACCCGATTGCTCCATGGACCCTATCAAACATGTATAATGCAATTGCGTGATTTCACCAGTGTGTTCTCCGTTCGTATCGAGCACCCTCCGGATTTGCGGATTCTCAATGTATAGCTACGCACAAAGGGTTTACAGAACAGCAAGTGGAGTCTGAACGATCGAAATAGGTATATCGAAATGGGGGATAGTTTGGACGAGCTGTTGCATAATTCTACCCTGATTTTTCGGATAAAAAAAAAGGACTACGTAAAATTTCAAACAGGAGTAAATATTGGCGCTACTCGTAAAGAGGCTCCACTTTGCTTCGTTCCTCGCTGTAGTAAAATTGCTTGAAATCTGCTTTCGAGTTTTTCTTTTTCTACGGTTCATGTCAGCAGCGTCCGACCGTAAAGTGCACGATACCGGAAATCGTTATTACCGCCAGTCCAAGCGGCGGTAATCGCAATGGCCGTTTATGCCCTTGCCGGTTTGGATTTCTGGGGAAATTCTGAAAGCGTTTTGCCATATAGCGAATCGTGCGGAAGAGCCATATAACATAAGTGGAACCGTCATTTTAGGTGACGCTACCACGTTGGTACGAGTGAACTGCCTAAACGGTTCACAAGAACTTGTTGATGGAAAGTGGTAACCTTGCACCGCTGCAAGAAGTTGGACATTGGATTTCTCAAGTTTCGCCGTTGCTCTTTCGCCTTTTACACTCGGGGGTTAATAGAATTACGTCACATAAAGATAGTGGATGATATCCACTTGAACTCCAGTAAAGTACCAATTAAATGGCAGCATAATTGCCCTTCCGCCTCCGGCCGACAACCCTGGGGTACCTACCCTTAATATCGGACCCTGCGCATTCCGTTAGCGTGGTAACAGGAGCAACAAAACAAAATTGGATGGTTTTACCATGGCGAGGGAAATCCTTATTGCATTCGGGTCGCGACGTAAATTGGGGCGTTAAATTAACGAAAAGCAAAAAAAATATGCTTAAATCGCTATTCCACTCGCTAGGTATGTCTCTAGAGACGTTCTCGTCGAAATAATGGCCGGGTTTAATTGCGCTTAAAACACCAGCTCGCGTGACTCTGTGAACGTGTAGAATTCTTGGATCTTCGCGCTTCGCAAGGACGCTGTTATATAAACTATCGTATTTGTCCAATAAGAAAAGAGGACGTTCACTGTCGGTGCCGAAGCAAAACATTCTATTGGATTTACAATAAGACAAAGGACGCTGCTTTTCGAATACTTGAACAATTTTACGAATCATCGAATAATTCACATTGACCTGTGTATTCTTTGGCGTGAGAACACGTGAAATTGTTAGTGTAACTATTGCAAAGAGCGAAAGAAAATAGCAGCCGTGCTGAGCAATAAGGGTAGAATTATCATGTTGGCAATTACGGCGATCGTATAACCTCGTTGCCGGGCTACTTAGCGTCACTGTTTACGTCAGGTATGTCGTCGCGACGCCGGCGTCGCAATTTATGATGCGGTTCGCTGCGCGTAAAATGCAGACGCTCTGGAAAAGCTCGGGTTCAGGTTGCTGGTGGTCCTCTACGATAATTCTATATATATACACAGTTAGACACATTCCTTAACCAATCCTTCTAAAGCCAAACAGACTCCAGTAAAACCTTTATACATAAAGATGTCCACTTTGATATTCATTGATACAAATTTTTGCCCTTTTAATTGCACGAAAATTCAGGAAAGCTTACCTTATTTCTTGCGTGAATACCGCTAACGAATTTGCATACGGTTTTCTGGAATAACCAGATTCCTACATAAACTATGGATTCGTGTATCAGGAATAATTATTGCCATACCAATTTTGCTAAGGTGCCGTTTTTGCCCACTTTTAATGCACTGTTTTCATGCACCTGAGCACTGACTACTTACTGGTAGCAAGTACCAGGTCCTATTTAATTATCGGTAATTCAAATTGCACTTACCGGCAGTGTCGATGAGGTCCGTGTCGAGATTATTGAAGCCGCAGCGGCTCAAGAAGAGGAGTGACAGCAGCGAAAGGGAACAGACGAGGACCAGCAGCCTCGACAGTAGTCGAACTCCCAGCACGCGTAACATCATGTCCCTGCGACGCCTGTAACCACATACGCATCTCTGTGACATGGTTCAATTTACGTGGAACATCCTTACATGACTCTAAGAAATATCAAGAGACTTTATACAAATTTTGGAAGTTTGGCTCAAGTTACATAAAGGACTCATAGGGTCTATAACAGCCATAGAAGAACACAAAATCGTCAACGAACACGTGGTGTAAGGGACGAGGTAAAACGTGACCAATGTATTCACTCACAGTAAAATTTGATCCGGATAAAATTCCACCTAGTAAAGGCTTTCTCTAAAAACTTCCTCGGCAACGAAAACTGGACAGGTGTTTTCTCCAAGTCGTTTTTACCATACGAGCGACATTATGATCTAGATATAAATTCCATCAAATCAATCAGAAAGGGTGACGTGATATCATTGAAAGCATTTTTATAATATGTATGATATCATGAAAGCATTCGTAGCGGATATTCATTATAAATGAGCCTATTGATTTCGATAAAGCTTGTGCGTTGGGCCATTCAGTTTCAGATTATATTCCGTGGACCGGTGAGCCCCCTGAAGAATAAAATATGGGCTCTTCATTCCTAAAGCTCTATTTCGTTCTGTTTGGCGAGAAAGGATGATTGGACTCGGTATACCTATATTATATATATAAGCTACGGCCAAGTAAAGCTCTGGCCGAATGCCAGATCTCCCCTATCTAAATCAATCATTGCTTCCCATCCATATTGTCAGATTGCAGGATCGGGTACATACCCCTACCTCTTCCCGTGCTCCCCGGCAAGCAATTCCAACAGATAAGACGAACCCTACCATCCCTAAAAAGCTCCTAATGAATTCCGTTTGTCATCTTGACTTTTAAAATACTCTTTCTATCCTTCCGTTTACTGACCGTACCAATGCGGTACGTACCTAGTGAGATGTCTAGTGCACGTTTGACTGACATCAGTTAGACTGGCATTATCATTTATCAGCGTGAGATAAAATTTCTTGAGTTTTCGTTCTTGTGTCATGACCCTGACTTTTCTCAGACCTGTTTTTTTTTCCTAACTCTAACTTTAAGGATGGAAAGTCCCATTCGTTTCTATGGAACTTCACGAGGTTCCATAGTTGGTTGATATATATATGTATACTATATACCTACGTCAAATATAACTTTGGCTGAATTTCACCCAGCTGAATGGACTCTTTCGAAAACAGAATGCTCTGCTCAGGATGGAGTTCATTTCTCGAACCAGCTGATCGAACTTGCTTTTGGCATATTGATCAAGGGCTCTGATTAGCATTTCCCAATGGTATTGGGGGATCGAAGAATGTTCTGGGAAGGAGGGGGGGGGGACTCTGGTAAATACCAAGTCGATGGTATTTGTCGTCAAATTTATCATCATTGTTTGTTTCTATTCGGGTGCTTTATTGATATTGGGAAACGAGGATGTGTCTACGGTTCTATTCAATGGCGATTCGATTTATGAGAGGAGTGGATAGAGCGCTCATTTTCCTTAATTGCTGGACCAGCGAGATAAAGACACGTGCCAGAAGAAATGCCGGCAAATGGGAGATTTATGTTTCTGGATGGTGGAACGTGCTCGGACCTGAGATGGGAAAGATAGACTGAGGGCGAAGTAACGGAAGCCCCGTACGGATGAAGTAAGAATAGTCAAGGAAAAATGGTGGATTCGGGTAGCTAAGGGAGGTTTTAGGCGAACACCCTTGGGAAATCCTCTTTGGTACGGTTGTGCGAGAGATTGATAACGTCCAACATTGATAAAAATTGCCTTTATACCTGCAATCCGCTTGACCCACATAATAAATATATATTCAAACGCGGAAAGGACCTCACGAAATTTCTCACCCCGGCAAACAAAATTCAAATAACAAAAGTAATCTTATACCTTTTTTGTAATCAATTCATAAACACTCGACAATGATGCATTACATTGACATTGGTAATTACCGGTAAAAGTACAATAATTAACTCGATTCCACCCTCTTTGCCTAAAATCACCTTTTTGCATTTATTTTTAGAAGAATTATCAGTTCCATTATCACTTGAAACTTCCAATAGTACAATTTCTACTGAAATAAATATAAAAGAATCAATTGATACGTTAGACCCTGGCAAAATCCAAAATGGACTTCTGGGATTGTTCTTCTGTTAGGAGACAATTTCTAGCTAATTACGTGAATAAAGAAGGCTCGTGTTATTTCATGCAACCTCGCAAAGTGATTCTAACGAAGCGCTGGAAAACCGGAAGAAATAATAGTAGAAGCAGAGGCGAAACAACAGTGCAAAATCTCTGTATACCTGTGGGACAGCAAAGGACGAGATTTTATACATGTAAAGAATAACGCCGAAACAGCACGTTTTCGCCCTATCGCCAACGTACCACGTATGATATAAACTCAACTTAAGAGACAGACAGGTGTCGCCACCTAGCAAACTGTCAGCCTTAAAAATGAAGGATGACTAAAATCAAATAAAGAGAAGTTCCAGCATCGTGTGGATCATCCATAAGAATAACTAAACATTTATGACACGAGAAAGCTTAAGAGTTTGAAGATACTTTATATACACGTATAAAGGTGCTTGCTGCGAAGCAAAGCAGATATGCTATTCAGATTGTCTGGCGTATCTAGTCGCACCTCTCGGTGAACTTTCAACTTTATACGATCGCCATCCACGGAGAGTTTGGATTGGCCTGGCAAGTTATTATGTTAAAAGTTTGCGGAGACATAATGAAACGGGAGACGATGAAATGCCTCTCGTTCCTGGCAGTAGGACTAGGGACAAGGATCTGAATTAATTCAAGTAGGAAGTCTCCTGAGAGATTCTACGTGACCCCACGGATTGGGTTAAGAATCACGTTAACTTAGAGCAGGCTTATTGCATCCCTTCGTATTCGAATGTCACCCTATCGGCCAATCCAATCAAATTCGCTCCTGTTGCACGATCGTCTCAATAACACTATATCGATTCCTAATGTGAAAAGAAATCTTCGTGACAAAATAAAATTCACTACCAATATATATAAATACAGGTAATAAATATGTATATGCATTACATTCTATAGATGCATTATAATATATGCCTTTGTTTATTTGCGAATAAATTATAGTGCAATATACCATATACATTATTCAAAGGGTATACATTAAAGACGTTAGAGAATCTGCAGTTTCTCTATATATGCATATGTATCAGCATATAAGTTACTATACGTGTAGTCAGTAACTACAAAGTAATTCGTCTCTGGATTCTGGAGTCGTTTTAGTTTGGGTTACGAGTTTCCGTAATAATAACGTTACAGCAGGTAGCCACGTTAACCGAGGTCAGAAATGAAGACGTTTCATGCGAATAAGGATTTATGTGCCAACCAGCGTCGCGACTTGGCATCCATTTCTACGACCTAGTTCCCAAGAGCCCGGCTTCGCTCGGCGTAAGGATTAAAAGAAGTTTTTCCCTCGAGGCTTCGTTCTTCGGAAGCACGTGTCGTCCATAAAAACAATTTATGAGAAATACGTAAGAAATCTTTCTGTTTCGTGGCGTCTAACGATATTAAGATGCGTTGCTCGGGTTTGATCCTTTTCAAATACGTCAGTGTTAAAATCGGTATTCCTCTAGTTACTGGGAATTCTCATAGCTATATCTATAATACGCCTGGAATCGAACTTCAGATCCATTCGATTCACGTATTCTTATACTTGAAGTCCTTCGGGACTTCGATAGATATACATAGCATATTATGTACTATATACTATATACGCATATAGCGATACATATAGGTATTATCTACAGCTTCTTAGAAGGCTCATCGAATGACGTGACCTTATCATAGGATACGAAGTGGCTGTATCTCTCGTTGAATGTCGTTATGCAAAATAAAAAAGGATCCCTAATCGAATTTTCAAGCCAGAGTAAACTTCTACGTCCGATAAGGATATAGATATAATGTAATGCTATTATCGATCCATTTATCGAACAATCGATTATCGAGAAAGTAAAAGTTCGATACACCCTTAAATGGATATTGTTATCATTCAATCTAGAATTACAGAATAATCTACTTCCTCCGATACTCTGTCAGTTTCCCGAGAATCCCTTTGCGGCCTGCCAGTTGAAGATCAAAAATACCATCCCAAGGGCGAAACACAGAACTGCCTCATCCCGTAGTCGTATCACGTAGAAAACGCCATGACACATTTTAAAGCGGCAGCAGGACCTGCCGACTCCCAAAACCTCAATATGTGTGGGTTCCCATAAGATATAAGGGTGGCACGATGCGCATACGTTATAAACCACACGAGACATCGAGCGTCCATCCCCTCTCACCGATTGCTCCCCGCCGACACCCATCCACGTGGTTACCCCTATATACGTCAGACTCCAGAAAATCTCAGATCGTTCTCCATATAGCCAGAATCTCAGTGCCAACTGCCAACCCTACTCTAAGACACAAAATCACGCAAGGGATACATTCCAATTCTTTTCGCTTTTTTTACACGTCTACCCCACGCCAAAGGGGGGCTGAGCAACTTATCCGGGCTTCTACGTCACTTGGATATTACAGGAATCCTGGTGCGGCGTGCCGTACGTCCTATTTCCTAGACATTAAATTGCGGCACGCAGTCGAAATTCTGTCAGATTCGTAAATATGCGGTTGGAGCTACAGTGCCGGAAGTCCAAAATGGTTTCGGGTAGCGGTATACAGGGTAGATATATGCATCCTACCACTTTACGTACATCGCTCTTATTGATACGCGTAGGTTAGTCGATATCCGTCGTCGATGCAAGAAGGCCGTAATTTTCCAACCGTTATAGCACTCGATAGATGAATCTAGGCAATGGTTATATTCGTAAATTTAATTTTACGATTACGTACTAACCGATACGTACAATGGATCGCTAGTAAACCGTAGGTACTGCACTCGCGAGATTAATAAAGGTTGCAACAACCTTGCCGCGGCAATGCTCCCGCTGGAAACGTGCACACTGGAGACTCATCGTACTATATGTCACACGCGTTACGCTTCTGACACACGTTCGTTCTTCATTAAGAAGACATTACGTAGTAGAACCTAGAGTAACTTGCACGCAGTCGTAAAACAGCAGAATGGAATAGGGCTGAGGGCACGTAAAGCCCAAGTCGTAAATTCACTCTCACGTATGCCTGTATTAAGGGCCAAAAATACAACAGTGTGGTTCGTCAAACATAGCAGTGACTGCATGTAAAAGTGCATAACGCATTTAGTGAAAGTACATTTATGATATACTAATGTAGGTACAGCATGAAAATCATAGGTACTTTAATGCCGATGTCGGTGTAGCGTTCAGCTGGTTAATATCATGGTCTATAGAGGGTGATAAAATTAATAGGTGTATCAAGTGGTAAGAGAGTGGGAAAGTTGGCGGTGAAGTATTAAGGTTCTATTTTAACATGATTCTCCTCTTATGAAATATGGCGACTGTAAGACTTCTCGCAAATGTATATATGGAATGTAGAGTCAGTCCGACCCCTTTTCATCCCTTAGACCGAGTCGTGTCACGCCCTTGTACTTCTCGAGCTTTCACAGTTTCTATTCTACGAAACCACCGTTTCCTTACTTCGTAGCTTCCTCTGGCAAATGAGCTCCTTAAAGTACGCGACTTATATAAACCCGCCATTCATACCAGTACTCTGTATTAATATTGCGAGACGTTTGAGGGGTGGTTGGTTCGATAAACAAAATTTCATTGTTACCAACCCAACCTGACCTTTGGACCTCAGAGAAAGGACATACCCCTGTTGTTACTCGGCTTGTTATTGAAGGGCAAGACCAAATTTGAATCCGGAGAAAAATATTCGTTCCCCTTTGATAAAACCGTACAAGGTTAGCAGCCTAGAGGCTTTCTTTGAACCTCTTGAGTTTTCGGAAACGAAGCTTTTCCAACCCCTCTCTCGAATAACACCCTTCTAAGTTTTTCTTTATTTCCACGGGTATACCGAAACTGACTGGGTAGGTCGGTTCCCTTTTGTTCTTGGATGACGAGGCGTAAACTTTTCGACCCTCCTTTAGCAAGATCTCCGAAAGGGGCAAGGGTTTGAAACAAGTTTCTAATACTTGGATTTTGGTGTCTGTAATCGCGCTAAAAAATTGATAACCCTTCAGACCCTTCAAATTTATTTTTATTATTTTTCCTCTAATGAGTCGCGATAAATTCGAAAAATATGTCTTCGGACAAAACTACCTAATATTTTACCCTTTTTTCTTATAACGAAGACACTGTAATACAGAGAGGCTAATAAAAATATATTTTATTCGATTCGCTTCATTCATTACAAATTTACTGTGCAAAGTTTAACTATAATCACGGAACATTGTTCTCGAGCCATGATACCAACGCTATTCAGAGTTCTCTTATAGTTGAAGTCACACCAACTACCAGCAAGGAAAGCAGTACCAATTTGGATAACGTTGGCAACCTAGGTGTGACGTAACGTAATATATAACGTAATGCAGCGCCGACTTTCCAGGACCAAGTTGAATTCACTCAGTCTGTACGTGGGATTGCGGTCAACAACTCACCCGGAAGGGTAAAACCGAGAGAAGGGTTGTTAAAGAGCCGTCGTGCCTTGTTGGGGGTCAACCCCTTAGAAGAGAGTCGGATCGAGGATAAGAGGATGACGCAGAACGCTAGACAGGAAAGTAGAGTGTATATATATATATATATAGATACATAGATAGGTAGCCACTACCTACGCGAACTCTGACAAAGGGTGAAAGGGTGAAGGGTGAACTCCTGGGGTTTGAGGGTCACCTTCTTTAAGCCAATCTGATGCTACTGCTCACGACAATATCAAACTCACCATGTCGCTCTTGGTCCTCATTTCCTCCCTCGAACAAACCTAATGCGCTGGACGCTTTATACAGCGAGCATCAGCACGCCAACCAACCCGACAAGTCTCTGAGTTAGATATTTTCTGGAGTTGGGGGTGACAGAGGGAATGCTTATGCCCGTAATCTACTTTAACTTCCTCGCACTAATATTTTTATCATTTTTTAATAAAATTCACAATTATAAAAATTACATCAATCTCATACCAAAGCCTGCGTATACTCAATTTTTGGTGTATCGATGATACTCAATGATTTCTTCGTGATCCACTAGTCATATTGTTGTCCGTACATAGATGTTGTTTATTATTTTGCACGGGTCGAATTATAACGTGCGCTTATTTGTATTTACTGCACGGCAATTAGCAAGACTTCTGGCTATAGTTTGTGTTTACAGAACCCTATAGTCGTCGTATCGGGTGGGTACACTTTCCGTAAGCAAATATTGATATTCTAGTAGCCAGTATGTCTGAATCCAGGTTACCTCACCCTAGATAATAGCCTTGGGGAATTGATACTCTTCCATTACGCCTTATTTACCTTGTCATGCAATAATAAGGTCTATTTGTTATTTTACGTATATTATTATTATCATTATTAAAAAACAAACTCACTTCGAACGACACTGTGTATTTGGAGACGTGGTCATGAGGTTACTTCGGACCTGAAACAAAGACAGTGGTACCATTTAAAATCGTACCCCATGAATCATACACCATGTATTATTCAACCCTTCCGAGTATCAGCATTCAAGGAACTGATTTTACGATTCGCATTGCCTGTAGCAGGGCTTACTCTAGTATATCCTGGGTGGTACAATATTCCCACGGGAGCCCTAACGGCTTTCCCCTCCGCGTTCATATACATACAAAGTATTGTCCAAATAACCCAAATACGTTTCAAGTCGTAATTTCCACTTATAAAATTGTCTTGGTTTTTGCGAAAAATAGTGATTGAATCAAATGCATTAGCAGCCGTGAATTTTTAATACCGCGCGATAAGTCATACCGCGTCTTCGGATATCGTAGACCGAACACAGTACTCACCCCTTACTCCACCACGACTACTGCTTTAATTGCATTTCTTCTACCCTCTCGTTATAAACTTCGTGGGGTGCATTGTTCTTGCACCCTCGTTCACACCTCGTTTTGCACCCTTACCACACCCTATCTCCTTCCTAACGACGCAACTACGTTGCAGGAAGCCAAGACGTCTTTATTCCAGTCGGAATATTTTACACGAGAACGCCTTTCTATCTGGGTCAGTGACTTAATAGCGAATCAACACAGCCACTCAATTACTTCCAGATCTGTTATAAATGTAATCAGTAAAGTTTTCGACTCTAATAAAAAATCATCAACATTGATATCGGAACCATATTTCGTAAATAATGTTTTTGGAGCTTTTCTATGAATTAAGCTGGTTGTAAGTTCAATAAATCCTAGAGAACCAGCGAGATCTTCGGGGAGATAAATCCGTTATCCAGGAAGATCAGTAATCTCTTCGCTTTTACACAGTTCAAACGTAGAAAGTGCAGAAGCGTTACGTATATTTCTCTCGATGGGATTTGCCAGCGTTTACCGGCAGTCTCGAATACTGAATTTCCCGCGAGTAAACGTAAGCCCAGGGCGCTCTATCGGCTGATATGAATAGCGTAGATTTTGCGAGATGGTTTTCGATGGGTTATCTCAGAGGTCAAGGCATCCCGAAGGAGAACCGATGAGTTCAGACCGTGAAAGGAGTTCGTTCGTAAATCGGTATTGGGAAACGGTCGGCATGCCGTCAAGAATTTCGAATTATATTGGCCCGATTCACTCACGGGCCCGACGTGATGCAATATTCAGCCGCTTGTAACGCCAGGTTGAACACGCCATCTTATCGAGCATCCTTCAACCCCGTACCGGGTCCCACATGCCTCCCTCCTCCGTACCCCGGACCCAAACCGACTCAATCCTAACCAGTCCGGCCACTCCTGGACCACTCCTCTGATTCCCAGTCACGTCGTGACGTTTCCTCCATTCAAATACCATATGATATATTTTTATATACCTATATCTTTCTTTTCATATATGTCACCTAATGGCAGACGACATATGCCATTCAGTGGGACATTTAATAACGTTGGAACCCTTGTCAATATATTATCATCGAACGATCCTCCGGTATGTGCATTATTTTTAACCTCCTTTAATTACGGTACAATGTTCCAGCCCGGACGAAGCTTTATTTGCAGAATAGTGCCGAACCATTGTTCAAACTAATATACGGGCATACCGCGCTTACGCTCTCTTCTTAGAGTTATAACGGGTAGGGACTCGCATTTGAAATTCCGCAAGGCTCCTCGCAACAGCTAAGTAAGATTAACTTCGTATGTATTTTGCGTCGCAGTTTATCGTTCGCCGAGGCTGACCTAGCGCAATGGCGTACCTATCTTTCGCGGAATCTCCGGGGTAATTTCGCTAAACTAATCCAATTCTCGTGATGAATAATGTGTTTGGTTTCTCGCCCGCTGCAGCCTATTAGAATACTAACCTAATCCAAGTCGAGTATCTCTGACCTGACCTTACTAGCTACGTACCTGACAGCCTGAATCGCACTAGTCTAACGACTAATTACGGACCTTCGGTGCTCGATGAGTTACGAGTATCGATGAATTCAACGACAGTGGCGCCATCGGTAACTAACGGAGCTCTTCGAAAACACGATATCTTAACTATATAATATTCACATATAGTACTTACACGTTCGGTACGACTGTACATGGTCAAATGACTATCCGGCATGACAGTCAGTTTTTTTCCACTAATGCTACTCACAAGTTTTCTTATATCCAATAATTTCGTTCTTCCGTACGAAAAATGCTTTATCATCGGGACGTATGAAGTTTCACGAACTTTTCGTTTCGAAGCCGTTCGAATCTTCGGGAATGGAGAACGATGCTTTATTTTCTCGAGACGCAATACGATATATCTGTACATTATTTGTATGTACACGTGTACGATTGTACGCGGCACGTAAACACAGACAACGGCGTTCGAATGTTGGCACTGGTTGGTTATTTCCGTAACCGAGGTTAGGTACACGCAATCAGCCATGTTTGTCAGGACCTGAGCTTGTTACCCTATTTGGCTAGAGAGTGTAAGAGCATGTGGCTGCAATGTCCCTAGATTTATAAAAGTATTCTCAATAAGGCTTATGGGACTAGATAAATATGTTTTTAGGAATTTTTTGGGACTTGGTTAAAAAAATCAAAAGTTTATCAAACAGAACAGAAAGTAATGCACGGTGACAATGGTTTCCATCATTCACACCAGGGACGTAGGAACCATGTAGGTAACTTTCGCTACGGGTGGAATAAAAAAATGTCAAACCCATCCATATACCTTCTCTATACTTATCTTTCAGTATAAATAGTAATATCTAGCGCTTTGAATCCCAGTACTGATCTTATGCATGTGTATATAGCTAGATTAAAGCAGAATACAAGAGCTACTGAAATAACAAGAACTTTCCAAAATCTGAGCACGTCAGATGTAAATTCCGTATTCGGCAAAGCTGTACACTGTAGTAGTAACGTCTACGGTATGTTTCGCATAATCCTAATATTGTTCCAGGTTCGACTTATTCCACTCAATCAAGTTGGAATAATAAACTAGGCCCGAAAGGGTGCCGCACATTCCGTGAGACGAAAAATAAAATTATCCAAAATAACACTGTATACACTATAATAAGAACATAGAAATACTTGATTTATTCTAGTACATTCTCAAACACTCGCACATTGAGAAAATGATTATACGTACGAAGTTTCTGTGTGCGCGATATGAAGTAGAGAGCCGGAAAAATGATTTCCGGCTTTCCCTGGCGTCGGAAACAAGATGCAAATTTGATCGCGGTGATAATCTCGCAAGGCTTTAAAACTCTAAAGTATATTTTATATACATATACTACACATACATTAAGTGAATATCTCCAGCGCATGTATTCAAAGGATAAAGTGTATAAGCAAGTGGTTTAGGTGAGTGAAATTTTTGCCATAGACGATAAACGCGCGATGTGCGACAGTGCATCGCGTACAGTGAATGGGGAGAGGAAGTGTAGATAAGGGTGAATTTCGTGTATGTACCTTCGGAGTATATCTATATATAACGTAGGGTTAGAACAGCACTCAGTGCGGCTTGGTAAAGTGTGCAGATCGGTACGGGGGGAGGTTAGGTAAGGATGTCGGAAAAAGGAAAAACCATCGAGGAAATTGGCCCGTAATATAAATCAGGATGGGCGACCCACCCTACACAACCACCCTCCCCCCCTTTTCACTTCCTGGTCTCTCTCTCTCCCTCTCTTGGTGCTATTGGCTCTCGTTTAACTTTTTTTTTCCGTCATTTTTCTTCTCCTTCTTTATTCTTCTTTACCATCATCCCTTAACGCTCCGGTACGCTTCTTTTTCAATCCCTTGCCACCCTCGCCGTACATACATTCTGCTCACCGTTTCACATCTTTAAATACTCGCCCGTCTGCCCCGTCGCTGCTAAGATGAATTTAGGCGGAAATTCTCGAAAATTCGTTGAACCGATAGTAAGCGAGTGGGCATTTGACAAAGATAATTCCCAAACGCGACGGGGATGATTGCGTGGATCAAAAAGACCGAATCGGGGGGAGGGATCCTTACGCGAATGTTGTACATGATAGTAAGACGTAACTATACCTAATTTTGCCACCCTTACTGTGTACAGTATAATGTATAATGTTTCGGATGCATATATTGTAATTAATGAAAACAACTGAATGCTCGTTTTATACCGATGACATGGAATTATAAGAAATGAATTTATAATAAAGGGATATTAAATTTCTTAGGTGTTTTTAATCAATTGCTATTTCTTGGCCGAGAGCTTAACTTATTGTTAGACGGTTGAGATTTTCAGGGGAATAAATTACCGGAAAACTTGGAAGTTTAAATCATATTATTTCATATATACATGTATCAAGAGACTCGGTCGAGTCTCATGCCAAGTGCAGGAAACCCGCTGCACAGGACACGGATCTCCGAGACTCTTTACCCGAATCAACTCTTATACTTGTTTTAATGAAATTAGGATACGTAACAGTTAATACCAGAATCTTTGGTGCACCTACGTACTTCGAAGTTACTATAATTTGCTTTTAAATTTGCTTGCTGAATATTCATCGTAGGACTTAAAATTGGGGTAAACCTTTGAAAACGCTGTTTGTCGATATTAAAAACACTTGGTTGCCGAAGGGTGACGAGGATAAGAGCTGAAAGATTTAAGCAATCGGCCGTGAATGTCATTGATTATAAAGTAGTAATTAATTGCTCGTTAGCATATCTCATTAATCGAAGAAGTTTTGACACCGGAAAGTCTTACGAAACTCAATCATCCTTTTCTCTTTCGTGAAAATTAAGGCCTGTCTTTTTCTCATTTACGCTTCCACTCGTAAACTCGCACAGCCTCGTGATATACGTCACGATTAGCAATCAGTTAAAACGATCAGGAAGCACACCCTTATCTTTCCAATTAAAGAGCAATAATAATAATTTACTATAGTAAAATTTACTCGAGAAATTAACAGGGTAAGAATTCGAAAATGCCAACTGGGCTATCGTTACGATTATGGTGTGATATATAATTTTATTATTTTTCATCTTTCTTTTTTCTTCAAAGAAATAAATCTACAGCAATTGTGCCGGCGTTAAAAGCTCCTGCTTCTTTTGTGTTGCCAGAAGGGAAGCAGGATAAAATATGGTTGTGGGAATATGACAGAGCAAAGTGGAGTATGGGGTAGGTGGTACGCATAAATATATAGTATACGTAAGATCTAATAATCCGGTGAAATGCATTACAATGTGGGAAAGGAAAATAAATGTCCCTTCGTTCTTCATTGCTTTACTGTGGTCGGCTTGCGTGTCAGGGAGGAAAGGAAGAAATAATATAATAAAAAATATTGCTCCAAGGGGAAATACACGATTAGAATTGAAAATTTATCCCATTTTGGCGAAAAGCCTCTGGCAGATATTTCAATGGAAACTATAGGATTTTTGTTCCATATATTCGGGAGCAGTTATAGGAAGCTATCTAATGGAGCCATAAACATGACTTATAGGATTTTTAAAAGCTGAAGCTTTCAACGTAATGAAAAGTAATTGTTAAAATCAATTTTGTGATTTATTTGTTATTGATTAGATTAAATTTATTTTTGCTAAATTTGGAAGTGCTTTTACAGAAGGCCGAATATCGAGAAAATTGAGGTCTTGTTGATTCTAAAGTATATCTAAGGCTGAGTCTAGTAGAGGGTATATAATCTGATCATTATAAGCATATAGCTCCTCAAAGCATTAATTATTATGTGGTTTAGGTAAATATCGGTTTATTGATATTAGTGACGTAGAACGCGAATCGTGGATTGGTCGCGTGTTTTCATTTGACTCGTGAGCTATATGTGTACGTGGATTAGGGTTTCAGAGTTGGGAGAATTAATTTTCGGAAATTGATTGGAATTCCCTTGAGAGAATTATAGCTGGAGTATTGAAAATTGAAACAAGCTAAGCGTGTTATGATATCGGATAATATAAAGTTCATGGTAAACTCTGATAATATACTTTAAGATTGAAAATAGGATTTACCATGAGTATAATTAAATACCGATAAGAAATGTTATTCATATTGGAAAAATTACTATGCGAAAAAGTTTGAGATTTTTCCAAGAAAAACATTATTTATTGTAAATTGACAAAGAATCGCATCTGTAATTCGATCATCTCCCTGGAGAACATCAAAGCTTATAATGTAAATTACACTAAGTACGAATATATTTTATTTTCGGATATGTCAATAACCTACAGGACTCTTAACATGCCGATCAAAGGAAAACTATACAAACAAGTTGAATATAAAGAACAGAAAAAAATAATCTGGAGCTAAATTTATATTAAAGTCACCAACAGCAACGGAGTGGAACCAGTCACGATTTTGATTCGGTCGAATATCTTTGATTTATCAAAAGAGTTCCTCGACGGAGGTTGAACTGATATCAAATCCTCTTTTGATGAACCTTTCACAAAGGGAAACTTCAGAGTCGGCTTAAGAGGAAAAGTAGCCTGGGGCAGTGAATATGAAAAAGAGGAAGTTTTATTTGACCAGGATAAAGCAGGAAACGTTAGATATAGATATTTGTACACGTATAGGATACGCGAGTATAGATACCTGTTAAATAAGATGCATAGGGTAGGAGAGTGCCCTAGCTGAAACTGATAAATTTTATAAGGGGTGTAAATTCAGAATCCATCGTATAAGCCATACACACTTTCCTGCTTGTAGTAAGCTGATATTGATTCAGTAACATCAAAAATGTTAGGTTCAATATTTGTCTAAGTAATTTTTCAAAAAAGAAAACAACGGAAATTTTTAAACAAATGAATCATTGCAACAATTACCTTCTCAATTAGTCGATTACGAAAGGCACTATGAAATATTACAATATGAAAGTTTATAAAGATAAACTTTCGCGAAAGCACGGGCTGATGCTTCATGACGTGAACGTCAAGATGAAGGAAAAACTCAACGCAAACAACAATGATAAATGCCATTCTTTTACTGCGGTATCAATCACGATCCACTTTGGCCGGCGATGACAGTCCGAATTTCTTTCCAGTCTCAATGCCTACTCGATAACCCCACAGTCCAAAGGTAATCGAAATGCGATTTTGACGGAACCCAATCCAGAAGCGGCAGATGTCAAGAGTCGGAAAAAAAACTATATCCCAAAGAATAAGGGCGAGTGAATACGACATTTATAGGTAGACAATTTCGGGAATCTATTCTCCATGGGTTATAGCGACTCTCAGGCTCTGTACATTTCTCACAAGCACACACGCAGTAAATCTTTGAATCCACCCAGTTTCGCGAGCTGCCTCCTTGAGGCATCCCTTGTGTAGTAATATTTCATACAACCTGCCAAATTCTTTTCCAAGTTTTGCCAACCTTTGTGGTGAATTCGAAATGAGAACACAACAAGTTCCAGTCCGCATTATGCTTCCATATTCTCAGCCTTCTTATTTCACTTCGCATAAGTTCTGTTTTTATTTTTTCATCATCAAAACGTAAATCGCCTCATCATCCTATTCCAGTTACTACACAGTCATTCATCCACCGCCGTATAATTTTTTATAATATTCACGAGAGGATGGTTACAGCTTCCGTGTCTGCATACCAGAAAAGAGTACTCCGGGTAAGAATACAAAAACAAAGTAAGTAAGTAAAAAGTAAAGTGAAAAGATTCCCCTGCCTCTCAGTAGTGGAGTGCTCATAGATGACGATCGAAAGTGTTAAAAGAGAAGAGCAAAAGCCATTATTTGAATTTAGCTAGAACTTCCAGAAACCCTGTTGCGATACGCCCCAGGGTAAAAGGACTCCTAGCATTGAAAAGCGGACTAAAAGGGAGGAGAAAAGTGAAAGAGAAGTAAGGGTGAAAATCAGACGAAACCTTTTTTTCAGGGTATACGCAGGTTATATTTAAGCCGCCTTTGGAATGGATTGTGTTTGATCTGCGTTCATACAGCGTGGGATAAAAATATTGAAAAATATCCCAGCATCCAATATTGGTCCATGAAAAATTTCCGAATTCCGTTCAGCTATACGTGTTTTGTCATATGCTGTGTACCCCAGAAAAATTCGTGACTTTATTCGGAATCTAGAGCTTTTGGAAAAGTACGAATATTCATTACATCAGCTGTATAAATTCGTCCGCTTGTCTCTGATGTTGACAATGGTCCAGCGGATGTGTACTGCACAATCTTTCCATGGACGTCAAACATGGCAGCTGCTAAAATAATTTGAAATAAAACGTATATGCTTTATCGAGAAATTCAATGTGGTACCACGTATAAATTAAAAAAACAATGCAAGGCAATTTTCAACAGGAATGAAATTTCGAGAAAAGCTCAGGCCTGAGAGTAAAATTTTAAAGGCTATGAGCTTTTGAAAAGCTCGGTACGTTATACGAAGGAAAAGAATAAAGATTTAGGTAAGAATTATAAAATAAAAAGGAATCCGCGAAAAAGAACGTTACGGTACATTTTTCCCAGCACAGATAAGTAGTTTCGCCTGCTTGTTACTTCGCGAATGATTTACGAGGAGTCCATTATTTTTCAAAGTCCATTACTTTTTATAATTCCCCTTTAACCTGGCGTTCTCTGAACCTTGCGCGTCCGGCATTGCGCACCAGCCACATCGAGACTTTACTTTTTTCAAATAGATAAGGTACAACCCTTCCGCGTCCCTACAGAGAATTATACTCCTACAGGATAGACAATGGGTTTTGCGAATACTTTTTTCGCGAAAGAACACTCGCTCTTACCGAATGGCAATTCCTTCCTACTTCGCATAGCTAGGTACGTATCTGCTTTGTGCAAAAAAAAATGTTATCTTCTTCTTGTTCGCTTTAGCAAGTATACAGTCAATGCTACTCGTATTATTATGTTTTATCTTACGTGAACGCACAGAATGTTTATAAAAAGAAAATTGAAATGTCTATCTAGATTTATCCAAATGTCATTTACACATCCCAACAAAGACGTGTCTATAGCTGTTAGCAAATAAATAACGCAAACACATAAAGAACAATCTACCTTTTCGTTCCTTAGAAAATTTATATTTATACTTTGTCGATTTTACGAGCCGTCAATCGCAAATGTGTTCGGCTCCCATGAATATAAGAAGACGTCGAGATGAGGCATCGTGAGGGAAAAAAAGGCAGTGACTTTGAAATACAAAAACCTTTGCGAGCGCGTATGTCAGTAATTTTTTACATTTTCATTTGTAACCTCTTAATGTCGAGAGATACAATAGAAGTATGTAGCTCAATATTTTTCTTTTGATTTATCCTGTTTCTCCCTTTTTTTTTTTTTTTTAAAGATCAGTTTGATTACAGAGGGACCATAATAATGTGAAGTATAATTCGACAATACGTTAGAATACCGACAAAAGGAAAAATCAGCTTTGTATGTAAAACCACGGTTTACGGTCGGGCGTGAGGGTTGGCAGAATATTTCAATGCTGTTTCACTGTGGATCAATACAGTGCGTGCGTACAACCCACCAGAGGACCGTACACGTTTGATATATAAACTCTGTACCGTTTCTCTCCACGGTGCCTTTATTCAAGTAGCTACCATGCGGAACGTGTAATTCAGTCTGGAGCCAAGATCTAGAAATCATCTTGGCAACGGACTTGCATTCGACGTTATAACACTTGAGCCCTAAACGTGAATTCATACATGAGATTCGAAGGGTAATAAAAAGAAGACAGGACCGTCTACGTAATCTTTCGTACCTTTTAAGGGTAGATGCGTAAAGAGTATAATAAAGTAGGAACAGGCTCCGGAAAGAATCCGAGAAGTAGATCGAAGCCAAAAGAAAATGACCCCTAATGTTTTCCTACCCTTGAGGTATAGGAGCCATTCGACACGGAGGGATGATCGTTCTTCTTTGCGACCTGGCGTTTCAATTTCAACATTGCGACGCGGATCTTGTTTGGACGATGATATTTTTCAGAATCAAGGAGTTTCCATTCATCCTGCTTCAAGGGTGGTTCACTCGTAGAATGAGTAATCGCCCCCCCGGTGGGTGGGGAGTGAAAAAGAGACGTTGCAAGGGACTCGCGTGAAATTCTGTTCCGGGTGTAAAATTAAATTCTCTCGCTATTGGACCCCACCCTTCAATTTTCCACTTTTAACCGGTACCACGAGAGCTCCTTCACCCACTAAACTCCTCTCGTAATATTTTTTAAACTTGAAATGCCGGATTTATTTTTACAAATTATTTCAATTTTACAGCAGTAACGACGGGGAGGATTATATAAGTCGTTCTACGTTGTGTTTACTCCGTTTTCGAATCTGCGAAGGGTGATTTCTCCTGACATTGTCAATTTCACGGTTGGCCAATTATTTCAAATTAAAAAGTTTTCTCCTTCCTTCGGTTACTTATCTGTCTACAAAATCCAGAATCAGATCCGGTTTGACTTTAATCAATTACAATACCAAGGGAGAATCTCAAATGGAAGATCTCAGATGTATGTCTACGTCCACCGAAAATGATCTTGATTTTGAAATGCCACTCTAAAAAATGTCAATACCAAAGTGTCTTAACCACCTATCGAGAAGCTTACGGCAAGTATATCCTTTTGAACTTCCTCGTGAAGATATTCCAGGCAAAGGCTATACGAATGGCTTTGGTCCCTGCTACACCCTTTCTCTTGCGCAAGTGGATGAGATTTAAAATAACGTTCAATTCCTTTGAGGCTCTCGCCACGTAAAGCAGGAGAGTCTGTGTCACCACAAAAGCTTTGGCAATATCGTTACTTGCCCTGTAACACATGCACGAGTTGGCAAGCAGTACAAAGTGTCGTATAGAAAATGAAAGAATATCGAAAAAAGTAAAGGGACAAAGAAACAATTCCAAATACAGGCTAAAAAATATGAACAGTCATGCACAAGTTTTATCAGTGTCAAATGGCTATAGATATACGCTGTATGGTTATCGGTTGTATGGTACATCGACTATGTGGTCTCTGATAAAATGAAACGTCACGAACAAGCATGACGTACCTGCGGCTTACCGCAATGTCACATATGAACTTGCGTTATATACAGGTTCGTATATACGAATCTGACACGTAATTACATTTCTTTGATGGGCAGACAACAAAATAGACTTTGATTACGACACCGATATCTCTTCTTATACAAAGTACGACCCTAGTGTTACCAATAGGTTCACAGTTTATATTGTGTAAGCAATATGGATAAAAATTTAATATCAATCCCGCCACCCATGGTGGTGTTTACTGTTGTACAATTAGAGTTAAAGTGCTGGAACACTGCTTAATCCTAAGAACACATGGAAATTCTTATTGGCGCGAAATTATTTACGACTATCACGAATGATATGTAAATAGCTGTCCTAAGGGATGCAACTTTTCCTAAACTCTCTTTAGAAAGCGGTATGCATAATCTGTCTAAGCTAGAGGGATGGAGCCACAGCCGAGACTGCTCGTTTCGTGGTCTGTTCCGTGTTCATTGTTTCGTGGCTTTAGCCATCTTCCGGGAATTACAGAGGGAGGATTATTAGCATGAAGGTACGAGAATTATATGTCTGTATACATACGTATATATACCATGGAGAATTCCATAAGATAGCCATTGTGATATTTTGACAAGTGGATATCAAGTATGAAAATTGTGACGAAAGTTGCACCTTGCGTAATAATAATAACCATTTAATATCCGCTCTAATGGGTGCTGATAGTCATTAGGAGATTGATAAATCACCGAATACGGTTATATCTGTCTAATAAATGATAAGAATCTAATTACAAGCCTTTTGCATCTGATAATTATATGGTAATCGAGTCGATAGTTGGGATCATTCGAAAGATGCGCCTTAATGCCTGAAGGATACGCCTTAATGCAAGATATAAACTTATCTCGATAATTCAATACGCAAAATTCGACTTTTGAACTTTCTCACGAGATTGGAAAAGGGGGATAACTATAAGCCCTCGGGAGAAAAAAAGGTGTACCAGGAAATGGGTATTTGGTTAATTGATACTCGAAATCCTCTAGAGAACCAATACCATTTACCCATTGAGATCGGATTTCCACAGTAGGATTATCGTATAGCATCGAGAAGCGATTTCCAAGAGAATTCGTGAATTAGAGGATGAATCCCAGGGCATAATATTAAGCTGCCCGTTACGGTTTAGTCCTACTTGAGCGTAAAACGGTTAGTTACAACTCTCGATTTTCAGAAATAGCCAGGGGACGTCATCGAAATATGCATACATACATACATATATGTAAAACCATATAGACTATCTCCATAACAATGCTCAGTTGTCCACTGGCTAATAAGTACCCTATAACACTTGAAATGTCAATGTTAATACTCCATTAGGTGAAGCACGATAATAATTAATCCCGAATAAAGCAAACAACAATAAACAATCATAGCCACGGACGCATATTGCTAATAAAATATGAATTCATATTGAGATCACGAAGTTCTATATGCGGAACGCTAATCGGATAGACTCTTATCCCAGCTTACTGCGCCATTCCAAATCCCGAGTTTATTGGATTGAAAAAAAAAGAAGAGAAAAAAAAGTTACCATATACCTCCAACAATAGATTCCAAAAGTTTTCCCCGCGCGTGTCACGAAGGAGAAACGATTAGCCGACGATTTAGCAAATTTTCAACGTAGTGCAAACTCCCGCGAACCTTTGCTCTCTCCGTGAACTTTGACCCTGTGAAATGCCAAGCGCGCATAACCACATAGGTAGATACGTACATCCCGATGTAACTCCCGGATAGCTACTTTAGCACAACTCGGTTAATAGTAATTCGCCTGCAGCTTCGTTGCGAAGCAACGTTAAATTTCGTCATTTCGTTCCGTGGACGCCGAGTGTCTGTGGCAGTGTATGCGTCCATTTGGATGCGTCCTAAACTAGCCAGACGACTGGGCCGCTAGGTTTCACTATCTTCATGCATTTTCCGGTAAAGAGCTGCGTCAGAGGAGTAGCTACGCGTTAAGTTAATAACGTAATAACTCTGTGACCAGAATCCTGCTGATATGATAAAGGACCACGTTCCACGTTGCTGCACTGAGGGATGCACATCCTGCGAGACACGTACATTACTGGACTATATACGTGGTATACCTAAACGACAGATGAACATAGTCCCGGTAGATGGGTGTAGTCATAGTATGAATTTCGTATGTGGAAGCATGACTATTATATAAGAGTACCTACAGCAGAATTATCACATGGTGTACTGTTATGGGCCATGAATGCTCTGTTGTTAATTAATAATTTCAACAGAGAAGAAAATAAAAAAAAATAAAAAATCCATCATGTGGAAGATTATTTCGGAGTGTTTTCAGGCGCTCTTGTCGTAAAAATGCTACGTACGCAGCATCCCTTAATAATGTACGCACGTTGAATATAATATATGTCCCTCGTGAATTTCTCAGAATGGTATGTCGGGAGGGGTCAATATGTAGATAAGAGTTGATATCGATCATCTGTTATTAACAAATGAGAGCGGAAGGCGTCGATTAAAATTCTGTCCGTAGCAGCATCCGACACTCTCCCTATACCTCCAGCAACCGCCCATTAAAGTCCAAGGACCTTTCCCACTTTTCTACCACTTAGAGGAATCTCCAGTTATTGCGTTCCTTTCATACGCAAGGTATAGGCCTAGTTCCTTCTTGGTTTACCCACGCGCAGCCTTGTCGCGTCTCTGATGATAATTCTTATCTCGAGAGTGGCCACGTGTTCAAGGAGCGAACTCGAGATATAATCAGAATCCTGAAATGAGAAAAATCCTGAAACGAAAGCGAACTTCGCAGTTACATCCCCCACGTGCTAAGGGTAATGACAATTTTTTTTGCTTTTGAAAGCGATACGCTGATAAGAATTATTGATACGCGTAAAGCTGTATATACAATCTGTATGTGTATATATGTATATATTTATATACGTGACGATATATATTTCCGTTTAAATTTACGAAGATAACGTCTTTGGTAATCCGAGGATAAAATGTTATTTTTTTCATTTTCTTTTCTCTCTCGAGTCAGTACGAACCAAGGGCGGCCCTACAATTTCGCTAACTAAAAAATTGAGAAGGCCTGAGCAAAGTCAAATATCAATTCCCGTCTTTATTTTTCGTGTTAGGGCACATAGCATTACTTTTCCATTTCCTCCCATAGTCCCTTTTCTCTTGAGCGAAGTGATTTTCCGAGAATGACTATACGGGGCAGATAGCCTGGAGGGGATAGCCAGAAAATAAAGTATATATAGAGAGAAGCCGGAGAAAACGTGGAACGGTGTGCTTCTTCAGACACCGAAGGAAGTAATAACGAATGTATCGTGGAGTTTCCGCTTGACTTCCATTATTTTTCATTTGTTTCCCGGGGGCGCACCAAGATCCTGAATTATTCATAGGGTTCATGAAACTTCGTTTAAAGCATAATTCGCTGAATCGTATATGGGTGCCCACTGGTAAATTTTACCTACATGTGTATTCAACTCGAAAGAAACTTTCTTACAAATACGCTACGTTACCCAATATAAGTAATTCACGATATAGGTATACCTACGTAAAAACGTCAGAAATAAGGGTATACCTGACCACTTTAAATTTACGAATTTAATCTGCTTATATGCATATTCATAAAAATTTCACTTGAGAATTTAATAACGTACAACAGTAAAATATAAATAAGAATCACGTGGGGGGGGGGGGGGGGGGGGAAAAAAAAAAAA
>NW_014333329.1:672560-679227 GCF_000341935.2 Cephus cinctus
GGGGTTGGTAAATAAAAAAAAGACATCACAACACACAAAAAGTAAAGCTGAAAGTCTTGACTATGACGTATACCTTCGTCGCTAACAAAAATAAGATTTTTTTAAGGTGCTTTCCAAGCCTCATACTCGCAGCGGCCATTACGACACATTCCTCCATGGTTGCCGAAAGACTGAAACTAATGGAACGTCAAGTAAATCCAGACACGAGGGCGTTTTCGTTTACGGTGACACGTGCGATCATATTTTATTTCATACTGCATCGATCACGTCCGCCATCTTGGTTAGAGTCGCATCGCAATATTTTCTACGTGTTCATAGAAACTAAAAGTTTATCAAGTGTCTCGTGAGAAAAAGTCATTCCTTTAACGAGTTGACATATGACGTCAACGTGAAATATGATTAAAGTCGTAGATGCGTTTTCACAAACATGCAAAACGCATGTGAATAAATATGAGTTAGACGAGAAAAACTTTAGCGCCACTCTGTATAAATGGATGAAGGTATGTCGAGGTTTTTCCATTTTTGCGTATCATTCGTGAAATAACCATGAAAACTACTTATCGAACTACCAGATACATTCGTATATGCAGTCTGTAAGAACTCGCCATGGCTACAGAAGCTGAAAATGGCATTTGAATGGTGTGTATCCTTTCTTTTCGAAAATACATACAGCAAGCCAGGAAATTTATACGAGTGGTACGCAGGGGAGAAATAACCAAGTTTTCTTCGAGTATTTTTACGAAGTTTGTAAAGTCGTAGGTAGAAAACCAGAATCCTCGTGCTGTAGTCAACCGACTTTTCGACCAGTGTTCTGCGACTCGCTTTGTTCTCTGCGTCGACGAATTTTGCACATATTTCTACACTTTTCGCGTTTCACCCTTACTGACGTTAATTTGCCATCGGTGCATTGCTGGTCGTACGGGATCGAGTAAAAAGAAAAAAAAAAAGAAAAAAAGGAATACGTAGCTTCCAAGAAAAATCCATAAGTAGGAATTGGCGAGATTCCATTGGCAAATAAAAGAAAGTAAAGCAAAATAGAAACAGTAAAGGATAATACTCGCTTAGGGGGATGTCGAAGGGAAAACTGGTGGTAGAAAAGTTCGCAAATATTTTTTAAGGTACACTACATAATTTCTGTGTATTTTTTTTACCGTTATTAATGACTTGTCAGACGCTGCAATGGTCGTATACACGGTGTCTATCTTTTACTTTTCCCACGCTTATTTCCCTTTTTAATTTTCGTACCGTCGTTACGTGCACTTCTCTTCGAAAGTAAATACTCGACAGGTCAAAAGTTGCGAACGAATTTTAATGTCGTTAGGAAAAACTTTTTAGACGCAAAAACGCTCGTAAGCCTAGACGGACTGGCACGCTGTCGCGGACAGTTTGAGAAACCCGCAGCTGCCGTGCAAAAGTCTCCTCGCAAGGAAGTTGGCTGACGCTTCTGGCTGTTCTGGCTGTTCTGGTTGTCGATGGGTAAAAGAGAAAAAAAAATTCCTGTAAATTTTCCGATCTGGGACAGCAGAGACAACGAGCATCCTACCGTAATGCGCATGCGCGTCGTATTCCTTATCTCCAATAATGGAACTGTAAATCAAAGCTAGCTAGTCCATAAAAGAAGAGACCTAATAAAAGACATACGAAATCACTCGAAACAGCTCGACTTTGAAACGAAATTGTGAAATATATGGGCTTAATTTATCAATCGGGAAACACTCTATGATAAACGAGTGTCGCCAATTCCACTCGTTTGATTTTAGATATACGTGCGTTTTTCCGTTTCCTTTCATTTTTATCGTAACGTTTCCATTACGATTGCGCTTCAGCAAGTATCTCTCCCCTCATCGGACACGACGTTTTCGGGCGTGAAATCAAAGGCAAATGGCCAGAAAAAAAGACACAAGAAAAGAAGAAAAAAATAAAAGAAAGCTTCTCGATGTACGTACCCGATTAGGTATATACACCTATATACACGTATAGAATAATACATAAGTCCTATGTTCGTATATAAATATTTCTATTTATGAGAAGCCCACGATAAATCATCCCACCCTGCCTGGTGTAATTGAAACGGAGAGAATCGAGGGAAGACTCGACTTGCGTAAATTAACTTCCGCCATGGACAATTCGATTTCTCATGTTACCAATCTAGCAGCAAAAACACTTTTGTGATTCTAGTAACCAGACTCTAGATGTTCTATAGGCATTTCAATAATGTAAAATCATTTGTTAAATCCCTATACTTCGTAAACTAACGTAGCACTATTACTAACTTCTCAAGATATAAGAAACGACGTCATACATAAAATTATATAAAAAATATCTAATTACAAATTTCTAAATAACGACTAAAAGACGTTTTTAGGAATTTTCAATATGACCAAGCTTCCAATAAACGATTGAGTGTCAGTGTGGAGTAACCCTCAAAAATTTCCATTGACCAATAAGGAAGAGACACGTTCTGCACTCTTGTCTTATGGTCACACACCTCGGTGATCTGTAAGTTCGCTTGAGTGAAGTTCAACTTGGCTCCTAAGTCGAGTGAGGGAGAATCAAGCTCGCTATAGCGAGCAATTTAGCCAAGGAGCGAAATCGCACGCGAACGAAAAGGAATTTCACGGCCGAAAGGATGTCTCGGTCTCTTTGCGCTCTGAATACCGAATTACGAGAATGCTGCACCGCTCAAAATAAACCGGTGACAAGCGCGTTACCTTTCCTGTCAAAGCGATCTCTTTGAAGTCTCCTGAACCCATAGAACGTGTCAACGAGCTTGCTACCATACAGTAATCTTTTTTGCCATTTTTTTACCAAGAAAAAAATAGCGAGACACTTTCAGGATCCGCCCTACGTCATTCTTGCCTGTATTTTTTTGCATTTCCCTTTTCTTCAATCGGTTATTCACTCAGGTCATAACAACTCGTTATCAGCACGTGCCATCTCAAAAAAAGTTTTTCTTCCTTTCCACACATTTTTTTTTTAAATTCCAAATAGCTTAATACAAAACATCAACCCTATTCTGAGAACTTTCTACTTTTTGTTTGCTCTATAAGACTTTGACGTTGAATCCTTTACGTCGAGATTCCTATATATTTTTTCTCCCGAACTTCCTGAACAACACTAACATTGTGCCTCATTATTTATATAAAGACTCTTTTGTTGTACGCACAGATTCTTTAAGAAAACGACATTCCACTCTTAATCCTCAGCAATTACTATAATTTATCCGAGCAACAAACTTCGGTATCATTATAAAGTTTTCGCGAAAATTCTAAGACTGCTTACTCCTTATAATAGGGTTAAGCCACCAGATTTGTGAACTTTAAATTGATAAAGGTTTTACAACTAAGTTCCCCCATCGTTCATACCCTTTACTCACCCTTATCTCCTAGAACAAAAGGTATTCGTAGATTGCATCTTTCGCCAAATCTTCCCAGGCGCCTCTTCCTAAAACAAAAGTCAAACAATTCACATTTAAAAAGCATTGCCAACCAACTGACTCCATGACTCAATGTTAAGATTGTCAATTATTAATTCCGTGCTCTAAAATTATCACAAGTATTGCATTTCAAATAACAAAGAAGAAAAGAAGAGTATAAAAATTATACTATTACAACAAGAATATTATAAAGATAACGCTAACAGGTGTTCCTAAAGTTGAGGATTATTATCCAAATTCCTATAGTTCATTGAACTACAAACTACTGTAGGTACTGCTTGAAAAATAAGGTTATAGGAATACACGTTGCTCTTTACTACATATTGCCGCAGTTTCATATTTCAAAGAGTAGTGCAACCGTCGAGGCCGCAAAATCATTTACAGTTGGCCAGCGAGGGGCTGGCTGCCTTGTTGGTCGCTTAGTATAGCCAGAGAAAGCCTCCACTGTCCGTTAATGGCTTGTTACGGTGTTCGGTGCTTTTTATATGAAACACGTAATATCCCTTTATAGTATACGATGCGACCTACTGGAGCTCGGCGTACCGAATTAAAGCCGAACATCTATGTGCGATCTCAGAGAGCAACCGAAGCAACTGTAGTCGGTTCGCATCTCCTTTAATAAGAAATCTAACACCTTTCCAGCCTTTTTTCAATTCTCCATTCTCTCCCTTTTGACCTCTATTCGCTCTTTTGATCCTTAACAATACTTTCCATATATGCAATATACTTATAGACACACACTATACACTCATAGTCATACAGTCTCGCAACGATCCATCTTTTAACGTCTAACGAAGCACGATTCACCCATGTACTGTAGCGTACCATATAATTAACGCATAATTTTTCTTTTTTAACGTAGCTACAGTTTCAGAACACTCTTGGGTACGTCCGCAATTAGTGACACGAGTGCCATAAAAAGTCGATAGAGAAATAATGAATATTTCAAAGCGGACACTTTTCCCTCATGATAGTCGACTAATTGTAATTCTTTGTTAATTGGTAGGCGCTACTGTTTTTACTGGGCGTCAAGGACGGATCTGTACCTAAACAATTGTCATTTACGAAATGGTCGAATTTACTAGTGAAATCCGACACATATATTCTACAATGAAGATCTCAGTTCTCGAGCTTGAAATGGGACAAAGATCTGTAAAGGGGTGGGATATCGGCGTAACAGCACGGCTTAGCCACCCCTCGACCCTGGTCAACCTATCTCCGAACCTTTGTCTAAGTTGCTACCTGTACCATGTAGTATAGAGTGATACATGTACATATACATATATGTATATATGTGCATGCTATACATACATTTTCACGTATTTGTATGTAAAGCACACAAGGCAGAAGGCATTTGGTATTTACATTAATGCAATGCAGCCAACTGAAACAACCCGGGACCCTGAAAGTTACATCAAGCCAGGATTACAGGGTTTAATTGGTACAATCTGCCGGGCTTCTGGACCGCCTTGCAGTTTTACATGGCGCATTTCGGCTAATTACAGCGCAGATAGCCCGCCGGACGTATAAATACGATTCGTGAGTCGCAGTTTCGACTTTCTTTTATCCACGAATTCGTATTTTGGTACAGGTGGGTCATAGGATATCCAGCTTTTACCATAGAACGAAATGCTCTTTCGTTACGAGCTTTCGTACTTGATATTTCTATTCATTGAGGTATCGGTGAGGCACTTATAATTTCTGTTCGAACTGTAGGTGTAAACATTTTTTATACATTTTTACATACAAGACTTTTACGAGCTCCGATATTTTGTCCTCTAACTTTTACACTTATGAAAATAGATAAAAATAGCACGTGAAGCATTCACGCTCGTATGCTATCGACGTATTTTATTTTTAACTTTATTTTTTCAGCTACTATTTTGGCTTTGTGAGGCAATTGCAACAAACTGTATTCGACAGACGAGTACTGAAAATTTTTACAAGCTTAAGTAAAATCGATATTCCAGTAATTAAATATTTTGTAAGTACGCCTCAGTATCGGGTGTCTTTCTTATAAATACAGTCGACTGGATATCTATAATATTTGTAACAGACAGATAGTCTAGTTAACAGTGAAATCGTTATTGTACAGATTGGAGCATGAGTTTTGTCAACAGATGCTCGAAGAAGATAGCTTTCAGTTGATAAATATTCAACAACGAATAAAATCTGCATATCCACTCGATGCAACGAGGAGCTCATTATCATCACAAAGGGTCACAGATTCAGTGCATTCAATAAGAACGATCATCTAAATACCACTGCCAATCGGACGTCCCGTTTACACCCGAGGGATTTTCGCGATTCGCCAACCGAAAAGTTAAGATAATAAATTTAGTCCAATTTGCGAGTGACAACGAGCGAGTATAAATGTACCTTACTCCTTTTTTGTTTAATTCCGTCGCGCAATCTTTCAAACGAGCGTTCCCTACGGATCTATGGCTTTGGTAGAGAAGCGATAAAAGGTGGTGCGAAAAAAAAAGAGCACCGATAGCGACATCGGCAACAACGGCAGCGACAGCAGCGGCAGTAGTGTCGTCGGCAACTACCGGAAGCTTAAATAAAACAACATTGCCAGACTGGGAAAGGAGGAATGAGAATTGCAAGGACGATGAAAGGCGGAGAAAGAGTGAGTCGAGTGCGCACAATGGAAACGTATTAACTGCAACAACAGCAAACTTCCAAGGAACTAGTGGGCGGAAAATGCAGCGACAAATGAAAGCGCCTTCCGTACCGCCCGTTCTACGTCTCCCCACCTCGACGTTAAATAATAGTTCCTCATAACGGATACGTTCTTCTCGCTGTGAGCGCATCGGATATAAAACGTATTATTCGGCACGAAGGTGTCGCCATCTGTACTCAAGAGAATCCGTCGCAGTTGTCTCATGAGAATAAGTGCATAATTAGTAACGGGTCTGATTAATAAGACAGTAATCGAGAAGATAGATTAAAACGTCTCGAAAAAAAAATGTATTCCTAGCACACTGTGTACTTCGTTTTAATAGACGAAACTTTTGATTGGGAAGAATGTCCAGAGTCCTTTGTAAAAAAAAAGTCCGCAACTTTTCAAACAATAATCCCTTTCGAATATAGACTTGCTGCTTAAGATTTCAAAGACTGGCGTTACTTCCTTCGTTAAAAGTTCCAATTACGGCAAAACTTTTCGTTTGACGTTAAACCTTTCATCCACATTTCTATCCCACTGCGCTGGTGGTAGCCCCCCCCCCC
>NW_014333329.1:679376-685717 GCF_000341935.2 Cephus cinctus
GGGGGGGGGGGGGGCACTACCGAACGAGCGAGCGAGCGAGCAAATTCTGTCGACGACCTTTAAATAAATCCCCGAGTAATTCCACAATGAAAAGCCAGACAGGTACTGTCAGTTTCGAACTGTTCGAGTCGTGGATTCATCATCGCAGAACTTTCTGAAGTATTCGACTAATAGTATACGAGAGATTTTGCTAAAGTTCAAGTTGTGTTACGGGCTCGGTTGCACAATAACGAGGAGCAGAATTAGCAGCCGCGCTGGCTACGAGAACGATGCGATTTAGGTACAGAAGTACGAGAGAACGGGAATTTACTCAAATACACAATGCGAACTATTACCAAATTCTGGGTTTCTAAACAAGCCTAATGGATATTACGGAATATGATTAACGATCGTTAACAATGATTAATCTAATTGTCTCGCGCTGTATAAACCAAGAACCTTAAAACTCTACAATGAGAACTCTGTTGTTAGCGAAATAAAACAAAAAAAAAGGAATCAATCTAGAGAACGAATCGAGAAAACAAAAGAATGGGAAAATGAAAGGTACGAAGGTTTTCAGGAAGAGTAATTGTCTGAGGGACGGTTTCAGACCTATACCTATTCTCTGTTAGAGTATCATACATATACAGATAATACTCTACGTCTCTTTTACGGCCGTATAGTAAATGATGTAATCGTTGGGAAACGAAAGTGACAATTCGTAAATTCAATTCGAGAAAGCTTATGATAGAAAAGATTACTTATAGGTATTTTCTTTTCTTTTCCTTTTAAAGCATCCACTTTTTATTCTCAGATTCCGAGATTAGCTCGTTAATCTTTGAATAACTTTTAATGAAATTCAACATTTGCCAAACTGGGATTAAATACAGTCACACCAGTACTTAATGGTTTTAACAAAATTTAACCCTTGCTGTTTCCCCACGAGTAAGTTTTTACAAAGCATATCGATAGTATATCATACCAATTGTACGTAATCGATATACGTCATAAAACGTCAATATAAGCATACATAGATACATGTATACTATCTAACCTCAAAACTTGAATCTATCGATAAAAACGATATAGATATTCCTATGCTGGATAAAGCGGACCTTAAATTGAATTCATGTAGGTAGAAGTCACTATACTTGAATCTATCGGAGCATTCATTTCAGCGACCCTCTGACATTTCCTCCTTCCGTATCTAGGATCGTCCGCCATTCTACTACCCCACGTTCCATTCCGTAAGTGCAGATTCGTGTTTACATTCAGACTTCCACGAGTCGAGTTTATGTTTGCCTCGCATCTTACATTCAGTATATTCTCAGATTTATGACCAGGATTCGCACTGGGTCAGAGATAGATTCTGTCGGGATTTCTTCGTTTTCAAACGGTTCGCGTGCATGAGAGTGTGATATGCATAATATACTATACATATATAAACATATAGTATATAGATTGCATACGATACGTAGAAGATCGTATCTCGCCTGCGATCCGTAAAACAGCACAATGATTCTAGATACCGTATCGTCTCGTATTTCGCCTCGAAGTACTTTGGTTTATGCTTGTACCAGTGAATGTATTCAGGGAAATCTATCATCTTGAAGAAATTTCAATTTTAAGGGAAAAAATGTGATATAGTAATAAATACTTATAATGGAATGGGTTCGCCCTGGATTACAAATTGATACGATAATTCAATCAAAGGAAACCCTAAGGGTCATTGAAGATCTTTAGTTTCAGAATAAAAGCAAAATATTGACATTCATTAATTCCCTGAGCATAAATAAAAAAAACTTTTTTTAAAACGAAATTCCTACTAAAGCGAATCCACCGGTGGTGATAACCGTATAGTATACTTTCGTATATGTATATCTCATTCTGACTGTGTGTAACCTAAGTAATCTAAGTTGAGTTATTTAAGCGAGACGAAAGATCCTAATGAGGATTTTCGTGAGTGACATGAAAAATTATCTTAAGGGATGATGAGGACGAGCGATAAAAAAAAGCCGCAGTAGGTAGACAGGGTGAACGTAGCCACTCGTGAAAACTTAGGCCACGTTTGTCCCGCGGTAAGGAAGGAATAAAATGTTGAAGGAATGAAATGAATATGCATTCCCGTGGGAAGGTAGGAAGTTGGAAGGATGTTCCGGAACGGTTCGCGTAGAGCGGGCGAGCCTCTAAGGCAGCGAAATGGAGAAAATGGCAAAGGGAATTAAGTGGTCGAGGGAACCTCCGTGCACTAGGAAGTACGTGGTCCGCCCTATGGTTCAGCATGAAAAAGGTCAAATGGTGTACGCATAACCTTTAAAAGAGGAAAGAAAGAAAGAAAAAAAAACAGGGGCTAGCTGGGGGAAGAAGAACGAGAGGCTTGAACCCCAGCGGATTTTCTTTTCTTTTCCACACGATGTTTCATCAAAACTCCGTGAAAGAGACTCGCTCATTCATGCCCGCTGATGAATACATGACGATTCGAGAAAACATTGCTCTTTCATACCAGCAGCCGGGGAACAGGAATCTTCGTCTGCTAGACGACAAAAGGAGTTGCTGAGGAATTGAAAGTGTCGTCGGACTGAATTTCTGCGTTTCGTCGAATTTTCACGTGTATATTTTCCATATTTACATTTTCAAGATACAAAAATAAATTCTTAAGGGATCTCAGGCTATTTTAGGTACATGTTGTAAATCAACGTGGACATTAAAAACACGAAAAACAATGTTCAGTCATTATAGATACTTTCATTGATTAGTACTTAGAGTAACGTATACGGAAGAAAATGTATCGTTTTTTAAGAATATTGCGAGTGTATCGAACGAGACGACGTTGCTATAGTGTCAAAGTTGAAACAGTATGGTCAACGCAGTCCAAGCATCCTAGGCCAAAGTCATAAAAATAGAGAATCACTCAAGAGCAATGGATGTGCCTTTGATCAGCAAAATAAACGGCTGACAGAACAGTGAGACAGTGGCAAGGGTATTGTTGAACATGCTAACCAGCCGCCACCGCAATTGGCCAGTCTTGTGCCCTGGGTGTTTAGCTTGTGATTGCACTTTGAATGAGGTTCATATATAAAATCAGTGATCACTGATCACATATGATTTTGTATAGTCGATAATTTATTGACCGGCTAGAATAAATACAGTGAAGTCAATGAAATTATACAAAAATATCGATAGTTTAATTACGTACAAACAATATAACCAGGGGGGTTCTGAACACAGATTCATACACCGAAATTTACCGATACTTCGAGGGCCTTTAAAGATTCGCATCTATGCTAAATCAACGTCGTGGAACCTCCTGATTTCACGAGGTGACGTCACGAGGAGCGCCGATTTCCCTAATCGAAGGCTGATTCTAGGAACTTTACGTCGAATTCCAAGAATTTTACCTCCGATTCCAGGAATTGCATACGATCGGGAATCTTCGATGGTTCTTGTCCGTGCTGAATCGAGTAGGATCGTTCCCAGAGCCGGCGGCCCTCCTGCACGACTCTTTGAGGTAATCCCTTGTCTCTTAACCCAAAAGAACCGACAACAAGCTTCGACGATTGCATACCTCCTCAGCCCCGTGCAGATAACTGAAACACTTAGGACCCAGCATATTTCCATAGTTCCTTATGGTTCTTAGCAATATTACTGGTCATTTACCAAAAATAAAAAAAAACACGATATCAATAAAAAAATGAGATGCTAAACAAAAATGAATCTTATGAATTGCAACGAGCTCTATAATATAAGGAACATGAGAAGAGGGCTCTGGGATTCCAAGGGAGAGAATAAGAGATGGAGTACGTTGGGAAGTTTTGGCATCTGCCTTCAAGTCAAAAATAAGGACTGGAATAATAGTGAACTTGTGGAATAAGGGTTTGGAAGATTTCCTGAAAGACTTGGAAAAATTATTCACCGTCAGACTGAGAGGTAATGCAATGAGAAGGTAATGCAATGAGGAGTTAATGTAAGGTGAACGTTGCGAAATGCCGCAAATTCACTATTGTTGAAATCGAAAAATTCATTACGAGTGAATAAAAAAGTTTTCAAAAATGTCCATGATCATCAAACACAGAATCAAACGACCGATTGTTCTCGTCTGATCGCCTCTATCTCCGTTCCTGTTTACCACACAGACACATTTTTCAAGCCGCGGGCTACAACCGTCAGTGTCACAAGAGTATATAAAAAAAAGGTGGATTTTCCCGGGAGGCACTAACCGTTCTGTTTACCATTACAATTCCAATTTTTTTTTTTTTGTAGAACTTCGCGCGATACTGGGGTGAGTGTTGCCGGGAGCGTAAAAATCCCAAGTTACCCTGCGAAAGCACAAACGAAGCGCAGCGTTCAAAATTGAGCGGGCGTTCGATGAAGAATACCAGACTATGATGAAAGGAATAACCAATAGAAGTCATACTTCCAGAGCTGCAGACGGTTCGCTGCCAGAACGACTGCGACTCGAGGGAGGATTCGAGATGATCCTTATCTCGAAGACCAACGCCACCTGATAAAAGAGCCGATGATTAGCTCGAGTGCCAAAAACATGACGTTTCCATCCCTGGTCAGCAGATGATAATCCAAGATTCCTTTTCGCTATCAGATAACCCATTAAATGTAGATATCGAAAGACGTGTAGAAAACGCGGGAACTTAAAACAGTTTTGAATTCTCACATCATAGACACAATACAACGCTGTCTGTTACCATTGTATCTATATAACGAGTGTTGTAATACTTTGTACTTACATATTCCGTTTACGGGTTCTTATCAGTATGATTATACCAGCATCGTTACATGCTGTCCTCCCATGTACCGTCTACTGGGTGTAGTCTTATTGTTCTCTCGCTATCTGAAATCTACTCGGCACGCATCCTGTGTCGCCACTTGGCTACTATTATCATAGGAAAGTTGGATAGCGCAATATTAAGCAGGAGCGCGATACCGTACAGGAAGTCAGAAGGAACTGAATCTCGTTAAGGTTGAGAATGTCTCTGAATTACTTCGCTAAGTACAATAGTACGTGCGCATAATGCCGTCACAGCCTAACAGCTACGACTAGCAGGTACCCGGTGGCAATTTGACGCTTCCAATAAATTTTCGAAGAAATTTTCAAAATTCTATCACACAGTCACGTTATCAATGCTACCTTTAATATTCATGCAAACATGTCCAATCCAAGATATCTGCTACATTAGGAAATTGCAAGCCTACGTATTATACACATCCAATTACTTGAAAGCCGGACAAGAAGAAGCGACGACGTATAGCAGTATGGATGCTGCGGACGTAACCTTATCGATATTTTTTGTCATTTATGACAAATTATCCGCTATATTAAAAAGTATGATTAATCATCAGCGTGCAAGTAACGGCACGGCCAAGCGCTCTCGACCTTTAAAACCCCTTTGCCATGAATGTAGACCTTCTCGCTGGCTATCACTTATGGCTTCTCTAACTTCCCCTCCACCTTCGTTCCTCTACTTTCTGCTCTTAACAGTCCCTTGTAAGGGGACGGGGACTCCCCTTATAACACTCGTTATATATATAATACACACATATAATGGCCTACAGGGTGATACTCGCAGAAGCCCAATTTTCTGTCGTGTCATCCAGCAGGACGTTTTCTTTGAAACACCAGGTATCCCCGCTATACATATACTTTATGATACTCTCATTTTTTTTACTTTTCATTATTTTCAGACCTCTTGTTTGCACCGAATATCCCATTACGTAAGTATCTGCGTCACCGTTAATAATTTTTACTTCTTTTCATTTTCCGATATCGAAAAGATGATTTTTACGTATACGGATCCAGCTTCATGTATCTATATATATACATGCATATTTTTTTTAGAATTATGAAAGATTGTCGTTCCATTGTCACAAAACTCAGGCATCCTGGTGGCGCGTGAAAAAAATATGCATGTCAAAGGAATCCCGAGAAGCAGGCACAAATCCTGGTTGACAGACGAAAAACGAATGTACGTGGAAACAAAGAAAGTTTCTCTTGTACGCAGCATCCCTTTATCTTGCTAAGTACCAACTATATCTCCCACCCACCATCAAGTCAAAGTACACGTTGTAATTTTCTGACCGATCGATTTGCCGCTAATCTCGACGTTATGGAAGCGCGCTCCTGCATAGTGGCGTATAATTAATTAGCCGTTTAATCGTCCGCCTTACGTAGCAGCTTGGAGCCATTAGTGCGATTGATTAAAATGTTGCAGCGGTATATATATATATATGCATACACACGCACATATATATACTCCACAACCTCGACAATGGAGATTTCAAGATTATTATGTAGCCACGGATCAACGAGTAAATCGCTCCGCACCCTCAATTTCCTTAATTATTATTCC
>NW_014333329.1:685948-697761 GCF_000341935.2 Cephus cinctus
ACCAAGCCCAACCCACGAATACTCTGCTGAGAGTGGAATATGTCAAAGGAGGGAGGGAGAGCAAGAGGGTGAAAGAGTGAGAGAGGAGATGAAAATTAACACAGAAAGACGGAAACAGGAGAATAAAGAGAGGGATTTAGTAGCCGTAAGAGTGCAAAACGTATTCGCAAAAAAATGCCCAGTTCGCGCTTATACCTATATCTGGCTGCGATAGAAGAGGACCAGACTCTATGCCGGAGGGACTAACGCGAGGCAGTCCAAAAAAAGGGATATAAAATATACACGAATATTTCACGAATTCCGACCCGTAACACTCTCGATATATTCGACCAGTCGAGAACGAATAATGCCTTTGAGCGAGTGTTCCGGCGGTCGTGAAACGTGTAAAAGGCCATTGAACTAAAAAACAATGGAAGCAGCCTTGTGTTTCTGATATTAATAAAGCCGCTATACAGCTCTGTAGAAACCGTGGTCATATATGTATACAAATATAATATATTGATATGGGGTATACACATATGTATACACAGGTTCTCCAAAAATTCAATTTGTGAAATTTAAAAATTAATAATTTTTTCGCATTCGTCTTTTTGAATTATGAATGAACCCATGAAATGTAGGAATTTTATTTCTATCCTCTATGCCATGAATGATACAATATCTAAAAGCAAACAGGTGTGACGAACACTATACAGATGCAATACTGAGGTGCAAATTTCAGGCTAATAACGATTTTTGATACTCGAAGTGCATTATACTGTGGGAAATATTTCATTTGGAATAATTTTACTTAAACGGTCAATCGCACATCTGACAGTGACATCAGATGAATTTCATTGAAAGTCAGGTCGCGAATTATCGCAGCGTCTACTAAGAGCATGCTGTTCGTCCTTAGTAAGGAAGTGAAAATATGCGTGTGAAGTCCGCAGATTAATTTCCAACAGATCACAAATCAAAGAGAGTTCTTCTTGCATGTAACACGTTAAAATACGTATTTACCAAAAATTGAGCTGGCCCCGCACTTTGCTAAAGTTTCTTAAAAATGATTCAACAGTAGGCTTTTTCAATAGTTCTCGAGGAGTTCTATAGTTCCTGATAGGTTTTAACAATATTTCTACTAAATAACATCGGTAAAATACTTATTAAAGATACTGGTGGCACCATATGCTTCAGTGCAGGTAGGCATGAGGTGCTGGCTTCCAGTGTTGTCTTCAATTGAGTTCCAAAAAGTTTCAGAATAGTTCTCTCCAGTACTCAATATTGGAACCATAGTTCCAACTATTTTTTAAACAATGCTGGAACCTAGATTTCCGAGGGGAACTATGATTAGTACAGTCAGTTCTAGTGAGAACTATGCCGGAACTGGTCGGAACTTAACGAAAAACAACATTGGAGTAGTATAAACGAGGTGGGGTCTTGATACAGATTCCTACATCGACTCTTACCGACACTTGGAGAGTCTATTCGACGGTTCGCATCCATGGTAAATTAACGACGTAAACTCTCCTGATTTTAAGAAGTGACGTCACGAGGATTGCCAATTCGACGAACCGAAGGCTGATTCTAGGAATTGTACGTGCGATTCCAGGAATCGTACACGATCGAGAACCTTTCCAGTTCCATCGGCGGTTCGTGTCCGTCCTAAATTTCGCAGGATAGCTTCCAGAACCAGCTGTCTTCTCGCACGACGTTTTGCTGTAACCCCTTGACCCCCTAAGCCCTGAAGAACCGACAGGAAGCTTCGACGATTCCCACTCTCCCTAACCCTGCACAGGTTCATGAAACTCTTGGCATCCAGCATAGTTCTATAGATCCAAATGGGTTTTAGCAATGGTTTTGGTCATTTACCAAAAGAAATACGACATCGAAAAGAAAAAAAAATGCTAACTTCACATCCAGCGGCAACTATGAGGGCCAGAAGTATCTCATTTGCTGGAATCCAAAAAAAAAACTGAATTTCCCTTCGCATCCCACAAAATTGCATGCAAAAAGAACTTTCATTTATTTGTGATATGCTGGAACTTGATCTCCTAACTTTACACGCACAGTTCAAAGTTACGCAATTTCTCCCCTTGCGGGATATTATGCAAATTGGGAGTTCGTAAGTTGGCAGACAGAAAACGCAGACCGGTTGACTTTACGAGTCTAAGAAACGGTATCTACATATACACGTATATAGTGTCCTTCATCCCCCCAATTTCACGTATTTCAATTATACAATATTTTTATTCCAGGCATATCTTTCATCTTCCCATTAAAAAAAAACTACTTCTGCACGAACGAATCACATTTCTCTCTATCTCGCCAATAATAAAGCAATCTGCCGATTGCGTATACACACGATTTAAATGCTCGCGTTCGTTCACCCCGTGCCACGTGGATTTATAGCAGGCCGAATTTCGCTCGGCCAACCCCCCATATTTATTACCGCACATTCCTGAAGAACTTTCTATTCCAAAAACGTTCTGGCGAACTTGCTTACTGGCAGTCCATATATATATATACATATATATAATATATACATACATACGTACATAACTATTTACACGTGCACCATATATATATATATATATATATATATATAGAGATAACTGGAATACCGTCAGGACACAGTGAGATGGCACCGGAGCGTGCTTTATAGCCGTGTGGCATGAGATAATTCGAATAAAACAACCGCCACTAAAACATTCCAAATTGCCAGATAGCATGCGATAGTCATGTAGCTAAACTTTATTTTGAATAATTTTTATTGCAAAGGTACTATCTCGAAAGTCAAAGCGACATCTTCACGAAAAACCCCGATTAAGCCATAGATAAGAACATTCTGATTATGCATAGAGTACACGGGGTGGCGGAATGGGTATCGTTTCTATTTTCATTATCGAATGAGTCCAGAGAAGTGTTTGTAGCCCGTCCACATCGGCAATATTAATTAATTGCCTCGCACGTTATCGAACCGCGTATTAGCGACAGTGATAATATTAGATAAATAATTTCGTAGCTGAAATTACCATCGCAGTTTAAAATTCCATTTCGTGCGGGTATCTATAATGACGAGAGAAATGACATTGCAGCATTTTTTATTTCCTTCAACCCCCCCTCCCCACTCTCTCTCACTCACTCTCATTCTGGACCAACGATAGGTCTCTTTGGGACGAAATTCTATTGGACTCTGTCCTCCCATATATTTACCCACGAATGAGATCTTTACATGCTCGCCTCTCCGGGAATAGAATTGTTAGGATCCTTTCCAAGGGTTATTCAATACCCCATTGAGAAATCCTTCAATCGGATACGTATCCACTTGCAATATGCTCGAGCTAACGAGTCGACGAATGCAGTGATCGGGGTGCATGTGGTAAATTATGAGTACAAGTATGTGGCATAGATATAATATTATGTATAGTATATGCATATAACACGCGTGCTGTACGATAACGTGAAGATTGTGATAGTAAAATCCGGAGGTTTGCGAGTAAAGTGCATGGACGCGTGATATTAAAATGGGCAGCCGTAGAATATAATTTTTATGTAAAATCCGTATCTAACTGGTCTTAGAGGTAAGAGCCGCAAACTCTCCATAAGCTTGAAACGCGTGCTAAGCCCACCGGGATTATTCCTAACTCTGCGGGTAACCTGTGTGCCCGTTAGAGACGTTATACATATATATATATATATATATGTAATCATAAGTGCATCCAATATATATATCCAGATAGACTAACCCTTATAATATATATAGAAAGTATAACAAACGGTCACCGAGTGATAAGATGGGACTGGATGTCATTTAATATAACGTAAATGGGGTAGTAATCATAAGTGCATCCAATATATATACTCTCCATAAGCTTGAAACGCGTGCTAAGCCCACCGGGATTATTCCTAACTCTGCGGGTAACCTGTGTGCCCGTTAGAGACGTTATACATATATATATATATATATATATGTAATCATAAGTGCATCCAATATATATATCCAGATAGACTAACCCTTATAATATATATAGAAAGTATAACAAACGGTCACCGAGTGATAAGATGGGACTGGATGTCATTTAATATAACGTAAATGGGGTATCGAGTAGGAATTAACGCAGCAGAAAGTAGAAACGGAGAGCAGATACTCGTACAGTTGGGAGAAAGGAATACAAGGAATATGAAATTACGTTACGAGATTGAGTAACATGGGAAATAGACTTTCAACATTGAATGTATCCTTTACCTTGCATATTTGGAGCCGTAATGAATAGACAGCTTAGACGATGATTGTAATGATAACGTAATCTCAAAATGACAACATATATAAAAACAGCTATTTCATTCGCTTCCCTTAGCTCTTTTTGTCGAATGATCACAATTTGAAAATGGTTTCCTCGAAAAATCTTCATCCGCCTTATTCAATTGTACATTCTTGCCACGATTCGGCGAATGGACTTGAACCGTTCCGATAAGGTAGACGGGATGGTCGTTTCGCGGAAGGCAGGGTAACCGGTTATGGGCGTTAAAGGGCTTTAAGGTACGATCAACGTTTCAGGGTTGACCTCGATGAAAAAAGATGTATCCCACAAACTTAGCCACCCTTCTCCCTGAAGAAACAGCATCGATCGCCATCGCCTATATACGCCCAGTGCAAACTCCACTTATCTCCTCTCGAGAACCACCCCCGAAAGGTTAAGGGTTATTCGGAGGTTATTGCTCTGCTTGTTCGATCGGAAATAAACTCTCCTATTCCTTCCTTAGTCCCACAAATGTATAGAACAAAAAGGTTACCCTTGAGAGTCTACGAGCTGTCATTTTGCGAAGTGCTGTTCAGTAATGAATGATACGGAGACAAACATAAAAATCCAATCGAGATTAATCGCTAAAAGGTTTTGACAAATATTTGACCGTCAGCTATAAATACAATAACTTCGGATGAGCCGTGTATATGTATATCGTTTTATTGGATATTCTTCGAGATAACTTTTGCCTACCCAGGGAAACTTTAATACTACCTATAGTACGTTCGCGTGTGAAATATGTTCTTTTGACGGATCAAAAACAATGAAGTCTCAAACGATCCACTAGTGGCTTTGCATACAGTTTTTCATACAAAGCGTGGACCTAGATAATTTTGCACTACGATGTACTCCGATCTGCCGTTAAAAAAAAAATACACATTACTCATGGACAGACTGTGGTATGTCGATCACCGGCATCGACGTTCTGTGAAACTTTACAAAGTAGGTGTCTTCGTCCATTTTTACTTGGCAGTCCTGAAGTAACAGAATCAGAAGTGCAATGGCAGGAAACATATTCAAAATCAGCGACCTGATCTTACTTATCCTTTCAAAGCACTGCACGTCAACCGTTTCAGTAGAAACTGAGACTTGAATTTCAAATGAGCAAATCAAGTATGGTCCTTAAGGAAATTCATGGGTGTCCTTTAGGGATCCCTGGCGAAACAACAAGGCAGCATTGACTATACAAAATTCATATAACCCGTATCCTACAGACAGCTGGAAATAATTTACCTGATTAAAGAAACATTGTCTGAATCCTGCCCAGGATCGAATCAGATACCACTGACGTCAATGAATTACAAAGAATATTCCCACAGGAGCAAAGTTCGCTTAGGGATTCACAAATTTCACAATCTATTCGCGTACTTCGCAGAATCGTTACAGCTAAACCGCAATTGGTATCCAGAAATCACCTCGGCAGTTGCGAATCACGCACTCGCCCAGGTTTACCAGGTTAGGTTGTTCTGCTCAGCCCATGTTACCAGTGGTTCGTTTCGGTTCATTAAACTGTGGTTTCTGAATTAACTCAATGTGTACCATCAGGCTGCTGGTTACGTTAGGTGTCTCGTGCAAGCAACTCGAGATACAGGCAGCAGTTCGTTAGTAAATCAGCAGGCCCAGTAATTTCTTGGGATATCATTTTTGACGAGAAAGAAATAAGGGGTTGAAGATAGAGCATAGATCTACCTCGTTGATTTTCATATCGGATAAGAACGGAAAAAATAAAAATATTACCAACCATTTCACAAATACTTAAAAAATGTTCTCTTAGATTGTCTCCTCATTTCCACTTCTAATTAGCCCCAACGGCACATGACAACACGAATAGTTTGCTGCATATACATGTGATCGGATTATCGATGCATCAGAATCCAGGGCGAAGTCACAGTAGGACTGCCTGCCAGAGGAGAATTCGGCGAAGGGAAGTGATGCTAGAGATCGAGCAGGAGGTGGTGCAGTAATAGGATACTATATACGTATATGCACTGTATTACCAATTAGATCCACTCGATACAACTCGCTTTAACGCTCCCTCTAACTAGCCTAGAGTTCAGGGTTGTAGATTTAACGCAGCCAGATACACCTAACACATAGGCATCTACCTAAACGTTATACACAGACAACAGAGGAATGCTAGGGGACAGAGTGTAGATTGCAATGCCGGCCAATCTTGATTAATTGCCGAAGAACCACTCGACGCTCGACCAAGAATTCCCGACTGAATTCATCCTCGCCAACGGACAAATGGCAGAGAGTAGGTAGTAGGTTCGGATCGATTTCACGACACTGAATTCCCTCGTTACCCGAGACGCTAGGTCGCTACAAAATTATACAGCTTGATACCTGTAACAGTGTGCGAGTACCTGTGGGATGTACAGTGACGGTAATTAAATTCATGACGTAATAATAGCTACTAACAAACCATTATTTAAAATCACAGCCGATTATTATTGTCATCTCGCACAATTTTTTTAATTATACTCATACCATATCATACGTGCATATCTAATGGGGGTTGCTGGTTTCACTGTTTCATTCCTAGGGGTCGTATGAGCAATATCGTGACGTCAGAACGCGCAATTATATCGTTTAACATCTGACTAAAAAACTTCGCTCGTTGCGAAATCGCCTTGAGGAAGATTGATTGCCCGCCGACGATATTAACTTACGAGTCGATTTTCTCTTAATCCCACCCTGTGACCCTATTGGGACTTAGTCCTTTCTTCCACGTTACCTACCGCTCAACGTTTTAAAGTCTCTGTCCCAGATCGCTTCTCCGCGATAATTAGGTTCATTAAAGATTAATGACAAGGGGTCGTACACATAGCTCCCTGTGTTAAGCTCGAAAGACAGCGGTGAATAAACGTTGATCGATTCTTTATTAATTAAATTCATTGTACCGCCGTACGCAGAGTCTAAGTACAGATAAGTTATTCGACTGAATGTGACACTTTGACTCGAGTTGTAATTTCAGTGTTTAATTATCAGTAACATTCCCGTTTATAAACGGAGCTCGTGAATTTATACCAAAGCACTTCGAGATGTCTAGGAACCCTTTTAAGAGATGGAGAAGCTTTTTCTCTTTTAAAAGAAAGGAGAAAAGCTTTTGGATACCGACAATCGTCCTTGTACTCAAATCCCAGTACTCATTGGTATCAACTTCACTACCCGGGGGCTTCAAACGAGTATCTATGTCTACGTGTAATACTCGTACGTATACCTATAGGTGCGCTGACCTACTCGCATTGGAGAAGAAACGAGGACTATCGGTAAAGGAATCTATATGGCGGGAGAATTTAAAAGACATCAAGAACGGTAGCAAAGAGATTGCTCCAATATCTCGTATTCTCTCCTGTTTCCCAGCACAGTATAAGTGCAGCTCATCGTTACCATTTGTTATTGCTATCGGTATAGCAATAAATACGTACACGGAGAGAATTCTTCGTTAATTTTTCCTATGAAATTCACGATAAAATTTAACGTAGAAGCCAGTAACCATGGGACACCGTTACTATTTCATTACTTGTTGCTTATAGCATACGATATTTTGAGTGGCTGCAAATAAGATTTACAGTGCACACGGTAAATATTGTTACTTGCAATTTTTATTGCGTTTCAAAATGTCAATGTTTTTTGTAGTTGACTTCAAAGGCATCAAAAGCACAATGCATTCCACGGTAAAATTGAATGTAGCGCACGAGATAATTCGGCTGTTCGAAATGAATTTTTAAATTCAACTAGGTAAAAGCTATACTTTTACATCATATATTTTCAAGTTTGAAAAATTTTACCGTACACTTCAGTAAAAGCTGACGTGTCATGCTAACCTTTCGTGAATTGTTCTTAAGTATATAGGTAATAAGTTATCAAATGCCATGGTCTCCCATGGTTACTGTGAGTTTCACGGTCATTTTTAATGAAAAATTTTCTCCGTGTACAGCTACTGTTTTCCTATCCCCTCAAATCGAATTGTTCGAGCATCAATAGAAATTATGTTTTCGACAGGTCAAAGGTCCCTTTTACCTGGTCTCCTATCGTACGATGGCGTAAAGGACTTACAGGCAGCATCGCATCGCTAATCAGTCTCTTATCAACGATCTGTCTGAGAAAGATGATCTGAACTGAATTTCAGTTAATTACGTAATACTGCCGAAGGTTATAATTGAGATTGGATCTTCTTAGTGTTATCATCCCACAGTCTTATCATTATTGGTCCGTACAACCAGATCAAAAAGTTTTTACTTTGCTATATAAAAGAAATGCCTTTTCTTCGATGTCACACTAACGAGTCTGGATAGAAATTGAAACTCTGCGTACAGTCACGTAACAACTGGCAACTTGTTGACTAGACACGAACGAAACGTAAATCAATATCAGGATCCTTTACGCTTTTAGGAAGGTCTTCCAAGCCAGAGTCGTTCTTTCCAAGCAATAAACTCTCAAAGCCCGATTCGCAACTGTATATATTATTATATACGTACATACACACATGGCATAACAACGAACATGGAGCCACGTACAACATACATTTGGATCCTTACGATTAGACTACTTGCTAAAGTTCTAAGCCAAGAAAATGAAGAAGCTGCGAATCCCGCAATAGCTACAACCAAAATAGTCACGAACATGCGCAAACAAGGGTGTTTAAAACTTGTGCAATTTTGCAAATATTATAAATCTTAAGTGCAAAGTACGTTGCCGTACTTGGGACTATAAACCATCACTGGATTAAGGATAAAGTCACTGTTTCAAGTACGCATCAGATTAACGGCATAAAATTTGTCCAAACTTCGCAAAAAGTCTTTGCCAACACTCGGTGGATGTTGTGAAACGTATAGAGTATGAAAAAAAAGATGGCTTTACTCTTCCTCTCTCCCTCCGTCTCTCTCACTCTCCCTCTCAAGGTGCATATGCTGCAATAAAACAAAGGAGACAGTGGCGGCATCTGTTACTGTAGGAAAACAAATCTAAAGAGCCATCATCCCTCTAACGAATTCGGTACGATGCCAAGGACCCCTTCCTATAAGAATAATAAAGAAAATCTCGAATACTCGCTTGGAAGTGAATACAAATATAAGGAATGCATTGGAGCGGCATTCCCGTAAAATAGCAGTATAAATGATCTTCACGGTAAATGCGTCGATTTAATTTTAATATAATTCAACAGTGCAATTAGATGCGATATAATTAAGCACCGCCCACTTGGTTCCTATACGCTTTACTTTTATCTCGTCGTTCACAAGGGCAATTCGAATTCGTATTCTCTCTCTCTCTCTCTCTCTCTCTCTCTCTCTCTCTCTCTCTCTAACATTCATTCATACAGTATCCCTTATTCGACCTCTCCTACTGAATTGCCTTATTTTTCATTCCACTTCGTTTAAGTAGTTCCTTTGAGCTGTTCGTTTGATCATTTAATTGGCTCAAGAATCCCAGTAATTTGCAACCTTACTAACGAATCCGCGAGCAACCCGTGGATATCTTATCTGAATAGGATTTATAAACAGTACCTACTTTGCTTCGAGAAGATTATCCACTCCTGAGGGAATATTACTTCAAAGTAGTCAAGTCTCCTTAATATATATATATTTATTTATTGAGGTAATACATAATTATATATGTATATATATATGCATATAAAGTACACATACATAAAACGGTATCCGAATGTAATGAAACTCCTGAAATGTGCTGAAGAATCTCATTTCCAGATTCTTATTTAAAATGTCTTATTTGCTTGTTAATTTTCCTTTAATCAAGTTTTCCTGGCTCATTAATTCCTCGTATAACCTTCGTATCTGCCTGCGGAGGTCCACCAAACTTGCTATCCAGGTATATAGTATATCTATGTACGGTAAGCGCGTATACCAAGTTCATAAGTGTATTTGAACGACCACAAATAGCGAAACGCATCGGCTAATGCAACTGCATTAGCGTTATATGCGCCACGGGTGTTACGCATTAGATTCATTATCCTCAGTCAAATCAAAATGGATTTGAATTGGCATGAACAATTGATCATGGCCCATCCATACAACTATATGAAGTTATTCAAGTTATGCTATGGGTAAATGACTTCGATACACTTCCCCTTAAATACATATACACTGTATATAACGGTTGCCTCCAGTGATTATCACTGAGTGCGAAGATCGCGTTACGTGTCCGGCATTATGCTTTGCGTCATTGAATCTCATGAAAGAGGAGCCTTGTCCTCGTAGTAACGTACCGTCACGGTATAAAGTTTCTTGCTCCGATTAGGTCATTGGATTGACCTAAGTTGGACATTGATACATATACTTTATTACATATTTATATACATATATGTATATATACAAGAGTACTTACTGTACATAAAAGTTTTCAGAGCATCGAATACGGAAGAATCGGACTTTTCTATCGATTCAATCAAAATTCGAGAGCTAATGTTAACGTTTCTCTCTCTCTCTCTCTCTCTCTTTTATCTTTTCTTCCCACGTGCAATTGAGAGAAATGCCATTGGCTTTTCGTGCTATTTGCCGCTTGTCGTATTGTTAAGCATAACGGGCGATATTGCCCTTTGAAAAAAAGGGAGCCCCGTTAAAATAGTTTCGATTAATTAGTCTTTTATCAGAACGAATAATTAATTATCGGTATTACCAGAGTGCTAATCGGGAAACGGAAATTACGTGAATCGTAGAGAGCTTTATTGTTACTTCGAAGACTAGAAAAATACAAAATTTTCAACCTACAGCCATTTAAACTGCCACATTTTTTCACTCTCGCACCTAATAATCAAATGCCCTTCGCGATCCCGCAATATCTATCGGCAATCTGTGCAAATATATAGGCGCCACTTGACAAAGCTTATCGACAATAGAAGCATATCCAGTTCGTGTTATATCAAGGTTGACATTAACCAGTGACTAGAAGTGCTGTTCAACGATCTTCACTTAATGATTATATACCGTGACGTAAACACTTCATCTCAAAATCTTCCATCGTATCGCGATAACGATCAATGGGCAATAAAAAATAGAAAAAAGAAACCATAAAGAAGCGTATCATCCAGCTGCAGGTTCGATACGACAGCTTGCCAAGACCTCTTACGTCATAGTTTTACAAAGCAAAGATACATATTTACCAAGAACGTATAAACGTTCGCTGTTACACGTGGGCATTGATATCTGAAATTTGTGTGCATCCTCGTTCAACAAAATGGAACAATATGTACATATACAGCAAAGAATCACTTTGCGTAATACATATCCATACACGAGAAGGTCCTGCATCTACATTTGCTTTCCCTTATATCGTAACGAATCGTGTAACGCAGTCACCGTCCTACCTCAACTGCATCCGACGTGAATACTGATATAGTGCAAGGTAATACGTGCATCTCCATAGGAGTTACATATAGATAAATAAACAGCCGGAGCTATATCGTGACATAATTAGACGGGGGTGGGACACGTCATATACATAGTTATACGTATGAAGCTTCGGGGCAGTGGTAACGCGCTTGAACATTTATGACACCTTTGACGGGGG